>NC_083286.1:58045830-58403830 GCF_963506605.1 Zootoca vivipara | reverse complement strand
TCGGCAAGGGCGTTTCTCTCAGGGACACCACACACGGCAGCTTGGCATGGCTCGTCAAAGGAGGACAATAAGACGTTTTAGTAAGTCTGTAAAACCTATCATTGTTCATAATGTCACTCTGTTGGAAATTGGAAAAGCAGAACTAATAGGCCCTTTCGAGCACAATATCTAATGTTCCTTGAAAAGCAAACGCCAGGGTTTTACTTAGTATCCATTTTATATGGAGTTACCCAAAGCACTGACAAAAATGCCAAAGACGGGATATTTCCTCAGAGCTGGCAGTTTAGCAGGAAGAAAAAAAAAACCTGCCTATTCAGGTTCTAACCTCCATCTCGCTCTCTTTGTTCATAATTTCTTTCCCTTTTTGATCCACCACTATTTGACATTTATCAAGCTCCAGCAGTGTTAGCCACAGTAGAAGCACTGTCTCTGTCAAGTCAGTTTATGATCCAGATTAGTTGGGCTTTCAGAATTATAAACTCAACACCAAGGCCACTCACAGAAACATTTTGGGTGAGAGCACATGTCTGTTTCTTAATTATCCTCTCTACTTGTGACGAGTCGATTTCCTGTGGATTATGCTAAAGCTGTTCTCATCCTCTACATACTCAGTTCAACCAATCAGTGCATTCTTCAGGAGAGGGTATTCCAGATACCATCCTATAGGTGGAACAAGAGGTCTGTTCCACACAATGTCAAAATCAGGCCCTCCCCTCAATTATAGCTCCCTTGTAGACACGTCTAACTCTGAAAAATATAGTGTGGGATTCCAAAAGCACTAAGAACATGAGAAGAACGTGCTGGATTCGGTCAATGGTCAGTTCAGTCCAGCACCTTGTTCTTACAGTCGCTGAACAGTTGCCTGCGGAAAACACGCAAACAGGACCTGCACACAAGAGTGCTCTCTCCTCCTACAGTTTCCAACAACTGGTATTCAGTAGTATTACTGTCTTCATTCATGGTCTCAGTACACAGCCAACTTGGGAAGTAGATATTGATAACTTTATCCTCCATGAATTTGCCCAGTCCTCTTCTACAGCCATCCAAGTTCCTAACTCTCTCTTGTTCTGTCAACACAATGATTTCTCCTTGTGCAACAGAACAATCTTCCCCTTCTTCCCCCCCCTCCATTTGCCCACCACATCTGTTATAGCATTTCCCCCAACCATCTGGAGAAGATCTGGGGAGGGCACAGGAAGCAGAAGAGAAGGCAGTTAGACCCATTGCACAAGAAGAAATCCTTGAGTGATCAGATGCAGTCATTGAAAACCACCCATAGTTCCCCCCCCCCTTTCTTTCAACATTAGGAACATGGTTGACACTGTGGTCCAAACCACTGAGCCTCTTGGACTTGCTGATCAGAAAGTTGGTGGTTCGAATATGCATGATGGTGGTGAGCTCCCATTGCTCTGTCCCAGCTCCTGCCAACCTAGCAGTTCAAAAGCATGCCAGTGCAAGTAGATAAATAGGTACTGCTGTGGCAGGAAGGTAGACGGCGTTTCCATGCGCTCTGGTTTTCTGTCACAGTGTTTCGTTGTGTCAGAAGTGGTTTAGTTCTGCTCGCCACATGACCCAAAAAGCTGTCTGTGGACAAATGCTGGCTCCCTCAGCCTGAAATGCAAGATAAGCACCACACCCCATAGTCGCCTTTGACTGGACTTAACTGTCCAGGGGTCCTTTACCTTTACCTTTTACAACATTAGGAAGCGATGACAGTAGCACTTGGAAAAGTACAGTATTCCTAGTGATTAACACACAGCGAGAACTAGGTAGCAGAGAGGGGAGGTGATAGGGACACCCTCCTCTCTTCCTCTGCCATTGCTGACTTTGTTGTAGAAAGCCTTGTGGGGTAAGTTTAGGCGTGGGGACTGAAGGTGGGGAATCAGGTACGTGGATGAGTTGAAAGCTGTCCGTGCAATGGAATCTTCTTCTGTTCCTACGGAGATCAGGGACATGACAGGGTTCAAAACAGGGCTTCAACTAGGTTATTAATTTTGGTGAAAGCAGTTCAGGTTTTGCAACTCAGTTCTGATCCCAACAAAGATGAACATATCCCTTGTTCACTGTGGGAAGGTTTTTCATTCTCCAACCCCCCCTTTTTTTAAAAAAAGGATGGGCCCAACTCATTTATCATCCTGAAGGAGAGCAAAATTATTCATTTAACCCTGAAAGAGTAAAGTTCCTTGATGCAATTCCTTTGAAAGAGGCTGCAGTTTTGATCGAAAATACTTGGATGATTCTTTCATGGATAGATAGCGTTTATCTAAGCACCCCTCCCTTCCTTTCCCCCTCCCCTTTTCCCCATCTCAGTTTTAAAATGCATTATCAGATTTATTTGCTGTACTATTTAGTTTCAAAGCCTTGCAGCTTGAAACCCAGTGCTTCTAATGTAATTCAGGCTTTTGACTCAAAGTCTCATCCTCAGATATTAAATCAACACAGGGCTTTTCTAACGCAACCTTTATCTTTGGGTTGATGATTGAATTCATAATTTAGAAAGGCATCTGTATAAATAGATCCTTTCTAATCAAGGCAAACGATAATTCTGCCACATCCCCCTTTTTATTTCCCTTCTAAAGAATCATTTGAGTAAAGGATGGTGACTTTAACAACAACAAAAAAGATATATATTTCCCTTTTGAAGAGTATATAAGAATATGAGAAGAGACTGGTGAGTCAGGCCAATGGCCCATCTAGTCCAGCATCCCGATCTCACAGTGGGCAACCATATGCCCCAGTGGAAACTCCTGAAGCAGGATTTGAGTGCAAGCCCACTTTCCCCTCCTGTGGCTTCCAGCAACTGGTATTCACCAGCGTTACAGTCCCCAACTGTGGAGGTACAGCATAGCCATCATGGCTAGTTGCCATCAATTGTCAGGGACCGTGCTGAGGAGGGCTGCACTGAGGAGGAATGGTGGGAGCCACCCCCTCCCCCTGATCCTGATCCTGAATCTTCCCAGGAGCAGAAGGAGAGTATAGATTTGGAACAGTGGTTTGCAGAGGGGCATAGTTCAGAAGGCAGAATCTGGGAAATGCTGGATGGGGAAAATAATTTCTAATGATGTTACATTTAGTTCCAAGCGTATGGCAGCATTACTTACGCATCGGGGCAGTTTTAACACCTGTCTTAAAAACTGGTTTTGGATTGCCTCCAGAGATGTTAAGTTTATAGAGGAGCCCCATATTGGGATTACATATGCTAGTATCACTATCACCTTGGCCTTCAAGACCTTTAGCACAGAGGGGACGTGGAAAGCCCCATCCGAAAAAAAGAAATGCGACAGCGCAAATGAAGTGGCTCTAGCTTTGTTTGATATATAAGCGAGGTGGGCCTTCCAACCCATGTTATGTTGTAGGAAGACTCCCAGATACTGGAATTTAAATACCTGCTCGACATCTTTCCCATCTATTCGCCAGCTGTAATTTTTTTTCAACTTTTGGGAAAAAAAATAGGATTTTGGATTTGGTGTGGTTTATTTTGAGAAGGTTAAGCTTGCAGTAGGAAACAAAAATCTTTAGGGATAGGGTTTTATTTGTTTTATTTTGTGGGTTTGTTATCTTTTTGTGTATGTGTTGTTGTTGTTGGCTTTTTTAGAGGATCTATTCTGTATTTTCTATGTATCTTTTGTAGGTAAGTGAATGAAAATAATTTTGGAAGAAATGACAAATACGTATTATAGGTTGTAACAAATTTATTATTGCAACTATCTATAACTATGTATAATGTTAGGATATCAATAAAGAACTTCAAGTATTAAAAAAACAAAACAAAAAACCAGGCAGCTTCATCTGCCCCACCTGCAACAAAACATGTCTCTCCTATGTCAGTCTCTACAGCCCCGATAGGCCAATGGGTGCTGTGACTGTCCAATGGTTTGACTTTGCTCCAAAGGCACACACTTCCATTGTCTGCCAAGACAGACAGATGCCAACAACAAAAATCAACAAACCTTATATTATTATTATTATTATTATTATTATTATTATTATTATTATTATTATTATTATTTAAAAAAAACAATCATCAACATCATTCCTATTCTTTTCTTTCATATGTTTCTCTAGTTTCTATAGTAAGGACACTAGGAGAGGTGATTCCAAAAGCCATCTTCTCTCAGTCGCCATTTTGTTCCCCCAGAATTCTGTGAATGTCCTTTAATTCCACTATATTCCATAGGTGCCAAGTTCCTGATTGAAAAATCTGGGATCAGCAGTGCCACGGCACTGGAAGTCGCTTCTACGCACTTCCGGACATGCGTATAAGCGACTTCCGATGCCACTGTGCCCATTTCCAAAATGTCCGCAGTGCCAGAAGTTGATTCTACACACTTCCGGACATGGGTAGAAGCAACTTCTGGCACTGCGGACATTTTGGAAATGGGCACAGCGGCACCGGAAGTCGCTTATACGCATATCTGGAAGTGCATAGAAGCGACTTCCGGTGCCAGTGCGGCCCCAGAAGAACATGGTCGCCAGCAGGAGCTCCGTAATCCAGGGGAATACTGGGTATTTTCCCATTCGGGACACCTGCGGGAAACGGTAAGAAAATATGGGGGTTTCCCGGGGAACACGGGGTACTTGGCAGCTATGCTATATTCTGAAGTGTGTGTGTGTGGGGGGGGGGGTTACAATTCGTAAAACCATAATATCCAAGAGTTTGTCTGTACAATACCATGTGATAGAAAAGCAGGTGCATGGTAGCGAGGAACAAAAAAGTTTTTCATATCCCTAGAATTGAAACTTCTCTGCAAGGGGCCCCACTGTGTGGGAAACCACATTATTTCAGGCAAAGGCCATTTGCAATGCCTTGGCTTAATGTGACTAACATTTATCCAGTTTGAAATTAATTGCAACACAAAGTCATGAGAAAGCATTATTTTTTATGTTATTTTTTTAAAAAAAATAGAAATAATGACCACAATCCTCAGGAAGAGATAGAAGGAATGGGAGGAGGGAGTGAAGCATTTTAAAACTTAATTTAATAAAGTGTGTTACAGAAGCTGAAAAATGCATTTACTTCTGAACTGGCAGGACTGTGTATTGTGAAGTAGAATTTAGCTGTAATGGGGTTTCTGCTCCATCAACTGCAATAATTATTTTCCTCGATTCGCCTTCACCATTTCGTATAATGATTTCTTAGGTGTGCATTTGCAAATATGAGAGAGAGAGAGAGAGAGAGAGAGAGAGAGAGAGAGAGAGAGAGACTATATCCACACTGATGTGTACAAATGTGCATTTTGTTTACACCCTGTTCTGATTTATTTATTTATTTTTTCTAGAAGAGTACAACAACAACGAAAACCCAGAGATAACAGCTCAGCCCATAAAGCTGCTAAACTTGGGAATCTAGATTGAAGGATACACCAGGCAGCTGGTTGCACAATCTGGAAGGTGGAGACCCACAGCCAATGTGGTGTTTCGCAAGATAAGAGACAGCTTACATAGTAGCTGGAAATTGCAGATCCTCAAGCTTGTTTTTTTTTTAATTAATTAATGAAATCAATCATTTTCTCCTGTTCTCTTATGTGGCGTTTGCATGGCAAAGTAGGCCATGTTCTGTATTACAGTGGTACCTCACAAGACGAATGCCCTGCAAGACGAATTTTTCGCAAGACGAATGCGTCTTGCAATCTGAAGGTGACTCGCAAGACGAATTCATTTTGTGAAAAATTCGTCTTGCGAATCGCGGTTTCCCATAGGAATGCATTGAAATTTTACCAACCCGTTCCTATGGGCAAAAAAAAGAAAGAAAAGAAATTTTAATGCATTCCTATGGGAAACCGCGAATCACAAGACAAATTTTTCGCAAAACGAATTGACTTGCGGAACGAATTAAATTCGTCTTGCAAGGCACCACTGTACTGTGAACAGCTATGAGGTGGAGTTGTAGCTCAACAACAGAACGTATGCTCTGCATGTAGACTGTCCCAAGTTTGATCCCTGGCATCTCCATGTAGTAGGACTAGAGATGATTCCTGTTAGAAAGCCTGCAAAGATGCTCCCATACAATATGGGACAGCTTCCTGTCTTCTTCTTCTTCTTCTTCTTCTTCTTCTTCTTCTTCTTCTTCTTCTTCTTCTTCTTCTTCTTCTTCTTCTTCTTCTTCTTCTTCTTCTTCTTCCTGTAAATTCGGCCAATTCTATTGACCCGCCTGCAGCCAAGATCATGTATGTGTATATCATTGGGCACCTGCCAGAGTCCATTCCCCACCCAGGGTCCTACTTCTGCTCATCAAAAAATTCTGGCCCTCCTCTTCCTTCTTTATGTGTCTTCCTCGCCATCTGCACTCTCCAAATCCACGAGGAATGGCAAAGAGTAAGGAGGAGCAGAAGACTGAGGAGGTGGAGAAAAGAAAGACTGGAAGATAGAAAGGTGCCTTATCCCTGGTCAGACCATAGGTAAGTAATATCCACTCAGACAGTCAGTTCTCTGGTGTTTCAGAACGAGGATGCTTCGGCCCTACAGTCGATACCAGTGACTGAACCAGGCGGTGTGGGCGGCTCCATAGCTGCCACTTTCCTTCCTTCATTACAACCAGTCCTGTCAGCGTTCTCCTACTTAGTGCCAGTGATGCACTTGTAGAAGCAGGAAGGAGGAAGAGGAAATTGATGGGAACAAAGGTAGAATGAGTTGGCTCTGCCTCTTTAGCTCTGGCAGACTGTCTCGCCAGAGTGGTGCATGCTCTGGTTATCTCCTGCTAGGACTCCTGAGATGTGCTCTACATGGGGCTACCTTTGAAGGTGACTCAGAAACTACAACAAATCCAGAAAGTGGCAGCTAGACTGATGACTGGGAGAGGCCGCCAGGACCATATACCACCGGTCCTGAAGGATCTTCACTGGTTCCCAGTTCGTTTCTGAGCACAATTCAAAGTGTTGGTGCTGACCTTTAAAGCCCTAAATGGCCTCGGTCCAGTATACCTGAAGGAGCATCTTCACCCCCATCAGGCACCCCAGACACTGAAGTCCTCCTCCAAGGGTCTTCTGCTGGTTCCCTCACTGCGAGAAGTGAAGTTACAGGGAACCAGACAGAGGGCCTTCTTGGTAATGGAACATCATCCCTTCAGATGTCAAGGAGATGAAGAACTACAAAACTTTTCGAAGACATCTGAAGGCAGACTATTGTATACTATTGCCCTCCTTGCTTTTCACCCATGGGCTCTAGCCTCCACTGGAACCAGATACTTTCTGTCTGCAAAGCAGATGTTCTACCACTGAGCTAGGACATTTCTCCTAGAGGAGAAAAAGAAAAAGTACAGTTGCATTGTGTTCACATTTGGGGCAGTGGTGGAGATTAGGCAATGAGGAAGACATGAGCATGGAAAAGAGGGGCACACCCCTTGGAGCTGACATATTGTTCAGATGTATACCAAATTTGCTTTTCTGAAAACAAGACAGTTTAGACCGCTTCCGGTTCACCTCCAAAGCAGTGGTTAGAGGAGTCAATTCCTTACAGATAATCAGCAAGAGTGCAGCAGGGAATTGTATTCTAATATCCAGATTTGGAAACTGTAATGTACTACTGATAACATGCCATGGGAATATAATTGATTTAGCAGAATACCGCAATAAATTTGCCGCTGAAATAGATTGGGGGCTGGGAGGGGCTAGATTGTTTGATACTGCATGAGTTTAGATTTAAATTTGAGGTGGGAGTGTTGCAACATAATTATGGACCTCTTGAATGACATCCTTGCTGTATATATATATGACTAAAACTGTGATTTTTACTCTCTATTTTAGCAAGGTCTTTGTTGTGCTTATGGTGTTTTTTTGTGTGAGTTGTTTGCTTGGATTCCTCCCCCCTAAACTTTTATTAAAGTTATGTTTTCTGCTTGAAAAGAACATGAAGAAAGCTATACAGTGAATCACTAGCAGTTATTTTTGTTGTCATTGGTGGATGAGACAATCATCTAAAAAACACTTACACAAGGGAATACATGATTCATGTATTTTTTGGATTGGTGCAGACAGATGAGTTTATTGTTCTCACCAATACATTTGACTAGGCTTTTTTCTGGCTTAGTGAAATGTTCTGTATTGAAGGCAACCCTATCCTTGCCAGAATCTGTGAAATCCTGATTCGCTTAGGGCTACTTCACATTTTATGGCTTTTAGGTCCATGAATTGCCACAAATTATAGGTGAGTGTTGTGATGCGGGAGGGTGGAGTTTAGGGCAATGGAACGGCGCGGTTGGAAGAGCTCCACCTTCATGTGTTTTCCCTCATATAATCAAAGAATTATAGTGTAACATGCCAGAGAAAGTATGTCCCAGCCCAGGAGGAAACAGGAAGTTTTCGACTGGCTGGTCCAAACAACCCATTGTATGTCCACTCTAGGAAAGCAAGGAATGTTGTACTTGACTGCTACTTATGTATCACATTCCACAGTAGGCCTTGTGTTTAATTTAGTTTTAGATTTTTGTCACAATGCTCCTGCTTGGCGAGTCCGAAAAACTGAGGTGAAATGGTCTACCTCCCACAATTCTTTGCTCCTGCCTGAGTCTGAAAAGTGTAGGAGGCAGCAGCAGCAGCGACGACAACAACAAACTGCAAGAAGCAACCACTTCAGACCACTTCAGAATCCCACAGCCAGGCTTAACCTTTGCAAACAGGACTGTGCGTTGCCACTCATGAAAGGCACACATGCATTTGCTGCAAAAGCTCACCCTCTTGTCACAGGCAGTTTCAATTTAGCCCCAAAGTTAGTTGCTTTGTTTTTTTGGAATAAGCCAATATCCTCTCAGGAACTGAAGTATCCTTCTCCTGATCCCTTGTGTGTGGGGTGGCGTGGCGATGTGACCATTCCATTTAGTTTAATTTAGGGAAGTAATAGAATCGAATCTTTTCACAGTCCCCCTGGAGAAAACATGCTTCTCAGATGAAGTGTTTGAGGTGAAAAGGCAGAGTGAGAGGGAGGGAGTCATACATGGTGTCGGGAACTTCATTTGCATATATCATCCTCAACCTTGTTTTATAGGTTTGTTTTTTTTAAAGACTTTATAAGACTGAAATAAGAACCCTCTCCATTCTGTTTCCTTCACAGCTGCTTGCAAGAGTGGGGAAAATGTGAAGTTGCATGACTTGGAAGAGTCATAACTCAGTGGTAGAGCATCCGGTTTGCATACCAAAATTCTCAGGGGTAATCCTGAGGTAGGGCTGGGAGAGACCCTCATCTGAAACCCCAGAGAGCTGCTTCCAGTCAGTGTTAGTGACTCAGTACTATAGGGTTCCAGCCTCATATTTACCTTAAAGGTGAAGGTAAAGGGGGCCCCTGACCATCAGGTACAGTCGTGTCCGACTCTGGGGTTGTGGCGCTCACCTCGCTCTATAGGCCGAGGGAGCTGGCGTTTGTCCGCAGACAGCTTCCTGGTCACGTGGCCAGCATGACAAAGCTGCTTCTGGCGAACCAGAGCAGCGCACGGAAATGCCGTTTACCTTCCCACCGGAGTGGTCCCTATTTATCTACTTGTACTTTGATGTGCTTTCGAACTGCTAGGTGGGCAGGAGCTGGGACCGAGCAACGGGGGCTCACCCCGTTGCAAGGATTTGAACTGCCGACCTTCCGATCAGCAAGCCCTAGACTCTGTGGTTTAACCCACATTGCCACCTGGGTCCCATATAGCCTTAGCATGTTTGAATCTAATTAGTGCATGGAGGGGTTAAAACCATAGAGTAAGCTGTCCTGCCAGGCTTAGCCTATGTCACTTCCTTTTGAGGAAATTGGTCCCCAAGCATTTGTTATCTCCCCCACCCCCCAGGTGGATTCAGTATGTGAGGAAAATACCCAGGGTATAGCGTCCCTATTGTCAAGTGTGTGAAAAACAAACAAACCCAAAAACACTTCAAATGGATATTATGAACACATTTTAAAATTGTTTTTGCTCCTCTTCCAAGGAGAGGGGACAGAGTTATTGTTTTTTCATAGAAGGAGAAGAGAAAAACAATTGTCAGTCCGTGTCTCCTCTGCTCATGTATTGCATTATTGAGGCACCGCAAGTGGTCTCCACTGTCAACTTACAACCCAATGCAAAGTGACAAGTGCAGGCTGACAGTGTATTAGGTCCAAAATGAGGTTTCTGTCAATAAAATTATTATTATTATTATTTATTTATTTTTTAAAAAAGCCATTTTTTATATCATTATTCAATTACCTTGGCCTGCCCTCCAGTACATAGAAAGAGGAAGCCCACTGGCTTGATAAATGCTTGTGTGAACATGCTGGATTACAGAAATTCACCATGATTCACACCAGTTTCAGTGGACAAAGTGCAGGGATATATGCCAGGTAGGAAATGTCATGCAAAAAGACCACCATATTTTATGAGATGTTAGAGGGATTTTTTTTTTTTAAGAAAAAGTTCTCATCCACCTTGTGGTTGTTGTTCATTCATTCATTCATTAATTTTCTATCCTGTCCCAAAGGACCGGAGGGTGGAAAATTTTCACTTCTCCATTTCTCGCCTTTCCAATACTAAATTGATCTCTCCCCATTTCCACAGCAATCTGAACTTCTTTTTGGGGAAAAAATAATAATAATTCTGCATCAGCCTTTTAGTGTGGATTTGTGCTGATAGGGACATTTCTGTGTGCAGTTTTTTTAATGAATATCCACAGTTTTGTAAGTGACTTTCCCTAATACGTGCACTCTTGTATATTACTTTCTTTGTTATATGCTTTTTTATGCACTTTCACATCTAACATGTGCATTTTAGCACACATGTTGCGGTACTTTGTCGTAAAATTCAGAGAAGTGTGAATTACATGGAAAACCGGGTTTTGGTTGGAGAAGTGTGAGTCCTGTAGTTTTTCATTAAAAGGCAAAAAGGAAAGGAAAAGAAAGGAAAAGAAATCCTTGCTCCTCCCTGACAGAAAACGAAAAGAAGAACAATAAACTGGTTGCCAAGCTTCTCCTCTCAGGATGAGACTCTGCCACATGCCACTTTCCATTCCCCTTATCTTACTCTGGCAGTCCCTCGTGACAGAAACAGGTGGCTTTCAACGCTGATTGCGGCAGTACTTTCCCTCATATTGTTCGATGTAATGCCACCGATCTGAACCCCTTAATGACAAGCTAAGAGCTTTGAAAAACAAACAAACAAACCATCAATTCTTCCTCATCTAAGTGGGGTCTATTAGCACGTTTCCAAAGGCAATTAAACATAATTGGCAGCTCTTAGCATTAGAATATTTTGGCATTTCCATCACCTCGAAGACGCAGCCGCACGTGTCGGGTCGCGCCTTCACCCGCTCTCGCTCAGAGACATGTCACAGAGCCGTAGCCCATGTTCAAATTTCCTCCTCATGGCCAAAGCAAACATATGGAAGTTATATTTATGTGCCCTCCGAGACGGCGCCAGAGAAAGCGGATGGGCTATAAATGATCTCACGCAGCCTCACAGCTGAACTTGTCGCCCATCTTGCTATGAGCTCAGTGTCCTGTCATATCAATGACTGACATTATCAGCTTGCTGAGAATGGCAGGTGAGGTCTAGGACTGTTGGGTATTAGCAACTGCCCTCAATTATAATAGGTTTTGACCCTCTTCCCTTCAGAATCCATGGCAAAACGTCTACTGGATTCAGCTCTGAAGCGCTCAGCTGAGAGAAAGAGATCTGACACATTTCATAAATGTTAGCTAATGAATTCCATCAGGTAAAGTAACTGCTACATCATCCCTGCAAGTAGTTTATACCCACAGAAATACCCTTTTTTGTCATGCAACAGATATGACCGATGGCAAATGTACTAAGACTGGCAATTGGTTGGCATCTGTCTGTCTTGGGAGTCAATGGAAGAGTGAACCTTTAAGTCAAACCAGTTGTTGTTGTTGTTGTGGTTGTGGTTGTTATTTATAATCCACCCATCTGGCTGGGTTTCCCCAGCCACTCTGGGTGGCTCCCAACAGAATATTAAACAGAATAAAACATTAAGAACTTCCCTAAACAGGGCTGCCTTCAGATGTCTTCTAAAGGTCAGTTGTTTATTTCCTTGACATCTGTTGGGAGGGCATTCTACAGGGCGGGCGCCACCACTAAGAAGGCCCTCTGCCTTCTCTGCCATGGTGTTTCTTCTCCCTGCGCTCCTCCCAGCAGTTATTCCTCCTCTAATCACTGCAGTGGATACACAACCTGGCTGATTGTCTCCAGTTCCTGCTGTCACCTCCAAGGGATTCCCACAATGCAGTTGTTATGGATTGTTCCGCTGGGTTTACTCCCAGAGCCTTTCTCCCTCGTCTCCCTCAAGTGCACATGCAGAAACTGCCTTCTAGACCATTATTGGTCTTGTCAACTCAATTCCCTGGACACCGTCTTTGCATGCAGGGGATGGACAAGTCCCTAACTTAACGTGACTCACTGAGGGTTTAAGACCTATCCCTACCCTCACCTGGTTTAGCCAGCCAGTCAAAGCCATTTCCCAGGGTGTGGCTGCTTCAGCTTCTAGAAGCCACAGCTGAGAGCTGAGTACAGGGGGGAGATGAAGGTGGGCCCCCAAGGTGGACAAACTACGCCAAAAGCATCCAGACATGCCCCCACTGCTGTTTAGCTTCCTGCCGCAGAGGTACCTATTTACCTACTCGTGCTGGTATGCTTTTGAACTACTAGGTTGGCAGGAGCTGGGGCAAAGCAATGGGAGCTCAGCCCATCACAAAGATTTGAACTATCACCCTTTTGATAGGCAAGCCCAAGAGGCTCAGTGGTTTATAGCACAGCAGCACCCACGTCCCCAAAACCTCCACCTCTATAGAAAGAGGTATTGCACAAAAGAAAACGCTCCGCATTCCTAACAGGGTTCCCCAGATGGCCCGTCAGAGGTTTGTTTGAATTGTAATATTGCTGCACCATGTTTACCACTTAAAGGCACGCAGAGACCTGATTTAATTGCTCCTGATTCCTGGCTGAAAGACACAGAGTCTGGTTGTCTCGTTGTTGTTATTACTATTTCATTTCATTTCATTTAGGAGTCACTTCCTATGAAACATCTCAAAGCAATTTCACAACACAGAAGAGCTATTCTTCCTGGGTAAACAGTGTTTGTAACAGTTGCTACTGATTTAGTGTTCGCCTTGTGGTGGTGAGGTGGATGCTTCAGCGGTCTGCTAATGGACTGATCTGATCCACACGTCCCAGACTGAGGTGCCAAATGAGCTAAAGGGCTATAGCTCAGGGGAATAGCATCTGCTCTGTATGCAGAAGGTTCCAGGCTGAATCTCCACCATCTCAAGGTAGAGCTTGGAGAGACTTCTGCCAGAACCCTGGAGAGATGCTACAGGTGGGAGTCAACAGTACCTCCTGATCTTCTGACGTAGCTCTTTGCTCAAAGGAACAAGTCAAAATGCTTTAAAAAAAGGAAAGTTTCAAATGCATTGGAAAATGCATTCAAACGTTAATGCCGTGTAGATATTTCATTTAAAAAATAAATAAATCACAGATTGGTGTGGGGAAAGAATACAACAGACTTATGACTGTTCACATGCAAAAGAAGAAAGGTGATTTTTAAAAGAAGATTAAAAAGGAGAGAAACAATGAAAAATTTTGGAGGCTGGGAACTGGGTAGATTATAGCAACATGAACAGGCACTGGAGGAAACTCTGTTTCTTGCATCTTGTCCCTTTCCCATTTTTGCATTGCATCAGGAGTTAGGAACCTGAGGCCCAGCAGTGTTGGCCATTGGTCTTTAAAATTTCAGTGGCTATGTCCCTAAAAAGGTAAAGGGACCCCTGACCGCTAGGTCCAGTCGTGAACGACTCTGAGGTTGCGGCACTCATCTTGCTTTACTGACTGAGGGAGCCGTCGTTCATCCGCAGATAGTTTTTCCGGGTCATGTGGCCAGCATGTCTAAGCCCCTTCTGGTGAACCAGAGCATCACACGGAAATGTCATTTACCTTCCCGCTGGGCGGTACCTATTTATCTACTTGCACTTTGACGTGCTTTCGAACTGCTAGGTTGGCAGGAGCTGGGACCGAACAACAGGAGCTCACCCCGTCGCGGGGATTCGAACCACCAGCCTTCTGATCAGCAAGCCCTAGGCTCTGTGGTACTAATTTGGTGCCCCTCTTTCTTGCCTTCTGTTCTGTTCAATTTACTATATTATCGTTTTGAAGCCACGCACCACCCTCTAGTGTCAGTGCCCAATACGGCAGAACTGGTTGCACTGCCCAAAATCTGCTTCTGACCCCAGGGGCCACATGCAACTCCCAGGTCTCTCTATCCGGTCCTTGGGACACTCCCCAGGCCGCACCCCCAGTGTTTCTCTGTTCCATTTCCTTCTCAGCTGCTCTTTTCTTAGTTTGGATGCTGTATCAATTAAAAGAACCTTTTAATGAGGGGGAAAGAGGAGAGTGCAAAATATGGTCTGAAGCTCAACATCAAAAAAACCAAGATCATGGCCACTGGCATAGCTGCCAAGTTTTCCCTTTTCTCGCGAGGAAGCCTATTCAGCATAATGGAAAATCCTTTAAAAAAAGGGATAACTTGGCAGCTATGGCCACTGGTCCCATCACCTCCTGGCAAATAGAAGGGGAAGAAATGGAGGCAGTGAGAGATTTTACTTTCTTGGGCTCCTTGAACACTGCAGATGGTGACAGCAGTCACGAAATTAAAAGACACCTGCTTCTTGGGAGAAAAGCAATGGCAAACCTAGACAGCATCTTAAAAAGCAGAGACATCACCTTGCCGACAAAGGTCCGTATAGTTAAAGCTATGGTTTTCCCAGTAGTGATGTATGGAAGTGAGAGCTGGACCATAAAGAAGGCTGATCGCTGAAGAATTGATGCTTTTGAATTCTGGTGCTGGAGGAGACTCTTGAGAGTCCCATGGACTGCAAGAAGATCAAACCTATCCATTCTGAAGGAAATCAGCCCTGAGTGCTCACTGGAGGGACAGACCCTGAAGCTGAGGCTCCAATACTTTGGCCACCTCATGAGAAGAGAAGACTCCCTGGAAAAGACCCTGATGTTGGGAAAGATTGAGGGCACTAGGAGAAGGGGACGACAGAGGACAAGATGGTTGGACAGTGTTCTCGAAGCTACGAACATGAGTTTGACCAAACTGCGGGAGGCAGTGCAAGACAGGAGTGCCTGGCGTGCTATGGTCCATGGGGTCACGAAGAGTCGGACACGACTAAACAACAACAATCAATTTCTTCACCCACTTTTGCTTCTGGCCCCACCTGCCAGTGGCATGTGGACCTCGGAAGCTTGCCTATGGGAGAAAGTGGCCCTCAGCCTTGAAAAAAGGTTCCTCAACTGTGCCCAGCATTCTTGCCACTTTTAAAATGGCAAACCACTGAATATCTCATGGGCCTTCAGATTTCAAGATTGTCTTTGAAATTCCCTTTTGTTCCCTGGTTGTCTGTGAGGCTAAAGAACGCCTAATCAAGTAGATTGACAGCAGCGGCCTCTGCAGTGGCGGACGCTGTCACTCCTGCCACCACAGGCGAGAGTTAGCCGTGAAGTGGTAAAACGAAGGAAGGAGCATGTCTGGTTTGCATAGTACAAGTGCTATAGGCAATGTCAGTGGCCACCAGGGCTCTGGTCCTCAGTTTAAACTGGCCCACCCTTCCAGATATGTCACAGTCTGTTGACAGTGTCAGAGGTCCATAGGACTGCTATGAAACATTCCTCCCAGAAAATAATCAGTTTCCCAGTCCAACGGAAATAGCAAGCAGAATCCCACCACTACAGTGGCAAGGAGGAAGGTATGCACATCTATGGAAAAGCACATATTTCACACACACAGGATGTCCAATGGTAAATTCCCAGTGTCAGTGGATTTACATATAAGCTAAACAAGCTATAGCTTAGGGCCCCACTCTCTTGGGTCCTCCCCTAAAAAAATGTAGAAAAAAACAAACACCTGGATGTACATTTCCAAAATATAAGATGAAAAATTAAAAACATTTCAGTTCAACAATTACTTTGATAAAATACATATTTTGTTATGTGCAAATGGCTTTAGATGTCTATTAGGTCCATAAATTACCATATAGCATATATTCAACACCAAAAACAGTGACAATTTGTTGCTGACAAAGGACAGCTGGACATTGAAAGGGCCCCATTACCTTCAGTAGCTTAGGGTCTAATCAAACCTAAATCCGGCCCCAGTCAGGGGTTAAAATGACCAGGTAGCTTATGGGGACAAAGACCTGAGACACTAGGGGGAAGCTCAGGACCGGGAGACATGTGCCCTCTTCCCGCGGGACTGGGAGACAAATGTACCCTCTTCCCTCTCCCCCCACCCTACTTTGGCCTGGCTGAAATGTGTCATTCAATGGAGGCAATGTCTCCTGCTGGCATGGATGGGGAGATGCAGGACTGGGTCTCAGTGCAGAAACATCTGGATTCTGCAGAACTGGAATGTGGCCTGTTGTTCAAAGATGAGGGTCTCATCATTTGACCTGCCTCCTTTTGCCTCTAGCCAGTGGTGGACTTTGGGCTCTCAAATTTCAGCGGCATTCTGTGTGATGCTAGAATTTGCCCACCCCTACCGCCAACTCTTGCGCTTCATTCTACATCATTGTTGTGCTGCCCCCTGCAGCCGCTCCAGTTGTGCTACCCTAAAACCATATCTGCTCTATAATAATAATAATAATAATAATAATTTATTATTTATACCCCGCCCATCTGGCCGGGTTCCCCCAGCCACTCTGGGCGGCTTCCAACAAAACAGAAATTCTAAAATACAGAGATCCATCAAACATTAAAATACATATGCTCGCCACTGGCATGTTGGCCCCGAATGTTCCCCCATGGAAAAAATGGGGCCCTCCAGAGGAAAAAGGTCCCCTGCACCTGCCACAAGGTGGACGGGACCATGGTTTGGGTTCGGTGGGCTGGTGATATCTGACATAATGCAAGGCTGCTTTGTATATTGGATAGCCATCAGGTTCTGGGTATATCTTCCTAATGGCAAGTTGGAAGCAAGTCTAACGTAATTATATTGTTTCGACTACGCCAGACCAACACAGCTACCTACCTATAATGGGCTTAAAATTAGTTTGGACAAATGCATGGAGAATGAAGCTATAAAGGGCCATCAGCCATGATGGATATGCTTTGCCTCCATGGTCAGAGGCAAATGCTTCTGAATTCCAGCTGCTGGAAACCACAGGAGGGGAGAGTGCCCTTGTGCTCAGGTCCTGCATGTGAGCTTCCTACAGGGAACTAGGACGTGGGTGGTCTTGTGGTCTAAACCACTGACCCTCTGGGGCTTGCCAATCATAGAATCATAGAGTTGGAAGAGACCACAAGGGCCATCCAGTCCAACCCCCTGCCAAGCAGGAAACACCATCAAAGCATTCTTGACATATGCCTGTCAAGCCTCTGCTTAAAGACCTCCAAAGAAGGAGACTCCACCACACTCCTTGGTAGCAAATTCCACTGCCGAACAGCTCTTACTGTCAGGAAGTTCTTCCTAATGTTTAGGTGGAATCTTCTTTCTTGTAGTTTGAATCCATTGCTCCGTGTCCGCTGCTCTGGAGCAGCAGAAAACAGTATTTCTCCCTCCTCCATATGACATCCTTTCATATATTTGAACATGGCTATCATATCACCCCTAAACCTTCTCTTCTCCAGGCTAAACATACCCAGCTCCCTAAGCCGTTCCTCATAAGGCATCGTTTCCAGGCCTTTAACCATTTTGGTTGCCCTCTTCTGGACACATTCCAGCTTGTCAGTATTCTTCTTGAACTGTGGTGCCCAGAACTGGTCACAGTACTCCAGGTGAGGTCTGACCAGAGCAGAATACAGTGGTACTATTACTTCCCTAGATCTAGATGCTATACACCTATTGATGCAGCCCAGAATTGAATTGGCTTTTTTAGCTGCTGCACCACACTGCTGACTCATGTCAAGTTTGTGGTCTACCAAGACTCCTAGATCCTTTTCACATGTACTGCTCTCAAGCCAGGTGTCACCCATCCTGTATTTGTGCCTTTCAATCAGAAGGTTGGCGGTTCAAATCCCCACAATGGAGTGATCTCCCGTTGCTCTGTCCCAGCTCCTGCGAACCTAGCAGTTCGAAAGCACGGCAGTGCAAGTAGATAAATAGGTACTGCTGTGGCAGGAAGGCAAACAGTGTTTCTGTTCGCTCTGGTTTCCGTCGCGGTGTTCCGTTGCACCAGAAGCGGTTTAGACCTGCTGGCCACATGACCTGGAAAGCTGAATGTAGACAAACAGCCTGAAAGCGAGATGAGCGCCACAACCCCATAGTCGCCTTTGACCGGGTTAAGGATTTTTACCTGCTCTGCCTCCATGGCCAGAAGCAAATGCTTCTAAATACCTCTTGCTGGAAACCACAGGAGGGGAGAGTGCTCTTGTGGTCACATCCTGCTTGTGGGCTTCCTACAGGCGACTGGTCGGCCAGTATGAGAAGAGGATGTTGGACCAGATCGATCATTGGCCTGATGCAGCAGGCTCTCCTCATGTTCATAACTGGAACATACTTGGGCCAGGGCCAGGGCCAGGGCCTGTGCTGGGAATTTCCTTTGTGCAAGCACTGATGGAACACAGTCGTTGAAAACTACCCAGGCATCTGGCTGGCCACTGGGATAATCCAGGATGCTGAATTGGATAGGCCATTGGCCTGAGACCACAGGGCTCATCTTATGCTCTTATCTTCTTAACCCGTGAGGCTTACAATGCACAGGGGGTTCCACCACAGTTGTTCCTCCACGGACAAATTGGCATGAAGTGTTTCCCAGGCCACTGACTGCCCTACCTGTCTCTTGCTTTTCTCCTCTTCCTCCTCCTCTAGGTGCCTCTCATTGATTCTGCTTCAGTGTTTGTGTCTCTTCTCATGTTTCCACCCATGCACAATTTTGTTTTATTTTGTATAGCTGTTCCCCTCTGTGCTAATCTGCTTTTAATGATGCTGGTCTAAGCTTTGTTTCTCACTCATATGTTGTGCTTCTGTTCCCTCCCCCCACTGGTGTTTGGAGCTTTTTAACAGAAGGCATCTAAACCTAACCTAAACATCTGACAGCAATTCAAATATGCTGAGATTTTTTAATTATTATTTCCATCCTTATATTAAAAAAAGAAAAGAAAACATCAACCAAATCAACAGGAAAAAAATTTGGACTCTCTCCCTCTCTTTCTCTCTCCTTTTAAACTTAACCTATGCAGACACAGAAAGGCACATGTCAGCCAGAGAAACAGTCAATTAAATAGAGGTGTGGCTTAAGCATTTGGTACAGTTGGCGGTCGACTCTTATCTGATAACCTACACAGCTGTGGGCAGACAGATTGGTGGGTATCAAAGAGCAAGTCTTGGCAAAAAGCTCTAGCATCCTTGCCAAAATTGTCGAAAGAAGCACACGGCCTTCAAAAGGGTTACATTTGGCTCTGTGTTCAGAGGTAGCTTAGGTACCACCCTGCATCTATAATTCTGGCACAGCTGGTGCCAATAACGAGAGTTCACTCTCTAGTAGATCTTTGTTCCAGCTCAGTGAAGGCAGAAGCTGTAAAACCGCATTACCAGAGCCATCCAGCATTGTGCATGTGAAATACAAAAGAAAAAGAAAGGGGCTGGGAGTATATCGTTGCAACAAAAGGTCTTGAAGGCACCGGAGTCCAAGGAAGATGAGTTCTTAACAGGTATGGGGCAGCTTGCAATGTGAACTGGGAAACCCTTCCTGGAAATCTCATTGCAGCCATAAAGACACAAGGAGAGGCTTGCTTGATGAGGCCAAAAGCCCATCTATTTCAGTATCCTATTTTCTTGGCATCCTGTTTCTAGCTGCTGGAAACCACTGGAAGGGAGAATGCTCTGGTGTTTGGAACCTGCTTTGAGGCTTTGCATGGGCTTCTGCTTGGCCACAGTGAGAAGAGAATGCTGGACTAGATGGGCCATTGGTCTGATCCAGCAGGCTCTTCTTATGCTCCTAGCAGCCAACAGGATGTCCATGGGAAGCCTGCAAGAAGGAGCTACGCACAACAGCACTCTCCCCACCTGTGGCATTCAGAGGCATCATACCTCTGGCAGTGAACCTTCCTTATACCAAATCAAACCATTAGATCCTGCAACCCAGCATTCTTTTGCATGACTGGCAGAGGCTCTTCAATGCCCTTCCATTTGCAATGTTTTAATTGGTTGATACAAGGGGTTGTGACCTCCTGACAAAGCCAATTCTCACTGAGCTACCGTCCGTTCTTTCCTTCCACCTTTTCTCCCCTGTGTCCTCTGTTGGTGCAGAAGTTGGTCATCCTTGGTATATTCCATTAGTCTCAACAATGTTTCAGATCATAACTTTGTGGTGGGGGAAACAAACACCCAAGAAAATAAATTGCAAAGAGCAACTTTCCGAGTCTTCAACCTGACGGAGAGAGAAAAATGAAGGAAAGGGTAATGTTCAGCCTCTTTAATTTATCATCTTCTTCATCTAACCCCTGCAGGGAGGAGAAGAGGATGCTTCACCTGCTGTCTCCAATTTCCCAGTGCCCAGTAACTACCAGGAATTATTTCCTGACTGATCAGGAAGGTGTCTGCTGATACATTAGTGTGGAAGCCTGGATGTGTTTTGACAATAAGTCAATGATTCTTTTTGACATGACTTTAATAGGACCAAAGAGGTGATTGTGGGATGATACTTTTTAATGGAATATAGATATAAATGACCTGGGTTTTATGACAAAGGTCAGAGATATTGATGATTAGTGTAAGGGAGATAATTTGGCTGGCGTGGTAGGAGGCAACCTGCATGATTTATGAATGATCATTGTCTTTTCATCTCTCTTTTCTTTTTCAAGCAGTAGAGTCAGACAAACAGCTTTCCCTACCCAGTCTGTGTTGATGTTTGCAGTGACTTTTGCATCAGGAATCATCTGATGTGGGATGAAGGTATGAAGCCAACGTAATCTGAATCAGGCCACTGGTCCATCTTCCCCAATAGACTCTCTTCTCTGAACAGCAGTGGCTCACCAGAGGACTTCTCTGCCCCTTCCTCATATGACCCTTTAACTCAGGGACAGAAAACCTGCATCCCTCCAGACGTTGTTGGACTACAACTCCCATCATCAATGAGTTTTGGCCATACTGCTTGGTGATGATGGGAGGTGCGGTCTCACAACGTCTGGGAAGCCACATTATCACCATCCTTGTTTTAATGAGAGACACTAGAAACTGAAGCTGGTATTTCCTGAATCCATAGCTTGCTGAACTGTGATGGTCTCCACGGCCCCAAATCATGTTTGCTGATTTAAAGCTGCACACATGTTGAATAGATGCAAGCAGTACCTGGGGTGTTTTTTGATTTTGTTTTTGGGAAAGGTTGTTCACACAGGTGAACATTGCCAGTGTGTGAACATTGCCACTGAACTGCTCATGTGTCTTCACCCTAATCAACTGGAGTAGCATCCATCTTCATCTTTAAACAAACAAACTTAAAAAATAAATAAATAAAAGCACACAATCAACCTGATAGAGTAATGTATTTGATGAATAATGTATCGCTGGAGGGTTTCAGAGACTGCATTCTCTTCTACACAACCATCATTTGTAATGTTTACTTAAACACTGGCTCTTGACAAAACACTTAGAATCACTTAGCATCTTGTCCCTGAGCAGTTTGAATTAGAAAATCTGGACTGCTTAATTTTATGGTGCTAAAGGCATTAAGTTAGATTCAGAGGAAAAGAGGCAGGGAGAGATGTTCTTCGATTGTAGCAAACAGAGTGTGTGTGTGTGTGTGTGTGTGTGTGTGTGTGTAATTTATTAAATTTCTATACTGTCCTTCATCCCAAGATCATAGGGTGGTTTACAAAATAAAAACCAAAAGGAAAAGGAAAATAAAAAGAAATACTACAATAAATAACAAATAAAGACAATAACCCTTTCCATACACAGTTTAAAAGGCCGTATATTGTCTAATTAGCCAAAAAAAGCCTGGGTAAAGAGGAATGTTTTTGCCTGGCACCTAAAGAAATGGCAAGCCTCCCTGGGAAGAGCATTCCACAAATGAGATGCAAACACCCATTCCTGTATTCCCACCTCTTGCACACAAGGCAAATGATAGTTGCAGGGTCTGGGTTGGTTCATATCAGGATAGAGGCAGTCCTTGAGGTATTGCAGTACTGAGCCATTTACGGACTTTTGGGTGAAAACCAGCACTTTGAATTGGACCCAGAAACTAATTGGCAACCAGTGCAGATGGGCCAGGATTGGTATTATATACTCAAACCATCTTGCACTGGTGAGTAACCTGACCACTGAATTCTGCACCAACTGCAGTCTCCGAAACATCTTCAGAGGCAGCCCCATATATTATGATTCGCAGTACAGCCACTGCCACACCTGCGGATGTAAAGGAGAAGCAATATGGTATGTCATCAACATATTGCTGACAACATACTCCCAAACTCTGGATGACCCCATTCAGTGGAATTAGTTACAGGTAGGTAGCCGTGTTGGTCTGATGTAGTCAAAACAAAAAATAATTTAAAAAAAATTCCTTCCAGTAGCACCTTAGAGACCAACTAAGTTTGTCATAGGTATGAGCTTTCGTGTGCATGCACACTTCTTCAGATACACTGGAACAGAAGTCACCAGACCCTTATGTATAGTCAGAGGGTGGGGAGGGGTATTACTCCGAAGGGTGGTGGGAATAGGTGATTGGCTGATAGGTGTGGTAAACCTGTTGATGACTGTTAACAACTGTTATGGACCCAGGTGGCGCTGTGGGTTAATCCACAGAGTCTAGGGCTTGCTGATCAGAAGGTCGGCGGTTCGAATCCCTGCAGCGGGGTGAGCTCCTGTTGCTCGGTCCCAGCTCCTGCCCACCTAGCAGTTTGAAAGCACATCAAAGTGCAAGTAGATAAATAGGGACCACTCCGGCGGGAAGGTAAACGGCGTTTCCGTGCGCTGCTCTGGTTCGCCAGAAGCAGCTTTGTCATGCTGACCACATGACCCGGAAGCTGTCTGCGGACAAACGCTGGCTCCCTTGACCTATAGAGCGAGATGAGCGCCGCAACCCCAGAGTCGGACACGACTGGACCTGATGGTCAGGGGCCCCTTTACCTTTTAACGACTGTTAACGACTGCAATTGGTCTTGCAGGAAAAAGCAAGGGCTGAGGTGCTAAAGAAAGCTTTATAATGTATAACGAGATAAGAATCCAGTGTCCTTATTCAGACCAGGTCTCTCCACGGTTTTAAGCTTGGTAATGAGTTGCAATTCAGCAACTTCTCTTTCCAGTCTATTTCTGAAATTCTTTTGTAGTAAGACAGCTACTTTGAGATCTTGTATAGAACATAGCTGCCAAGTTCTCCCTTTTTTTAAGGGAAATTCCCTTATGCTGAATAGGCTTCCTCACGAGAAAAGGGAAAACTTGGCAGCTATGGTATAGAATGTCCTGGGAGATTGAAGTGTTCTCCTACTGGTTTCTCTGTCTTGTAATTCCTGATGTCAGATTCATGTCCATTTATCCTTTGGCGTAGGGTTTGGCCTGTTTGTCCAATATAGAGAGCTGAAGGGCACTGTTGACATTTGATGGCATACACAATGTTAGAGGATGAGCAATTAAATAGTCCTGAGATGGTATGTTGGATGTTGTTGGGGCCAGTAATGGTGTTGTCCGGGTGCATGTGGAAGCAAAGTTAGCATCTGGGTTTATTGCAGGCTCTGGTAACATTCAGTGGTTTCATGTAGATGCTAAACAACATGGGGGATAAAGTCAAACCCTGAGGAACTCCACATTGAAGGCTCCATGGCACCAAATAACACTCCCCAGAAATATCACCCTCTGGAAATGACCATCCAAGTAGGACTGGAACTCTTGCAAAGCGGTGCCTCCCACTCCCAACTCAGACAGCTGCTCCATAGTCATGTTATCTAAAGCCATGGAAGTGCCGAGGGGAATTAGCAAAGTTGTAGAAGTGGCTCTGTCTCTGCCTCGTACTGATGCTGCAACCAGGAGATGAAGATTCAGTGCTGGTGCAGTCATCACAAGACTACTGCTGCTCTCAGCTGCTGGGGCTGCCTTGCCTAATGGTGAGAGGCTCAGGAGGTGCAGGGCTAGCAGAAGTATCTGTAGATACTGAGGGGATTAAAATCTCTCTTCTAACCCTCTCTCTCCTCACCACAAGGAGCAGTCCCTCGGTCCGTGGGTGTTCAGTGTAATTGGAGTACACCTTTTCCCCAACATGAGTTTGAAAAAAATGTATTGTTTTAAACATATATGAATAAAACTTCTACCTGGAAACACTTCTGTTAACCTCTAGGACCCAGTGGGGTTTGTTTTCATGCATTCCGCTTCTTGCCCTACCTTTTAAACTGAATTAAGTGTAACAAAAAGCCCAGGTTTTAGAATCTTTCATCAATGCAGCCTAAAGGGATATAACAGAAAGAAGCTTTCTCCTCTGGCTGGAATCCAGATACTAATGGTGTTAAAATGCCACCTTATTGCATTTAAGTCAGCAGATAGGTCAAGTAGACAAACCGATTGGAGGAGATGTTTAAATAAACACTCTGTTTAGTGCCTTCTTGCTTGAATGTTCCAATTTCCTAACCCACCAATGCTGCCCAGCATGAAAAGCGACAGTTTTTTATTTTTTTGACAATATGACAAACATCTGGCATGAACAAAGGCTGCCTGGGTTGAACGTTGATGCCCGGTCAATAAACCATGTTCTCACTTCAGAAGCCCATAGAAGATCCCCTTTTCCATGTAAGCAATGACGCAGGTCCAATTCTGCATCAAGAAAAAGGTAGAAAGGTATAATTCTGTTTCATCTACCCACTATGCTGTGGGTCTTTTGTTAGACTGTCAAAGTTTGTGCCATGTTGCTGGAATTTCCACAGTGGTAGCCATGTTGGCCTCAAAGTCTCGTGCTGCAGTTCCCAAGCATGGGAAACATGGGCAAGGGATTTCAACAGGTGGGGAGGACAACCCACAAAGTCATTATGACATCACCAGCTGACAAGTGGGTTGTCCATTGACCTTAGCCTGAGAGCTGCAAACCAAGTCAATTCCTCAAAGAATGTGCAAATATCAAATTCCTTAAGCATTCCAACTAATGCCTGGAAAACTCTATATCCTTATACATAAATGGAATGTGGGAAATGTCCACTGTTGCATGTTCAGACCCAGAGACCTCCCTCCTAAATAAAGACACATTTGACTCAAATTTTAGTTTTGGTTTTTGGCAGAATTTAGGCCACAACTTTATTCATTATAGAAAAATGAGTGGTTGGCATAGGCTCTGGTTTGACTAGCTCCCTACACTCTTGCAGGTAGCGCTGACCCAATGCTCTATCATAGGTCAGCCAAGGGTGAACACTTGAGGAAGGTGAAAAGCCTGGGAGCAGACTCTATTCACCCCCCCCCA
The DNA here is from genome assembly GCF_963506605.1 of Zootoca vivipara. NCBI lineage: Eukaryota > Metazoa > Chordata > Lepidosauria > Squamata > Lacertidae > Zootoca > Zootoca vivipara. The sequence continues at coordinate 58,378,504 of NC_083286.1, read as the reverse complement.
TATGCTCCCCTGGACTCAGGCACAGGCACAATACCTTTTCGGGGGTTGGCCAAACCAAGTTGAGTCCCTGGATCCCTTTAATGGAATACCCTTCACATAGGGATGGCGAGATCGTTCTCCAATCCCTATCACATGAAGCAGTGCCTATCAGCAAACTTACAAGTTGTGACGAATTGCTATGCAGCAGGCGAAACCCAAATGGCAACAGCCAATCACCCAAGTGGGAAAATTCCTGACGTGCCCTGTCCCAACGACACACGATGCCATAGCAAGGTTAATCGCAAAAGGCCCTAAAATTAGGGAGAGTTGGGCAGGTGTTCTGATGCACAAGCCGAAAGAGGAAGCTCTGGGTCACTTGCATGGGTTTATATAGGTCCCTCAATCAGTTTAGACTGCAACCCCATTGGCCAGATTGAAACCCAGCATCAAGGGACCTACCAATCAGGTGTTTTGGCTATCCAATGGGCCCACCCACAACCAAGAGGTGTCAGTCTCCAGATCTCACTGCAACACGTGCCCTCTTTTAGGGAGGACACAATATGCATTTGGCTGATACATTGGTGTTCTGGATGCCCCTTATGAGATTCCTCATATATTTTGTCCAAATTTATCATGAAATTGGGTGGTTACTTGGATAATCAGTCCAAACTACAAAAGAAGGTAATAGCATGGTGACAACAACAACAACAACAACAACAACAACAACAACAACAACAACAACAACAACACTTTATTATGGCCATAGACCAGCATAAAACAGAATGGTGAAATATCTATGTAGTTCATGGTCATTGCAGTGAAAGTCACACCATCAATGTAATGCAGAAATTGGATATCAGCAAATTGGAAGAAAAAACAAAACAAAACAAAAAAGCTAGATGGACAACCCAATACAGGAACCTAGGCAGGGAGACCCATTGAACTATTGTTAGTCACTACTGTGTCCCAGAAAAGAGACTGGTGTCAACAAGGGTTGTGTGGATTTGTCCCTACATGAATCTAAAAGAAGATCTGAAGTCTCAAGCACAAGGGTCTAAGAAATACATTTAATAAACTCCAAATACATTTTTATTTCATTGCTGAGATATTCCGCCAGACTAAATTATTCTGTTAATGGCACTTGATCACGCAGTCTCTGGGTCTGGGATCATTTGCTTTAAGGTCAGCACACAGTCACTGCTTAAAGTGCTTAACAGTCAGTAGAATCAAAATCTTCTTTCTTTGACTCTCGTTTGTACTAAGTACTCCACTGCTAAGGCAGTTGAAGCTTGATAAGGAAGGTCAGCACAGTTGGAATACTCTTATTGTTACATCTAAAGCTCCTGTTCGGGATTTTCTCTGCAACAGCATTCTGCCCTGTTGCGCCCTGAATGAAGCAGAGTTGGTCCAGGCGGCTCATCTAGACCTCTTTAGTGCTTGCTTCCCAGCATCCCCTGTAAAAATGAAGAGGTAAGGGCTGGTGGAAGGTTGGCTGATAGTTCCCTGGCATGGCAATTCCACAACCTCTAATATCCCCCCAGGAACATGGGAAGTAGGGATTGGCAAATATATCATTTCTTCTCCTGTTTTTCCAGGGTCTCATTTTTCCAATCTTAAATTCAGTTCTCCATATTTTCAAAATAAGCCGGTGGTTATTTTTAAAGTCCTCAGGGAAATTTGTCAACATTTTTGTGTGAATATAAACATTTTCTTGTATGCAATTTTACCCAATATACTTCTTTTTTGGAAAGCAATTTTCCCTAATATAAAGCATTTATGCATGTTATTTTTGCCTGTGTGCATGCGTGTGTGCGTGCACACCCACACCCCATTATATATATATATATATATATATATATATGTATATGTATATGTATATGTATATGTATATGTATATGTATATATATGCACACTTTACCCTGGTATATGCATGTCTGTATGTATTACTTGGCTGGAAAACTGCATTGCAGAATTCAGAGAAGTGCAAATTTGACAAAGGATGACTGTTTTGGTTTGCATAGCATTTCAGAAAGTGCAAATTAGATGGATTCACCTTTAAATGTGGAATGAATAATAATAATGAAAATCCTTCATTTGTAATAGGAAGCTGCCTTAAAGCTCATCAGATCACTAGTCCATCTAGTTCAATGTTACCTACACTGACTGGCAGTGATTCAGCAGGGAATCTGCCTCAGACTTAGATGGAGAGTTGGGGTTATTGAACCTGAGACCTTTGATATGCAAACTTGTGCAGAGACTGAAACCATCATTCCATGGTAGAGCAAATATTCCTCATGGACAAAGTTCCAACTTAAATCCCTGGCCCATGTACTTCTTGAAAGGTACATGAACTACATGGCTTGAAAAGACCTTGGCCTGCAGCAAAGAAATAACTGGGTTTGATGGGACAATTCTCTCCAGTTCGCTTCCAACTCTGCATCTCTCTGTCTGCAAGCTGCATTCAGATTTCTTAGCTGCATGAAAGTGACCATCCGTTTCCTTTGTACACTACTAATTACCACAGCCTGGCGAGCCTATTTGTCAAGTCCTGTGCCCTCCAAACATCGCCAGCTTTGCAAGGTGACAGGAGGTGGGAACATAAAACAACTTCAGATTGGATTGTGGTGTGGCGAGATGGAGCTGAGGATGCGCCAGACACATCTCCACAGGTATTGCTGTGCTTTGATGACATACTAGGTAGGCGCTTAGTGAACCGAAGTGCACTTGTAATGTTCCTCTCCCTAGGCCAGCTGGGTATACTCAGCACTTTAATTTTCATGTGCTCTGCCCCCTGCCCGTAAGAAAGAAACTTGGCTTTCTGAATGGATTATGCAGCGTGGGTAGCACTACGGCAACATCAAGAGAACAGAAGGTGGAACAAAATCAAAGTCACAGCAACTTCAGGAATTGCTTGTTAAACAATTCTGGCAACCGTACCAAAATCCATATCAAATCAGTTGCACATGTGCACCCTGAAAGTCCCCCACATTCTTCTAATATATTATTTCCTGGATTTGCTAAGTTTCCCATTCCTCCTGAATTCCAGTGTAACCAGCATAATTTCTAAAATTAATTCAGGAATTGGAGCTTTCACTGCTTGCCAAAATTTGTTACAACTTTCGGTTCCTTCCTTCCTTCCTTCCTTCCTTCCTTCCTTCCTTCCTTCCTTCCGAAGAAAGATTTATTATCTGCAGCTCACCAATATCCCAGGATGAGTTACAATCATACAGAAAATAATTTCACTTCCTTAGAGCTAGCTGAAGGGGATTGAGTGAGCAGCTTCCGGGAGTAATTGGTGCTTCACTAGAAAAGGGAGAGGCATCATGCACCTTGAAGGAAGTAGCATTGTGTCCCTCCTTAAAAGGACCTCCCTGCTAAACAACTATTGACCAGTGGCAAATATCCCATTATTGGGCAAGGTGCTTGAGAGGGTGGTGGCATTCCAGCTTCAGGCATGTTTGAAGGAAAATGATTAGCTGGATGTGACTTCAGTGTGACTTCTGGCTTGGCTATTGAAACCACTTTGGTTGGTGACATTTGTTGCTGGAAGAAAGGGGAGATTGCAATTACGCTCGTTTTTCTTCACCTCTTGGCATCTGGCAATACAATTGACTACAATATCCTTCAGGAGTGCTTCATGGAGGTGGGGGCTTCAACAGTTCTGCTCCTACCTCCAGGGCCAAGGAGCTCCACCTTCTCCCCAAAAATATTTAATAATCAAAACAAAGTTTGATTTCAAATCATGTGGGGGGAAATGGAATATCAGATGTGTTCAGGGTGGGGGGTGGGAGAGAGAAAAGGATGGCTCAACCCAATTTCTCTCTCCTGTCCTCAATTCAGCCCTGATTCCAGAGAAGACCATCCATGTTCCTAGCTTTGCATCCTTTTGCCGCATTAGCCTCTTCAGTTGGAGTTCGCTTTGCAAACAGATTTTTAGGAGAAGAGGGGGGATATTGAAAGAAGAAAGGCCTGGAGAGGGGGAAAATATGGTCCTGTTGAGCCCAGAGGCAGCCCTGCTGGGAAATCTCAAATCAAATTCCCCTGAAAGGGAAATGTTATTGAAAGCAATTCTAATCCAGCCAGAAGGCTTATAAGAAGCACACGGTGAAGTCAAACAAAGGGAAAGCGTTGTCCTCTCCCCTATTTGCTTGCCCCACTGGGAAGTAATTGCTAGAGAGCAGAGCCGACTTATTTTGGACGGGACGCAGTGGAGTTGTTGAACGAGATGAGAAACTTCCCCTCATTTCCCCAAATGCCTCTTTTCTTCATTCATGCAGACATCTACCTGGATTGCAAACACAACAAAGGGCAAAGGGACCCCAAGGGTCATCTAGTTCAACCCCCTGCAATGCAGGAATCTCAACTAATGCATGTATGAGAGATGGTCATCCAACCTCTGCTCAAAAATCTCCAAGGAATAAGATACCTTCCGAAGGAAGTCATTCCACTGTCAAACAGCTCTTACCCTCAGAAGGTTCTTCCTGATGTTTAGTCGATCACAGCTTCTTCTGGGAACAAACTCCATCCTTTATTTGGCCTCAATCTTTCAACATCTGGTTTCATTGGATGGCACTGTTTTCTAGTGTTTTCTTTCTTTCTTTCTTTCTTTCTTTCTTTCTTTCTTTCTTTCTTTCTTTCTTTCTTTTTAAAAAGAGCAACTGATTATATTGGATCTGGCATTCCTGGGTTTCTGATTTCTGGTAGGAAAAGGACAGAATATCATGGTGTGCATTGGAAGATTGAGCATGTCTGAGCCTACCTACAAGCAGTGGCTTCGCGACGTGGGGGCGGGGGGGGGTGCGCTCCCAGTGCCACATCCCCGGTGATGACAAGGCGGTGCCCCACCGCGGCGGCACGAGCGGTGGTTTGGTGCTGCAAGCAGAGGATCCTGGCATCATCCGTATGGCGCTGGAGTGGCAGCGGCAGCAAACTGCTATGTAGTGTGCATGTGCAACGGCGCTACATGCGATGCAAAGCTTTTTTCTGCTGTGCAGGGTGCCTACAGACCATTTAGGGTAGGGCATGGTTTAGAGATTGTGTGGTGGTGTTACATTTTGGAGATGCGTTCTTTTTGCTATTATTTGGAATCCAGTGGTACCTCGGTTTTTGAACAGCTTAGTTCCCGAACAACTCAGAACCTGAACACTGCAAACCCAGAAGTAGGTGTTCCAGTTTCCGAACTTTGCCCCAGAAGCCGAACGTGATCCTGAGCTTCTGTTTTTACTGTTGCGCCACTCATTTGAGTCCCCTGCATAGTAATTAAGCCTTTTCCCTCCCGCTTCTGCCCCTGCACCACTCTTTTGAGCCCCCTCCCATCATAATTTAAGCCTTCCGCTTCTGATTGCAGTGTTCTGAGGTGATATTTGGTGCTTTTGTTTTTGCTATTTTTTTGTCTATTTGTCTGTGTGGCTTTTTTCCATTTTTGTGACTGTGGCTTGTATTTCATTTTATGACTATCATCAGAGCAGGTCAGAAAAAAAAATGTAACATTGATTATTGCTTTCATTTTATGGATCAATGGTCTTGTTAGACAGTAAAATTCATGTTACAGGTAGGTAGCCGTGTTGGTCTGAGTCGAAGCAAAATAAAAAAATTCTTTCAGTAGCACCTTAAAGACCAACTAAGTTTTTATTTTGGTATGAGCTTTCGTGTGCATGCACACTTCTGTGTATCTGAAGAAGTGTGCATGCACACGAAAGCTCATACCAAAATAAAAACTTAGTTGGTCTTTAAGGTGCTACTGAAGGAATTTTTTTATTCAGTAAAATTCATGTTAAATTGCTGTTTTAGGGTTTGTTTTTAAAAGTCTGGAAGACATTAATTGGTTTTGTATTACTTTCTATGGGAAAGCGCACCTTGGTTTTGGAATGCTTTGGTTTTGGAACGGACTTGTGGAACGGATTAAGTTTGAGAACCAAGGTATGCTCTTGTATTTATATTGTTTTTTACTGAGGTCTTCAGGCAGGACTCTTACTTCCTGCTTCACGGCAGGAGGTGAAACACGACATGCTTCCCCACCCTGCCATCACCACCTCGTCTGCTGGTGGAGAAGTGGCACCAGCCTTCGGCACCAACTTCCAGTGACATCTCGACAAATTCTCACATACTCTGTGAAATTCCACAAGAATTTGATGAGACTTCAGCAAGATCTTGCCAGAAATCAGTACTGATTCTGGCAGTGATGGAGCACCCATGGAGGGACAGATTCACTTTCCTGCCCCTCTCGAAGTACTTTAAAAAAATACATAATCATAATGCAATGATGTCCTTGCTATTGTCAATCTTCAGCCCCTTCCCCATGTCTTTCACAGTTAAATCTTTCTTGTCTGTAGCATCCGTGCATTTAAATGCATGTATGTGGAGACCTAGGCCACCATGTAGCAGCCGAGTTATATTTTGAACTATTCATGACATATTGTGGGGTAATCATGGTTAACACCCCACCCCCGGACCCCCAGCATGTCTTTAACTCGGTGAACAAATGCATTTGTGGCATGTTGGAGGGGGTGAAGGTGCAAGTGAGCTGTTTAGTTATTTATTGACTGCTGATGTAGCTTTGGAATGCATTAGGTCAAATGTTCCTACCTCCATGCGGCTACATCCCTGGGGCCATTCTTAATGGATTGATTTACTAACATTGAGCAGCCCTTCTGTCTCTTTGTTCTAAATCTCAGCTAGATTCAGTATCCCTATTAGGAGCGGGATACTATAGATCAGGGGTGGCTTGGACCCTTGCCTCCTGGGCTACACACACACACACAGAGAGAGAGAGAGAGAGAGAGAGAGAGCTTTTCGTGCAACCCTGCAAGGACACACAAATTGTGTGTGTGTGTGATTTTAATATTGACTGCTCTTATGAGTCCTCCACTCTGATGGAAGGATTCCAGGGGGAGTGTTCCCAAATAATAAACTATATTATTATTATTATTATTATTATTATTATTATTATTATTATTATTAGTGTTGTTGTTTTACCATTAGCTGCAATAGAAACCTACCATTAGCTCCAATAGAAACCTAACTAGGATAATGTGGTGTCACATGGTCCCCCATTCCCTTATATGAATCCAATCCAAACACAACATACTCAGAGTAGACCCATTAAAACCAATGGACTTGAGTTTGTCATGTCAAAATTGCTTGCAATGATACATGGCTGTAGCTATACTGCTCCCATAGGCAGCTTGCTTGTGATACTGTGAAAGTGAAATGTTTTGTGACTCCCCAAGACCCACAAAATGTGTCCTTTCAACAACAACAACAACAACAACAACAACAACAACAACAACAACAGCCACACCTAAGCTACCTCCACTTGGCATGTGATCCATTCAGGGTCCGTCATGGAAAAGAACCCCTGTTATAGAATAATTGCAGGTAGACATTTGGCTGAATATTCTTATGGCTTGTGGTTTTAATACTGTTCATAGTAGCAGTCATTCATTGTCATGTGAGGGCGCAGAGTTCCAATTAGTTCATTATGGTAGATCCAATCCTGAGATTCTGGCTTACTTCAAATTCAATATTTATTTACTTGTTGAAGAGATTTCAGAATTACTTTGGACTTTGGACTGCGACAATGTTTGAAATCCGTTCCTGGCTGTACCCCTGCAAACTGCATGCAAGGGACTCACATTCCGGAAAGCTTCTTTGTACAAACAAACAAACAAACACGCCTGTCATATAAAGAGCTAATGTAAGGGAAGAACTACTTCACATCCAGTTTTTGGTGTGCAAGGGCATTTTAACTGGAGGGGCATTCAACTGCCGCATTCTCCAACCAGGAATCAGAAGCGGGCCAGTCCTGGAATCATTTTGCTACTTCATTGCTGATTGTATAAAGCACACTAATCTTGCATCACAAATGCCTGCTTAATGGTGGGTTAATACTTGTGCCAAGGTTGAAGCTTGCACCAGCTGTAAACCATCAAGGAAGCAAAGTCCTTGGCTCCTTGCAGTGCTTATTAAATGTGTGGAGCTACAGCGTCAGTTAAAATGGGTCAAAGTCATTCAAATACGTGTTGTGCTTAGGCTCCACTGCTTTGGCTCCCAGGTCCCCTCCCCTCTTTCAAGGTAGATCCTTCTTAGACTTTTTCCCTTTGTCAAGAGGTCCATAATCTCTCAAAGCTGGGGAAAAAAACAAAACAAAAACATGTTCCTTTGTTTCTCCGGACACTGCTGTTCTTCCTCTTTTTTTAGGTGTCTCCAAAAAACATGTTTGTCGTTACTGAATAGGGGAGACAAGAGAAATTGATGGGAGGGAGAGAAAACAGGAATGTGTGGAATGAGATGGAGGCTTAGTTTGGACTTGATATCCCGCCTTTCACTCCCTTTAAGGAGTCTCAAAGCGGCTAACATTCTCCTTTCCCTTCCTCCTCCCCCACAACAAACACTCTGTGAGGTGAGTGAGGTTGAGAGACTTCAGAGAAGTGTGACTAGCCCAAGGTCACCCAGCAGCTGCATATGGAGGAGCGGGGAAGTGAACCCGGTTCACCAGATTACGAGTCCACCGCTCCTAACCACTACACCAGCTTGCAAAAGGAAAAGGTGGTGGGGACATGCAAACATAAGAAGAGCCTGCTGGATCAGGCCAATGATTCATCTAGTCCAGTATCCTGTTCTTGCAGTCTCCAACCAGATGCTGGTTGGAAACCTGCAGACAGGATTCAAGCACAAGAACCCTCTCCCCTCCTGTGGTCAGAAACATTGCATTCTCAAACTGTGGCAGGAGAGCATAATTATCACGTCTGGTAGCCTCTCCTCCATGAATTTGTCTGTTCTTCTTTTAAAGTCCTCCATTCTCCCCTCCTGTGGCTTTGAGCAACTGGAAGCTTTAACATGGGGGTTGGAGGGAGAAACAGAAGTGACAGGGGTTGTTGCAGAATTGGCCAGAAAACCTCTAGTGCAGGCATCCCCAAACTTCGGCCCTCCAGATGTTTTGGACTACAATTCCCATCTTCCCCGACCACTGGGCCTGTTAGCTAGAGATCATGGGAGTTGTAGGCCAAAACATCTGGAGGGCCGCAGTTTGGGGATGCCTGCTCTAGTGGTGAGCTTAAAGGGATTGAGATGGGATTCTATTAGTCAGGGAGTATATGCTGCAGTAAAGTTGAAACCAGAAGTATCTAACTGAGAAAGTTAGCATAGAATCAGACAGAGAATCAGACAGGATTGGTTATGGCAAGAGAATCCAGGGTTGTAAGAATAGGAGTCTCACCAGGTGGTCTCTGAATGTAAGAGACACCATGGGGTTGGGATGATTCTCAGGACTGGGAGGAAGGAACTGGGCATGACAACAAAAAGGGGTCTCCAAACTCATCCTGAGACAGTTCTCTGGCCTTCTTACAACTCATTGCTTTGCCTGCTATTATTTGGATGCTTCATGTCAGCAGAGACTTCTAAATTTCCTTCAAATTTCACTCTAGGCAAAACCCACTGACAAATTAAACAGGTGAAGACCCCCACCCCTTCGCCTCTCCACCACCACCCCCACCCCGTCGCAGAATGTTGTTCATCTTATTGTTATTATTTACTTTTTACTCTCCTTGAAATGTTAAAGAGCTTTGTCTGAAAAAGGAGCACAAAATTGCTCCTGTGTGCAACATTTTTGTAGGAATGTTGGGATAGGAAAAAATACAGCTTGCCCATTCCCTTCAGCTCTTATCCCAATTCATGTTTCCTTTTGGTGTGTGTTAAATGTTTGCAGCAACAGAAATAAATTTAATAAAATCTTAATTAAAAAAAGTTTTAACTTAATTAATGTATTTTCATTCATAGCTCACCTCGTCCCATCAGCTGGGGGATGGTAACAACTGATTAAAAGGCGACGTCAAATAGCCCATTAAACTTTACTTAAAAATCCAATTTAAGGTACTAAAACACAGAGCAAATATTGAATCTCTTCTTCTGTATTGGTGTCCTCTAATTCTAGCAGAAAGATCTTTTGATGTGTCTTAAAGATAATCGGCTCTGGTTTAAGGTCAGTTGGGCAAGAGATTGATTTGGCAAGTGAAGGATGTGAACCAGCTGAGGACTATTTGCTTGTGTTTGTGGTGTTAGCATGTATGTATATATGTATCGTACATATCATGTGTTCGCAAACTAAGGCCTGGGGGCCAGATCTGGCCCAATTGCCTTCTAAATCTGGCCCGCGAACGGTCCGGGAATTGCCGCATGGATCTGATTGTTCGCATGCGTTCTTTCCATGGCGATGCCGGTGGCGGTGGCGCCTCCTCCCTCCCTCCTCCTGGCTTCTCCTCACCCTGCCTAGAGGAGGAAGTGGGCAGGGCTTTGATTGGTGCTCGAGCGGCCACCATTTTAAGCAGGCTCAGTTTGGGCTTTGTTGCTGCCAGCCCCTCTCCGGAGCCCTTTCGCACGCCGCTCATCATCCCCCTGCTGTCAGCCCCTGTTGCTTGCAAGACACAGGTAAGCAGCCAACGGGGCTCGTCCGGTGCTGTGGAGAAGGGAGGGGAGAGTCAATGGGGGGGGGGGTGGCTTACCTGAGTGGAATGTGTCCTTTTATTTAAAATGCATCTCTGGGTTATTTGTGGGGCCTGATTAAAATCATTCTTCATATATATATATAGGGGTGAATGAATTCCTATGCACACTGCACATATTGTATTTGTAGTGCACAAAAAACAGGGAAAACAATACAATATTTAAAATGAAGAATGATTTTAATCAGGCCCCACAAATAACCCAGAGATGCATTTTAAATAAAAGGGCACATTCCACTCAGGTAAGCCATCCCCCCCCCCATTGAATATATATATATATATATATATTCCAGCCCCCCACAAGATCTGAGGGACAGTGGACCAGCTCCCTGCTGAAAAAGTTTGAGGACCCCCTAGTACATATGTATGTTTTGTGTATTATCTGTGCTTTATTACACATGTTTCATTGTGCTGTTTTTATTATTAACTTTGCATACTTTCTAAAAACTGTTTGCTTGTTTGGTTTCTTTGGCTATAACCTGTATGTGGTTGACCAATGAATTTCAATTTGATTTGTTAATGCTGATGCCAACATATTGCTTCCAATTTCTTTTTCTTTTTTTGCCATATCATTTTTATTAATTTTACAATAATGCTTTCCGTTACAATCTTTCCTCTCATATGATACATTTTGGCTTTTTAGGGCCATGACTTCCTTCATACCTTCTTTATGATTTTCTATCTTTCATTTCAAATTTCTGCATTTTCACTATTTAACCATTGCTTTCAAATCAGAAACATCAAAACATCATATTTTCTTATTCTTCTCTGCAGTGATTTTTATACCTTTCCTTACAAAGCTTCTTGCAATCCCACCAATTTGTTTGATTGACTACAATTGTCTTTCAAATAATGTACAAATTTAGTCCAGTCCTTGATGAACTTCTGGTCCCACTGTTCTCAGATTCTTCCCGTCATTTTAGCCAGCTTCCAATTCCCTTCTAATTCCTAGATCCAACAAGGATCCAATTGTGGAAGAACCAGACAAGTTTTTTTTTTTAGTAATGACCCCTTAAATATTGGTCATTAAGGTGACATAGGATGTGGCTCTGTGCTAGGCGACAAATGGGTGACCCCCCCCCCCAAACACACAACTGCTAGTTAGAAAAATGAAATCTAGTTGGGCAGGAAAAAAAGGAATGAGGGCAGAAACTTTAAGGGTCACCAAATCAGCTGTTATTTCTTTGATTCGTTGATTTTGTTTCACGGCATACCTTGGGTGATTAGCCAGCTATTGATTCCATCCCATTGATAGCCTCCACTCCATAGACACACCCCAAATTCAGGGCCAACCCTGTCCATAGACATGCACCAAATTCAGGGCCAGCCCTGTCCGTAGACACACCCCAAACTCAGGCCCAACCCTGTCCATAGACAAACCCCAAATTCAGGACCAGCCCTGTCCATAGACATGCCCCAAATTCAGGGCCAGCCCTGTCCATAGACACACCCCAAACTCAGGGCCAGCCCTGTCCATAGACACGCCCCAAATTCAGGGCCAGCCCTGTCCATAGACACGCCCCAAATTCAGGACCAGCCTTGTCCATAGACACACCCCAAATTCAGGGCCAACCCTGTCCATAGACAAACCCCAAATTCAGGACCAGCCCTGTCCATAGACACGCCCCAAATTCAGGGCCAGCCCTGTCCATAGACACACCCCAAATTCAGGGCCAGCCCTATTATTTGACAAAATGAGGTGATGCTAACGATGATGATGATGATGATGATGATGATGATGATGATGATGATAATGGTATCATCATCATTAACAGCAACACTGTGTTGTGGTTCAAAGGACTGGTTCACATCGATGCACTTCTAGCAATTACTCGTCAAGGCATAAAATGGGAGTGGAATGGAAATCAACTAGTACTTTGAAGTTTCCTTCTTGGGAAAAAAAAATACACTTCTGGAAGCTATCACATACTCTAAAGAGGCCACCAGTTTTGTATGCAGGAGAGATAAGAAGAGCTGTTGGGGCAGGCAATGCAGAGAACTCAATACTATTTGAGCCAGAAGGCATTTCAGGACATACACAGCTGTGAGATGCAGCTCAGAAATGTCACTTTCAGACCCTTGGCTGCTTCACATCCTCCTGATTAGCTGAAGATCTTTCAAACAGATTAGAAATGACATTAAATGTTGACAATGGCAAAGTCAACTGTCCCACAAAGACTAGGACCAGCTGCAGGCAGGCAGGCAGGCAGGCTTTAGAAACATGGGCCTCTTGCCTCTCCATTCCCCTCTGGGACACCCCCCCCCCCCTCTAATTTATTTATTACATTTAAATCCTGTCCTTCCTTCAAAGACCTCAGGACAACGGGCACTGTTCTGACTTCCACCTTCAATTATTCTCACAACAGTCCTGTGAGGTAGGTTAGGTTGAGAGATGGAGTTGCCCCAAGCCCACCCCCTGAGCTCCATGGCTTGCTGGCAATCCCCATGCCTAGCCAAGCACTCTAACCACTACAACCTTATTTATTTATTTATTTATTTATTTATTTATTTATTATACCCCGCCCATCTGGCCGGGTTTCCCCCGCCACTCTGGGCGGCTTCCAACAAATACCAAAATACATTAAAATATCACAGATTAAAAACTTCCCTAAACAGGGCTGCCTTTAGGTGTTTTCTAAATGTCAGGTAGTTGTTTATCTCCTTGACCTCCGATGGGAGGGTGTTCCACAGGGCGGGTGCCACTACCAAGAAGGCCCTCTGCCTGGTTCACTGTAGCTTTGCTTCTCACAGTGAGGGAACTGCCAGGAGGCCCTCAGCGCTGGATCTCAGTGTCCGGGCTGAACGATGGGGGTGGAGACGCTCCTTCAGGTATACAGGACCGAGGCTGCCTTTAGGTGTTTTCTAAATGTCAGGTACTTGTTTATCTCCTTGCCGCGTCTCCTTCTTGATTGTTCCTTTCAGAGTCTAGAACTTGAGAACCCCTTTCCCATTCTGTCCTTTTCCTCAAGACTGGGCAATAATTGGCCACAATGGCCGAGTCCATAGAACCCTTGCCTCTTTCAGGGGTTCCAGGAAGACCCCCTGTGCTCTGCAATTGAGCTGTTCCTCTAGTCCAAAATGAGAACTAGTCAATTCTCTCATTTAGGGCACAAAGGTTCACACTGCATTGCCTCCCTGCGTTCTTTTTGAGCCTCTCACAACCACTTAGTCCTATCTTTCCACTGAACACTTGGCAACGTCAAGGTTGTGTTGTGGAGCCAGCCAGGAATACAACCCAGTCACCCTGATGTATGTTTTTTTGGCTGAGATGCCTTGAGTTGGCTCCACAGCTACAGTGGCGTGCATGTCATCCATTGCCAGAGGAGTCAACCTCTTTTCGCTATTACCCGCGTGGCCAGAATGTAGCAAGCGATTGGATCGAAAGCGTATCAGGAGGGCTGGAGCCCAGCTGGAATGGCTCTGCGGTGCTAACCTTCCTTTATCAAACAGAGTCAGATGTTAGCCATGTGAAGGTCAGCTATCTTACTCAATTCCAGCTCTCGATTATTGCCTTCTGTATATTATCTCTACCGTCTCCTCTGAGGCACATAAAGCTTGAACACAGGCGAGGTGTAGGAGAAGGGCAAGGGGTTGTGGCTCTCCCGGGCAGCACCAAATATTCTCTCTCTCTCTCTCTCTCTCTCTCTCTCTCTCTCTCTCTCTCTCTCTCTCTCTCTCTCTCTCTCTCTTATTTCAGGGTCAAAAGTAGTTTGTTGTGAGGGATAGAAATATCTCATCCACCGAAAGGGAAAACCAAACACATAATTTTGAGAGTAATAACATTTTCCAGATTCTATTTGCTGCTGTCCTGTGGGCTAGCTACCTGATTTGCCTTGTGTGTCTTGCCTCTCCCACTGAAATCTCCAGAAATATCACACAATTTCATGACAAATAAGCATGGGGAAGGCAAACCTGTAACATTCTCTCCCTTCCCCCCCCCCATTATTTCAGAGGGTAGAAAAGATGTATAAACATGCATGCATGTGGCTTTTTCTTTGGAACTGTGTGAAGGGATTGGAGAATCAATCAAATTCAGTTTCTCGTAGTTTCACATTTTTCCAATCTTAAATGCAGCTCATATTTATGCACCCATTTGCATTACAAAAAAATCTTCATGGAGATTCATCAGCATTTTTGTTCAAACCTATCCTTATATGCACCATTTCTTGCAAGCTATTATCTGGAACATGTTTTTCTGTTATTTTCACAAACGTGCATTTTTTGCACATTTCCCTCAGATATGCAAGCCTGTGTACACATGATTTCATTGAAAAACTGCAGAAAAGTATGTGTTTCAAAAGACAACTGCATTTGGGATTGGACATTTTAACATTGCTGTGCTATTTTTACTCTCTACATTTTAATATGCTTGTATTGTTTCGATTATATTACAGTCTAATTACTTTTAAAGTAGTATCTCTTATATGTTTTTAGCTTTTTTGCATTTTGTATATGTTGTTTTAATTCGTGTAAGCCACCTTGAGTCCTATTCTGCAAGAAGGGGAGATATAAATAAACACAACAAGAACAATGTTGGTTTGCATTTCAAAGTGTATATTGGGAAGTTTTGCATTAAAATTTGAACTGAAACATATCCACTCCACCGCTAATGTGTCACATGGATACATCTGGGTATATGTGTGCCATAAAGGTAAAGGGACCCCTGACCATTAGGTCTAGTCGTGACTGACTCTGGGATTGCGCGCTCATCTCGCATTATTGGCCGAGGGAGCCGGCGTATAGATTCCAGGTCATGTGGCCAGCATGACAAAGCCGCTTCTGGCAAACCAGAGCAGCACATGGAAACGCCGTTTACCTTCCCGCTGTAGCGGTTCCTATTTATCTACTTGCATTTTGACGTGCTTTCGAACTGCTAGGTATGCATAAAAGTGTGTGGTTTGTGTGGGGCCAATGACTATGCCCCATTCTGGAATTTGGACCTCAAAGGGGTTGGCCAAGAGGGAATGCAGCTTTGAGACTGAAAAGGGGTTTCCATCCCTGCTCTAAAGGAATATCTGGTTACTTATCAACCTGGCCAGCTGGCTTGCTCTGCTATTCTGCTTGCTCATGCTACCTGTCCATCTGCACCACTGACCTGCCTTCTTCTCCTGGCCCTACTTTGCAGTAGTGGAAGCAGCAACCGGGAAAGACTGGAAAGGTTTGCCTGGACCACCTATCTGTCAACTTGCTCCACATGCAGGGCCATCTTAACCATAACCATATATGGCACCCTGGTGCCAAGATCCCTCTGGCACCCCCCCCCATGAGTGAGGTGGGCAGGAGGGGCGCACGGGGAGCTGAGAGGCGCGGAGGAGGCGGCCCCAGGCTCCCACTCCCCACACAAAGCTCTGGAGGCGCACGGGGAGCACGAGCCTGGGGCCGCCGCGCTGCGCCTCTCAGCTGTTCAGGCGGCCCCAGGCCAGCGCTCCCCGCACTCCTCTGGAGAGCGGCCTGAAGCCACTCAACAGCTGAGACAGAGGCGCGGCAGAGGCGGCCCCAGGCTCACACTCCCCGCGCGCCTCCGGAGAGCTGCCTGAAGCCGCTCAACAGCAGAGGCTCGCGGAGGCAGACACTAGCGTTCGGCGCCCCTTCCACGCCCCTTGCGCCACCCAGCCCAGGCCTAGGGACGGCCCTGTCCACATGCATGCACAGTCATTTGTCAGCATGATGACAGATGTTGTAGAAACATAGTAAAGATGACAGGGGTCAGCAAACCTTTTCAGCAGGGGGCTAGTCCACTGTTCCTCAGACCTTTTGGGGGGGGGCAGACTATATTTTGGAAAGAAAAGAAATGAACAAATTCCTATGCCCCACAAATAACCCAGAGATGCATTTTTAAATAAAAGCACACATTCTACTCATGCAAAAGCACACTGATTCCCAGACTGTCTGCGGGCCAGATTGAGAAGGTGATTGGGCTGGATCCGGCCTCCGAGCCTTAGTTTGCCTACCCATGGTACAGAAGCACACACACATATATACAAACACCTCACCTATCATCATTACCAATCAGCCATCTCAAATATTGATGAAGAAAGATGGACACTGTTGAAGCCAGCCAGGACTGTTTGTTTTTTAAGCTGGAACTCACCAGAACTCATTTCCAGCGCCTCTCAGGTGGGCGCCATTGCCATTCTAAGAGAACGGGGTGGTGTTCAGTGTGAGTTCCGGCACCTCTTTTGCTAGAAAAATAGCACTGGTGCATCCCATACCACAGTGGGGGGCGTTTCCATAGTTCACCCCTTTAAATTTGGGGAGGGTGCTTAACCCTTTCCCGTGTCTGGTGCAACCTCTTCTATCAAGCCACTTGCCCTTTCTGCTGGGTTTCAAGCAGCCACTTGGAAAGGGGAACATAACCTTGTGAAGGTTAAAGTGATTGATGGCAGAGGCGGAGGAACAATGGATGATGCATCACCTCCCCCTTGCTGTTTCTGTACTCCGATACTCCTCCCCAAGCTGTCTCCCCCCCCCCCCGGGTGTAACATGCATTTAGGCTCTTACACAATGTGGCTTGCCATATACGGTGCCTAGCCATGGCGAGGCAAGGACATCGCCAAGGCACGTGCTCGCATGGGCACTAATAGGCTGCATTAAAGTCACTTCATGTTAAAGTCGTTTCGGAAAACAGAGCGACACGCACTTGGAGACGTCTGTCTCCCTCTCTCAAATTTGTGTTTTGTCTTTCATCTTGCCCTCTCCCCTGCCCAATCCACCCCCTCATTACGAAGCTTAAATATAAGAAGTTTGAAAGGAAACCTTAATTGAAGGTAAATCCCCGACAGTCAAATTCGAGACTTCCCTTTGATAAAAAATAAAATAGAACAACCACAGAAGGTAAAAAGCACAGAGAAATCCTGATTAGCGTTGAAAAGAATCTGTTTGATTGGGGATAAAGTACACGGAGCCATCTTCAGAAGGGTCCTTTTCTCTCCATTTGCTAGCTCTTCTTTAGATGCCATTCAACACACAGCCTCAGATGAATTGGAGGCATGTTGCGAATATTGTTAGCGCTGAGATGTGTCAGTCACAAAGAGCTTGGGGACACCAGCATCCCTCATGGCTGTGAGCTGTTCAGGGGAAAACTGGCTCATTTAAAGGAGTAAATATGATTTGATATGCTGGACATTTTCATCCTGTTTATAAGCGGGGCTTTGCGTGCTCAAAGAAAGTCATGCAAATAATGCAGGAAAGTTGCACTTCTGGAACATGAAACCTTGTCCCCGTAAAGTTGTGTCTCCACGGCCTGATAAGGGCATTAGAACTGGCAATTGGAGCCTTGTTAGTCTCGCCATTGGCTTTCAATTATGATAAATGGGTCTTTTCAGTGGTGGCTCCGTTGTTCTCCCTGGTGACACAAAAGAGGGCCCCAGCTATATTGTTGTGCTGTTTTACTGGGTTTATTGCAGTTTAATTGTGGATGTTTATATTTTAATGTTTGTGTGAGTAAGTTGCTATGCTTTCTTAATCACGTTGAAGCCAACAACAACAATAACAACAACAACAACAACAATTTATTTATACTCCACCCATCTGGCTGTGTTTCCCCAGCCACTCTGGGTGGCTTCCAACAAAATATTAAAATACAATGGTCTGTTAAACGTTAAAAGCTCCCCTAAACAGAACTGCCTTCAGATGTCTTCTAAAAGTCTGGTAGTTGTTTTTCTCTTTGACATCTGGTGGGAGGGTGTTCCACAGGGTGGGTGCCACTACCGAGAAGGCCCTCTGCTTGGTTCCCTGTAACTTGGCTTCTCACAGTGAGGGAACTGCCAGAAGGCCCTCGGCTCTGGACCTCAGTGTCCGGGCAGAACGATGGGGGTGGAGATGCTCCTTCATGTGCTACTACTACTAATCAACTACTACTACTACTACTACTACTACTACTACTACTTACCTGTAAATCCTCCCCCAGCCCATAGAGTCAGAGAACTGTAGAGGGGGAAGCGACACAAAGTGTTATCTAGTCCAGCCCCCTGCAATGAATGGGGGCTCTAGGAACTAGATTAGGGTAAAAAACACATACCGATCATTTAGGGGAGAAATCACTCTAATCAATTATAATTCTGAAAATATAACTGCATCCTAATGAACACAACTGAGTCAATAGAAAGGTTCCATGTGTCATAGAAGTTTCATAGTCAATAAGCCAACCAAAGGTGCAGAATGCCACTGAATACTAGCTTCTGGGAAGTCAAAACAGGCTTCTCAGGGATGTCTGGTTTGCCAGGGTGGGGAACAGAATGTTGCCCTTGATGGACCATTGATTTGATCCCGCAGGCCTCTGCTTACAGCTTTGTACCAACTCTGTAAAGTAAGTGAAGCTCGCAAATGCTTTCTGTCATTTTCTTGCAGAAAGCAAGGATGGTGTCAACACCACCACCAGCAGCAATGAACCTTTCTGTTTGCTACAGGTATGATGGAGGCAAATCAGAACAGAGTTCATGGGGAGTTTTTTGCTTGCATGGAAGCTGTCAATTCCGATCCCATACAATCAGCTTGGATTGCCATGTAATTTTGCAATCTGTTTACCTTTGGCTCAGCATCCGATTGAGCAGCGGAATATGTTGTGCAGGGCTCCTGACTACCTTTTTTTTTAATTGGTCCATGAATTAATAATTTACAGTTGTACAGTACTCTGAAGTCCTGGGCCGTGCTGAGGGGAAGGCAGACAACCCAGCTGTTCGAGTGGAGATTTTGAAATTGATGTGAGTTGCTAACAAATGGAAGTTTTCTCTCTCCACAACCCTGGGAGATGGAACCCAACTAACAGGTCTCATAGCATGAAGGTGGCCTCGACTTTCTCAGCCTCAAGCACAGTGTTGTTTATTTTCCTCTTCAAAACAGAGTTGGTGAACTGAGTTTGCCAACAAGTCACACAGCAGTACAGGAAAGGGAGGGGTGACACATTCCTTACTGCTCCTTCCTTATTCCTGACAGAGGAAGTTTTACACTGCAACTCATTATTTCAAATTGTGTGTGTGTGTCACATGTATGTATTACGGAGAAATGCAGGTAACCTGCTCGATACTCTTATTTCCTTTTCCCATGCCTGCTGGTGAGATGAAGTGTCTTGTGCCAGAGAGAATGGACTAGAAAGGCAATGAGGTAGACTCAGGCCGCACACCCACGCCCACACCATTTTGTTCTAGAATCAATGGAGACAGAGTACTTCTTATTTGTATGTAGTCAACACAATATCTAAATCTATTGCACATTGTTTTTCCCTGAAAAGTGCTTATTGAGAAATTGTTTTCGTACCGAAAAAATAAAAACTCGTTGCACATTGATTCTGCATTACTCCACAGTTAGAACATTTAAAAACTGAGAGCCTGGAATATTTTTTTTTCTTGGGGGGGGTGTACCTACACATTGTTGGTGGGTGTACCAAAAGGCAATTGCCACCACCTTCTTCACTCACCTGGTGTATGTGGTGGAGGTATTCATCTAGGGGGAATGTGTATCAAGTACGGTAATCCCACCCGCCCTTGTGGACCTAGGAATCAATCTAGATTGAAAACAATGTGTAGAGCAGGCATCCCCAAACTTCGGCCTTCCAGATGTTTTGGACTGCAATTCCCATCATCTCTGACCACTGGTCCTGTTAGCTAGGGATCATGGGAGTTGTAGGCCAAAGCATCTGGGGGGCTGCAGTTTGGGGATGCTTGGTGTGTAGAAGATGAGTGTGAACGATTCCAGATTGATAAAAATTACATTTTTGTGCTACAAATGGTTAGTGCATATGCAGCCTCAGAGTCTAAACAAGGGGCCTGAGAACTGGCTTTAATAATTGGATATTCAGCTCTTTGTGGGCTTGTGGGCATTTCATCATGCTATGCATGCTATCCAATCAATCATATTAAAATAATATTAATAAATCTCATTGTTTACTCCCACATTTGGCTTCGACACATTAGGCACAAGGACATAGGAAACTGCCTTAGATTGAGCCAGACCATTGGTCAATCTAGCTCTGTATTGTCTACATCAGGAGCCGGTGGCCCTCCAGATACTGATGGACTTTGGTTCCCATAAAGCCCAGCAAGCATAATCAGTCAAGGATGATACGAATTGCAGTCCAACAACTTATTGTAGGCCACAGCTTCCCCAATTTGTGGTATGCATGAAGACCACATTCACTCCATACCTTCGCACCATGCATTTAAAGGGCTATGATGCCACTTTAAATAGTCATACATTCCCCAATAAACCTAGGAGATGTAATTTGTTAAGGGTGCTGAGAGTTGCTAGGAGATCTCCATTTCCCCCACAGAGCCACAATTCTCAAAATGGACAAACAGTCAATCCATCTTTCTAAATGAACAGCTACTGATCAAATGAGAAAGAAGATACCTTTAATAACAAAACTGTAAAAAATAATAGAGAGTTCAGATTGATTCACCCAACCAACATTGTCCACTGATAGGATCACCAAAAAAAGAGGTGTGGGATGTGGCTTGGGAAAAACTTTCAGGCCCTCGGTTTCAGCTGGAAAGTCTCTGACACACTGAATAGATAGATGGAGTCCCAGGAAAAAAAAAACACCACCAAAACAAAACATTAAATGAGCCTCTGGTCTCACTCAGTTTTAGGGATTTTCTTATACAGTGGTACCTCGATTTATGAACACAATTGGTTCCAGAAGTCTGTTCATAAACTGAAGCAAACTTTCCCATTGAAAGTAATGGAAAGTGGATTAATCTGTTCCAGATGGTCCGAGGAGTACTTAAACTGAAGCGTTCATAAACTGAAGCGAACTTTCCCATTGAAAGTAATGGAAAGTGGATTAATCCGTTCCAGACGGGTCCGCGGAGTACTCAACCTGAAGCGTACTTAACCCAAAGCATGGGTGTAATTGGTTCTGAAAGTCTGTTCATAAACTGAAGCGTTCATAAACTGAAGCGAACTTTCCCATTGAAAGTAATGGAAAGTGAATTAATCCGTTCCAGATGGGTCTGTGGCGTTCGTAAACCGAAAATTCATAAACCGAGGTGTTCATAAACCGAGGTTCCACTGTATTCCTATAGCAGTGGACTGCATTTGACTATATGGATCTTCACAATACAGAGCGACAATATAGACCTGCCTAGCTGCCAAGGAGGGAGTTGGGAGTAAGTTGGCAATAACTCAAAAAGTGTCGATGAATATAACACATGAATAAACAGCTCAGGTCTTCTTCCCTGCAGGTCTTCTCCCAGTGAGAGAGTTGAGAGGACTACAGGACTTTGCCTTCCCACCACTCCCTAAGACTTCTTCTCCTTTGAGTCCTTCCCAAGCAATATGAGGCTCCTTCGTCTTGTTTCTCTTTGCTCCACCCTCTTCATTCCTCTTCATGTTCTGGGAGACCGGGGGTGGGGAGCTGATTACAGCAGAAGTGGGAGACAGCCTCGCTTCTTCATCAGTCTGCCTCTTCTCTGTCTTTTGGCCCTCCTCCTCTTTAGCCTCTGTTTCTGACTCAGACTCTCTCTCTCTGCCACAGTGTCACGGTCCGGTCGGCGGGCATCAGGACCAGAGGCAAGATGGTGGTGAAGAAGCAGGAACAGGTGCAGGGCTGAGGGTCCAGCAGCAGGCAGTTGCAGGGTCAAGGGGCAAGGCAGAGACGAAGGTCCAAGGAGCAAGAAGCAAGGCGAAGGCTCAAGGAACAAGAAGCAAGGCGAAGGTCCAAGGGTCGAGGAGCAAGACAAAGGCAAAGCAAGGGTCCATGGAGCAAGAATCAAGGCGTCGGCAAAGCAAGGGTCCATGGAGCAAGAAGCAAGGCGTAAGCAAGGCAAGGGTCCAAGGAGCAGGAGGCCAGATGCAACCAGGCAGGGAAAGCGTTGCTGTGGCAAAGAGCTGAAGGGAAATGCTGGGCTCTTATCCCTCCCAGCTCCTGCCACCAGGTGCAGTGAGATCTCAAGTGGCCTCACCTGGGTGACTACTCCTTGCCTCTCCAGCACAAGCTGATGTCTTCACCTGTGTGGCCACGCCTTGCTTCCCCAGCACAAGCTGAGGCAGGCCCCAGTCCTGCAAGGCACTACAGGCCCCAGAGCCTGACTCCTGCCCATACTCCTGACACACAGGCTCTTCCTGCTCAATAAACCCTGTTACCTCTACATCTTCTGACACCTCCGCCTCCCAGTCCGCTCCCTCTTCTCCCTCTGACTCGGACTCTCTCTCTGCCACAGCCTCTTCCTGCTCAATAAACCCTGTTACCTCTACATCTTCTGACACCTCCGCCTCCCAGTCTGCTTCCTCTTCTCCCTCTGACCACTCATTGTCACCCCACCACCAATCCCCAGGCTCTGAGCCTTCTTCCGCTGGGGGTCCCCTGGGGGTTCCCCAGCTGGTGCTTCCCACCCCTCTTCTGCATCCAGCCAATCCATGACACTCACTCAGTACTATTATGATGGATCACTGGGATCCAGACAAAGATCTTACACGACTTGGCTACCTAACTTATTTTAAATGGACATACCAGAGATTGAGAGTGAGGCTTTCAGTATGAAAATGGCAAAGTCTACCATTTAGAAACAGGTTAGTGACTGGCCAACCCTACAGACTTGCACCCCAAAATCTATAGGACAAAGTGGGGAAGACAGGGTCTGTGGAGAAAGAAGTCTCCCCCCACTTCTTTTCTTGCTTTCTTGTCTCAGACAATCCAAAAGAGCAAACACACTCCTTTGCCTCATGCAGAAGTTGAGAAACTGACTGGTGGCCACATTCAAAAATACCTCGGACAGCGCCTGAAAAACATGGCTGGGAAAACAGCCTCATGACTGTGCCTCCTGGTGGACTTTCAGATGAAGTGATGCAAAATTGAGTAGCTGAGTTGTCACAGTGAAGTACCGAAGTTTTATCAAGGAAAACAAAGTCAATTCACTTGTGCCAAGAATCCTGTATTTGAGTGCCCCAAGTGGGGGGAAAGAGAGAAATTGTCTGTGGGCTGTTTTGCACACCAGTTGTTTGGGGAACGGTTAGTTTGCTTGCATTGAATTGCCCCTTTATTCTCTTCTTTTCTTTAATAAGTGACTGTTGTTTGTATCATCTGGATCCAGTCTCACTCCTCCACCCAAAGGCTTATTCAGTGTTTTTTTCCTCCTCCACATGCCCACCCACCCCCCTCCACCATTGAGAGTAATGGTAGCCATTTGTGTGCATGGAAAATAACAGTGGATGGAAGACTCCGGAGAGATTTGGGTTTTTTAATGAAATCATTAGAACATTGTTCTCAGATCTTATTATTATTTTTTTGTAACAAAAAAGCTATTCAAGGAAAGAAAATCTGCTGTTTCTGCAGTGGGAATTTCTCAGCAACCGACATAAACTAAAAGGGGGGGGGGGACTTGCAGTTGCAAAAAATAAAAATGAAAGCGAATAAGGAGTGAAGTTTTAAAGGATCCTGACTTAAAGGCATCCCTGGCTATGCCTTTCCTGTTTCATAGCAAGAGCAAAAACTAAGGCTTTTTCACATAACCCCCCATATATATATATTTCTGAAACTTTGAACTATTTGGTTTCAACTCAGATCACCCAATACCACTTCATTGTACCCCAACCCATAATAATAAGAGGAGGAGGAGACATGATAACCAAGCCCCATGAGTTTGTGTGTTTATATTGTTGTGTTGTCAAAGCAGTGCAAAGCTGTATGTGGCTGAGGAGGGGGTGTGAGCTTTGCAAAGAATTTTAAAGACAATGTCCCCTGGAATGCTCCCCTGACAGGAAGTGCTGAGACTTGAACTGCATCTGTAAAAGCTACCACACTGCAGGTCGTAGCTGCCTACCTAAGCACAGGAAAGTACCCTCAGGCTCTGGGTAGGTTCTGTCCACCCAGAAGGGCCATTGGATCTTCCCAGGCAGTAAGCCCTTCAGCTATGGCAACAGGACAATAGGGATGGATACACTCTCATTGTAGAATCAAATCTGGTTGTGAGGTTCATGGAAAACAAAATAATACAGCTATATGAAGAGAGCCACTAATGTAGGCTTTTTGCATGGCTTCTGATCACATTCCCAGGTTCTTTCAATGGGAGGCTGTTTATATATAAGACCAGCTCAGGACTCAGGTGCCTGCAGGGCATTTATCATTGCCTCCTTCTGAATGTCCCTCAACATTTGAAGTGAGGTTGGTGGCAAGTGGAGGGACCCAGGTGGCGCTGTGGTTAAACCACTGAGCCTAGGGCTTGCTGATCAGAAGGTCGGCGGTTCGAATCCCTGTGGCGGGGTAAGCTCCCGTTGCTTGGTCCCAGTTCCTGCCAACCTAGCAGTTCGAAAGCACGTCAAAGTGCAAGTAGATAAATAGGAACCGCTACAGCGGGAAGGTAAACGGCGTTTCCATGTGCTGCTCTGGTTTGCCAGAAGCGGCTTTGTCATGCTGGCCACATGACCTGGAAGCTATACACCGGCTCCCTAGGCCAATAATGCAAGATGAGCGTGCAACCCCAGAATCGGTCACGACTGGACCTAATGGTCAGGGGTCCCTTTACCTTTACTTTTTGGTGGCAAGTGGAGAGGGCATTTTGAGTTGCGAGATCACACTTTCAGCTCCCATGTGAAGCAGTTCCCCCATACAACCACTTGGGACACCCAGGGGTCACAGTAAGTGAATGGGCAGCAGGGTGGTTTTGAGAGGGTCTCCTCTAAGCCCTGGGACCCTCAGCCAGTGCCCAACCTGTCCAACAATCTCTGAAGTGTGACTAATTCTCCTGCCCTAGGATTATGGGTCATGTAGAAATCCTATCAATGTGGAGGGGGGGGAGTATCTGCATGTTGTTGTTGTTGTTTTCTTCCAGCATTTTATTCCAACTGTGGTGCCGTCCTGATTTCTCTCTGCTCCGAATCACAAAAGGCGATGGAAGAGTTTTCTCGTGCCTCAATTAAACCCTCGCTCCAACTTTCTTGTTAAAGCAGTGACTATTTAAATATGTGCATATATTATAGGGGGAAAGGAGGGGGGAGAATTTATTGATTTCTGCACAAATTAAGCCCTTTGCTAATTTGCGCAGATACAATTGAAACAATAAACTCAATGAGAACAACAAACTGGCTAATTAGCTTAATGATCGTTTAATTTTACATTTGGTAATAGATATCTTCCCTCCCTCCCCCCCCTGCTCTCCCTTTCCTCCAGACTAATAAGATGTAAATTATAATCAACTAGTTTTAAATCTTCGAAGTATCATTTTGAGGACTTTAACTGCTAAGGGAAGCCATGACAAAATGGTTTCTCATACTGATAGCTGTTAGTGTTTCGGAGGGGGTGATAGGATCACAAAAGCAGCCAGCACCAGTTACATTTTACTTTTGTACATTTGTCTGGGCGAATCATTGTTTGAAATGTAATGGACAGAGACTGGGGGAATAAGTACATAATATAAGCCAGGTTGAAGATGCTTTTCAAAGTTTGATGGGGAATATACTTAAACTGGTTCCTAGTCCATAGAAACCCTAACTGAAGAAGGCAGGGAGATTCTAGTCCAAGTGCAGGGTGTGTATTTTGAGATTCATGATGGCTCTCCCTTCTGTGAAACCTTCTGATAGCCACAGGTCAGTAGTAGGCAGGGCCAGAGGCAAAAGGAGGTGGAGCTAAATGTGTTTACCTTTGTACAGTAGGCTAGTTTCCATAACCCCAGATGAAATTAGGGACATTGCTCACTTCTTCCACAACTGATGCTCCTTGACCCACATTCTCCACCCCCATCACTACACCAGTGGGACACAGCACGCAAGCCCTCCACCATCATGAGAAAACCCCATAATCCCTATTTTATTTTATTCTTTGGCAGATTGCAAAAAAGTAATACACATACTAATAAATTAATTTTGAAAGGGGCAAGATTAGACGCAGATGCACAAAGCATTAAAAAAAGAAAATCAAAAGAAAATCAAAACTCCTTGTGCTCTGCTCCATTCCGCCTTTCTTCCTGCCCAGGGTGGCCCTGCCCTCTGCCTGCCCCTCTGAGCTGGTACATTACATAGGACTGGGCCTCAGCAATGGCAGCCTCTCCTCCACCACCTCACTCATTCCCCAGCAGCTGCTACAAACTGCCCAAGGGAGGAGGCCAGCAGCAGTGGCCATGGAGAAGCCATGAAGAGGTAACAGGATTCTCCCTCGCAGCTGCCACTGCTGCTGATCAGGACAAGCACTGGCTCATCCTCCACCCTGAGCTCAGCAGCAGAAGCACTGGTGGGGGTAAGAAGAGGAAGAGGAAGAGGAAGAAGAAGAGTTTGGACTTGATATCCCGCCTTTCATGCCCCTTAAGGAGTCTCAAAGCAGCTAACAATCTCCTTTCCCTTCCTCCCCCACAACAAACACTCTGTGATTGAGACTCAGAGACTTCAGAGAAGTGTGACTAGCCCAAGGTCACCCAGCAGCTGCATGTGGAGGAGCGGGGAAGCGAACCCAGTTCACCAGATTATGAGTCTACCACTCTTAAACACTACACCACGCTGGGGGGCATTCCGAGATCAAATCAGAAGCCAGGATGGCTTTCATAATTTTGGGACTGTTCATGGAATATTGGGACACTTGAAGGCTATGAGTTTCTGCGTGTGTGCGCGCACACAGACACACACGCACACACACACACAGAGAGAGAGAGAGAGAGAGAGAGAGAGAGAGAGAGAGAGAGAGAGAGAGAGAGAGAGAGATTCTTGTCTATTCTCCACCCAGACAAGCAAAAAGTGTTATCAGCATAGCTGCCAAGTTTTCCCTTTTCTCGCGAGGAAGCCTATTCAGCATAAGGGAAAATCCCTTAAAAAAAGGGATAACTTGGCAGCTATGGTTATCAGAGTTCAATTATCAAGCAGAAGCAAAAACAAATGTCAATGTTCAAAGAAGGCACAAAGCAAGGCCTGTGAGGGGTGTGACCCGGGGAGAGATTGGAGAGCCACATTTGGTTCCCGGGAGTGAAGTGCTAGTGTTCCAGGCACTCTATCCCATTCTCCCTCCCAGCCAATTCCCCATTCCCCACCTCCTCTGTAAAAATCAGCTGAGAGCTTCAGCTGATGCAGAATGTGATCAGAATCATATTCTCTCTCTCTCTCTCTCTCTCTCTCTCTCTCTCTCTCTCTCTCTCTCTCTCTCTTGTGTGGGGAATCTTTGCTCTGAATTTTCCCCAAATATATCTATTAGAGCGGGGGCAGGGGGATGAACAGACCTAGCTGTGGAGGCCTATCTCCCAACATTTCAGAGCTAAGCCTGTTAGCAACCTTTCTTCAGGATTTAAATCAGTGCAGGGCTGACCTTCTACCCCCAGAAATTACAAAAAAACAAAAACAAAAAAGTGAGGGGGGGGAGGTGGTTGTGTTTACAAGGCTACTTCCAACTAAGAGATCTTATCACTCCAGTTCTATTCATTGCAGAGACCCAGCCCCCAGACTTTTTTCTGCCGTGAAATGGGGGGGGGGGAGAAAAAAGATAGCTGTACCAGCTGAATTTTTGGCTGGTTAATGGAACGTTGAAAATATGTTACAAGCAGGACAAAAGCTGTGTGACCACCTGCAGGTTTCTGTCAAGGCTTTAAAAAGAAATACCGACTGTGCTATAATAGGAAATCAGCTTGCCAAAACATTATAAGAAGCAGGAACTTCCAAGTCTCTGCAACTCTACTCAAATTATTATATGCTTGGATGCCCCCTCCCTCCCCCCCCCGAACACCAGATAGTGAGGCAATTAATGCAAAACCCATGTCATCCTTCCCCACCTTCCTTCCCTTTGTGCAGGCCTGTAATGAGCCTTGTTCGGGCGCTGAATACATTCAGAGCTTTGACAAATCACCTCAGCATGAAAAGAGGAAAGGACAAAAAAGGGAGAGAGAACGTACGTGGCAAGAGACAAGGCCAGAGCCACAATGACATTTGTAACTTTGAGGCTAGGCCTTCCCATGATGTGGGGCATTTTATCGACTGGTTGGATGTTCCAGCAGGTGGAGAATAGGGATGGAATAAGGCCTCGTTTCCGTTTTGCCCTGTATCCGCCACATGCAACACTGATTCTGTTCTGCTGCAGTTCGCCTTCCACCAAAAACACTGTCATTGGCCTTGCTCTCTCTGTGGCAAAGTTGCGTAAACTACGTAGTTACATTGTCACAATGTTACCCGCTCTATTCATTCCAGGGCAAAGGAAAACATGATACAAATCTGGGGAGGGAATAACATATTCAGTTATGTAACATTTGCATGAAAGTAGCCAATACTGAGCATGTTCACTACAATGATTTCTGTTTCGGACATGGAGTGAATAAGCAAACATCAGGAATATCCACTCCTGTTTCCTTTTTGCAGGGTGGAAATTCCTGACATCCAAAGTGGAAAGGGACATTCTGTCTTAAAAAGAAAAAAAGAAAGAAGCAAAAATACAAAAGTCAGCTCCAGATTAGTTTTCTGTATCTAAGTAGCCTTATTGGGTGGGGGAGGGTATGCTGTTGTGCAGCAATTGAGGGCTCATCCACAATATTCACTTGACTTATACTTTGATAATGTTGCATGTTAATCTCTCCGGGTCCGAGAGCTTTTCTCATCGTTCCATTCCATGCAAAAAATAAGATCTTACCTGCAGAACTGGATCTTATCAGATGTGCATAAAATTCAAACAGAGATTTTTCTTCCTGAGCTTCTAAATCACTGGGTAAGATCCGGTTTCCCCAAGGCACAGCCATTGAGCCATGTTAAAGGGTCTCAGACCTGAGGGAATAAATCAGTAAACAACCGTATTCAAATGCATGGCAAGCAAGTGTGAATAAGTCCTGGGAGCAAGAAATCCTTGTTATTAGGAGATCTACCAGTGGAACGTGAGCTACGCTTTTTACATACACCCTCCCTACCCTCCCTTTGTTTAATGTTTCTTGTTTGCAGGTTAACTTTTTCTTCCTGTTTAGTGGGTGCTGCTACAGTCTTTGACAATGGAAGGTGAATGTTACCTGCGAAGCGAGAGTTGGCTCCAGAGCTTCTCCCACCCTGCCCTCCCTCAGTTAAGCCCTTTTTTATTTTTTTTGCAGGTTAACCTCTTCTCCACAGGTTTATATATATGCAGTTTATAAAACCATAAATAAATAAATGGCATTGCTGTTGTTGCTGTTAGTATAATGACTGTAAACCTACAGTTATAGATATATAGATGTATACAGTGCTTTTTTCTATATAAAAAATGTTTATGGGTACTCTTTTTTGACTCAAGAAAACCATCATTTTATGGTTCAAATCAGGAAAAATAAATACAGTAAATGTATTAAAGTACAAAGATTCACAAAATGGTTAGGGGTATGCGTACCCCCCAGGAAAACAACAACAACACACTGGATGTATATGGTTTAGAGCAAGGAGCCAAAAGCTCTAAAGCAACAGCAAAGTCAACATGCATATTCCAATAATATAAATAACCAGAACATATTGATCACACCTGGGCAGTTTCACTTCAATTTTTCACTCCTGTTGAGCCAATTTGCACTTCATGATTTTCTCCCGGTTATCGTTTTGTTTAAATCACCCATATTCAATCTCAGTTCCCTTGCTGCTTTTTCCTCTCTACGGCCTTTTCTGCTCCACGTGGAATTAAAGGAGCCATTTGCTCCTTGAGAGAGGAACATCCCAATTAATTGGTGGAGTGAGAGAAAACTGGACACCAAAATGAAAATGCCACTGCCATGGCAACAAGAAAAGTGGTTTGTACTGGGTTCCTGTAACCCAAGATCAAGAATCGTGCATGGGATACAGCAACTCAGATTTGCTAAGCAGAAATGTACATGGGCCAATGGAAAAGCACAACCTCAAACTATTTGATAAGAACAGAATAGGAGTGGATTCTGTTGAAATTCTCTAGACCACAGGTTTTCAACCATGGTGGGTCTTGAGGCCACACTAAGTGGGTCACAGAAAAACTGTTGCTGCCATATTGAATTCCAGCTTAGGCTGACCAGAACAAATAATGTACAGTAGTCTGGTGAAATGCTCATTATTATTATTTTCAATTTTCACAAGTGCTGACATGTGGCAGTAGAAAGGCGTTTGGTGACCCTCAAAGGCCCTTTCAACTCTACAATTGTATGATTCCTGACCAACCACATGTCCACACCTTTCTCCTGCCACATGGCAGCACTGGTTTTCTTTCAGTAGTAATGCTAAGTTAACATTATATACCTATATTGCTGTATGACTTGCCATTTTAGGATTAATAACTACTGTACATTATTAGCACTGTTAAGTATAAGCCATGTGGAAATCGGTCCCATGATACAGCTTGGAAGTTAACTGGATCTGAACCAGTTAAAGACCACCTCTCTAGACCAAACAGTGGTTAGCTTTCAAACAGAGTTTAAATGTTTTTAAACAGAGTTGAGCCAACACTTTTGTTCTGTTTTTTCTGCTACTTTCCGCCTCCAGATGTTCTCATGCATTTTTAGTGCTTTCTTTCTCCTGCAATGCAGTGTCTCCAAGATTCTTCTTGCATCTGCATTTGTAGCATTTGGAAAGCATCCAGTGTGTTTCAATTCACTTCTGGGGTCACTCTGATTCAACCCTTTTTTTCAGGTTCAAATCTGATCTCTTATATCTGATGCCATCATCAACCATAATGGAAAAGCAGCAAGTGTCTATATTGTTTTCTTTTCTTTTCACATAAGTTGATGAAATTTGCATGCAAAAGATTGTCTTTGAAGTAGATTATGCGTGCTAAATTTCAGGGAGATACACATGGGGTGTGTGTATACAGGAAACCATTACAATACAAAGATGGGATTTGCCACTTGGTGGTGGGAAATTAGAAATCATGACATCTCCCCAGATGTAGTTTTTGTTTTGTTTTGTTTTTAGCTTCTTTTTTGGGGTTTTTTGGGGGGAGGGGCCAATAAACCTGCCAAAATTCAGACAAATAGGTCCAGTGACCATCATGCTGAAATATTTCCCCTTTGTTTTAAACAAAACTGGAAAAGGCACCATTTCTTCCTCACTACCATCCTCTTGTTTCTGGAATAAAGTTTGGGAGAGGGGATATCTTTATTAATTGTTTTATGGGGAGAATATTTTGGAATAAAGCAAGCTATCCTAATAGTCTGTAGCTCCTCCGCTTACATTTAACAGCCAAAACTCAGAGGAGACCTCAAAGATAAACACATATATTTATTTGCTTTAGCATCCCCAAGTCAACTTTCCACCCTCCCCTCTTGAACTCTGTACATTTCCCAAATCAACTTGGTTTCCTTTCTCATACACTTAATCTTCTTGGAGAAATGAGGCCACCGAGTGACCTGGGAGCTTTGGGGCTCCCTGATCCACCCCAAAAGGCTTTGTTAATGGTGTGATGTGAAATCACCCCGATTCACCTTGTTCTTTGGAATACACTCAGAGCCAATGTATACCCCTATTGAAATCTCCAGCTATGCTAGTTTGAAATTGGTGCATGCAACACAGTGGTGAAATTATAGGGCATTGGACCACAACTGTGTAATCACAGGGTGTCCATGCGCTCCTTTGTTGATTCACATGATCTTGTTCACTCCATGTAACTACGCCCATGTGGAGGGATGAATGAAAACCCTCCATTCTGTTATTTTCTCATCCCATTGATTGGATATCCCCTGCATTACTTACTTCATGAAATCTGGTTTAACCAGGGTAATTTCACAAATTTCTTTCTGGAGTTGGAGCATACACAACTTGTCAGACATTGCAGCTTATTAACTCCACACACACACCCTTTTCCTTCCCCCTGCACTATATTAGCCCTGCATCTGTGCTGAATCTTACCCATTTATGTTGGGCGTCCCAAACCTTGCACTTAGCATGAACCTGAGTTGAAGACACAGCACTGGTTGCCCATTCTCCCAGGTATCCTCATATACATAGTAACTGCAAACAGGGATAAAACAAATTGTTGGCATCTGTTTGTCTTGAGAGACAATGGAGTGAATTCAAACCCCTGCATTAGCAACACCAAAATGACCTCCCTGGGGTGCAAGTCTAGGCAGTGTATAGGGAGGTCCTGGGCTGCCCAGACGACAAGTCCTTGCTTTTGGCCTTGCTGATGTGGTTCAAAGGAAATCAGAGCAATATGCTTGGCACCAGCTTGGTTGCAGGAGTTCCCAGAAGGAGGCATACAAGATACCATTGAACCATCTTAAGGATTCCACTCTGGGTTTGTGCAGGGTTTACTCCTTAGCCTTGACTTCTCCCAAAGATATCCTGCAAGGCAGTGGAGATTTAGGATCAGCCTTTTCCTTTTCCTACATTGGCTACCTGCCCAGGTTGATGAGCTCCATCTGCCCTGCACTTCCCTCTACAGCATGGTCAGAAACCACCTTCTTAACTGTTGGACCCACTATTGGTCTTGTCCACTCAATCTGCCGGAGCCTGTCTTTGAATGCAGGGGGAAGTCTCTAATTCACTGAAGGTTTTAGACCCACTGGGTACCCTTGCCTGGTTTAGCCACCAGTCAAAGCCTTTTCCCAGGATATGCTGATTGATTCTAGGAGCCACAGGTGAGAGCTGAGTGTAGGGGCAGGTGGGAATCAAAAGTGGACAAACTATCCCAGAAGGAGCACCAGAGGTACTACCCCTCCCCTAATACCCCACACACCCCATATATAAACAGGAAATGTGGAGAACCATTGTGGTCTCTTTCTGAGTATATGCCCTTATTTTCCGTTTGTGTACATGGATCCCAACAGGACCAGTGGCTCTTAAACTCTTTTAGGTCACTGCCCCCTTGGTTCTGTAAACTCATCCCCAATACCCTACCTTATATAAAGCATTATTCAGAATAGCGCTTTGCACAAGCCGCAAAGGAAGAAAGTAACACAATAAAATGCAAAATGGTAACAATTAATTGCACATTTATTCAAAATTAAAATTATTTAGCTTAATTATTTCAAAATAAATAAATAAATAAATGATGAACTTCATCCAGTGACACTACCTTTGCAAATCCAGTCTATCTATTACAAATACAGCACCCCTCCCTTGCCTCTTAGCATCCCCCTAGGTAATCTTACCACACACCCCACCCAGTGGGTGGTACCTCCCACTTAGGGAACCACTGCTCTAGCTGGCTGAAGTGCATACTTAACTTTTAACAAGTTAAGTGGTGCGCTGCAGCCTTCTCAGCTGCCTGTGCTTTCTGCAATGTCCGTGGAGGGGTGTATGGCATCAGCTAAGATTAAATCTAAGGCATATAGTTTTCCATGATTTACTTTTTAGATTGATTTCACTGGGATTCAACCAGAGCTCATCCCAGCCAGTATCTTGAAAGCGCGTCCACGCCAGCTCTGCATTTGGTTTTAGCACAAAGGAGCTCTAATTGCATACATATGGATATACGAGGAGCCTTGCTGGATTAGGCCAAAGGCCTATCTGTCTACAGTAGTTCTGTGTCCCATTGCCCATGGTGGCCAACCAGAAGCCTATTGGAAGCCAACAAAGAGGACACGGTGATGATATAATTGTTCTCCATTGACTAGCACTCAATGGAGTACTAGATCCTCAGGGTCCCTTCCAACTCTACAATTCTATTGCATAGCTGCCAAGTACCCCGTTTTCTCCGGGGAAAACCCCGATTTTACTTACCTTTTCCCGGTGGTCCCCCGTATCACTTCGCCTCCCGTTTTTCTCCGTTATTTTCTCCTGCCGGCGGACATTTTTTTTCTTTCCGATTTGCCCTTCTATGGGCACCAAAAATGGCCACCGCCGGCTTCAAAAGTTGCATCTGCGCATGTCCGGAAGTGCATAGACGCGACTTCCGGTATCGGCGGCGGCCATTTTTGATGCCTATAGAAGGGCAAAGCGACACCGGAAGTTACGTCCACGCAACTTCCGGTGTCACACGGCTGCCGGTCCCGGATTCTGCAGTCCGGGACTTTGAAGGTAAGCTATTGTAGAGTGCCAATAAACAAAATAACTGCTAGATAAGCTAGTTTTAAAAGGGCCAGCCTACTTTAGTGAAATATTGAAACCTTCTTTCAGTTTTTGTAATTTTCTAGCATATTTGAGGAAGTGGGTCACATGCTTTCAGTGTGGCACTTGCTGTACGACTGTATAAATGCTTTTGCACTTTGTACCATCTTCTGTAGGGACGTGGGTGGTTCTGTGGTCTAAACTACTGAGCCTCTTGGGCTTGCCAATCAGAATATTGGCAGTTTGAATCCCTGTGACAGAGTGAGCTCCCGTTGCTCTGTCTCAGCTCCTGCCAACCTAGCAGTTTGAAAACATGCCAGTGCAAGTAGATAAATAGATCCCGCTGTGGCGGGAAGGTAAATGACATTTCCATGAGCTCTGGTTTCCATTACAGAGTTCCATTGTGCCAGAAGTGGTTTAGTCACACTGGCCACATGACCTGGAAAGCGGTCTGCGGACAAATGGTGGCTCCCTCGGCCTGAAAGCAAGATGAGCACCTCCACTGGCAAAGCAAGGGGTGCAGTGGGGGTAGTTCGCCCCAGGTGTCATCCCCGCCCCCCTGGGACTCTCACCGCATGTGGGTAGCCCTGCCCCCAGGTGCACAGTATGTGTGCCGCTCAGGGCCGGCTCATCATAGACCCCATGGCGCCGGCCCGCCAGGAGGGCGCCGCATGCTGCGCCCGCCTGCTGGCCGGCCGGTCCGCCGGTCCGTTGCGCGGCTGCGCGCGGCACCCACCTGCCCACCGCACTGGGAAACGGGGCGGGAGGGCGCCGGAGAGATCGCGCTGTGTCTTCCCGCCCGCCCGCCACGCAGCAGCGCCGCGCCCACCCGCCCACCGCGTTGGGAAACGGGGCGGAAGGGCACCGGAGAGATCCGGCGCACCATGGCGACAGGGGCACTTAAGACGGCGCTGGTGCCGCTCTGGGTGCTGGAACAGCTAGCTCAACCTCTGAGTGCCACAACCCCATAATCACCTTTGACTGGACTTAGCGGTCAGGGGGTCCTTTATCTTTACCTTACCATGTTCAGAGCACCTATGGTGCCGGTGGCCTGCCAGAAGACTCCTGATGTGCATATACGTATTTCAGATCATTATCTTGTGGTCTGATTTCCCCAACAGCTGTATGAATGTCCCTATGAAGATATAAAAATGTGAACCCTTGTGAAAGCCTTTCCCAAAACACAGTAATACAAATGGCCTAAAACATGTCCATCAATTCAGGCTTCAAACTTGGGGCGTATGCCATCACTGTGTGGTCCCAATTTTGTTTAGCAACAAATTATAACATCAGGGTCAAAGGCACTTTTGCCCTCTGCAATCCCCCCCCCCAAAAAAAGAGTCACCAGGAGTCAGCCCTTTTCATATTTCCTATTTGTTCACTATAAACTGGTAACAAGGTCTCATGAGAGTCTAGAAGTAGATAGATCATTGAGCTGTTCGTGTTTTAAATGACTCCTGAGTTTTTCACGCTCTCAGGGGTTGGTTGCAAGAGTCTGAGCCCATGCTTCAGATAACATGTGGACATTCCTGGTGATCCTTTCTCATCCAACAAATCATTTTGTAAGGCAACATGCTTGTAAGAGTTCTTTATAAATGTTTTGAATGCATTGCCCTGGCTTTCGACTTGAGGTGTATATTTTCAGCACTCAACTTATTTATAGGAACCATAGCATCATAAATTGCTGTTGTTTTAACTGGTTTTAATGTTGCAACCCACCCTGGGATCTTAGCATGAAAGGTGTGTGATTAAGAACCATAGCTGCCAAGTTATCCCTTTTTTAAAGGAATTTTCCCTTATGCTGAATAGGCTTCCTCGCGAGAAAAGGGAAAACTTGGCAGCTATGTTAAGAACATCTAGTCCAACATCCTGTTCTCACAGTGGCTAGCCAGATCCCTTTGGGAAACCAGCAAGCAAAATTTCAGCACAAGGGCAACTCTCCCTTGTTTTCTTGATTTAATTTCTATGGGTGTGGAGGTCTCATTAGAGTGAAATCAATGTACTTGATACAGGGGACCATCTTAACTAATTGGGGGTTACTCTTAAACCAATCCTTTTCAATTTCTTCTTACCTTCAAAAGGTTTTTAAAAAATAAAATATTCTTTTTATTTTGATGGAACTTTCCACAAAAATCTTTCCTCCCCATTTTAGCCCAGCATTAATGCAGTGAACTCTTCCACACCCCACAGTGGGGGATCCAAAGTGATTGTCCAGACAAAATCATGGCCATATAAGCCTATAAATTCGTACTTCATTCATAGCAGAAATCACTCATCCATGCTTCATGGTTGCAACTGGTATCTTATTGAGCCTCCATTCTATTTCAATCCTGATTTGATGAGGGGAACATGTTTGTCTTTGAAGACTAGAAAAATTATCCAGAGAATCTTTGACTTCAAGGGCACATTCTTTTTCCCCCCTCCTTTTTTAATGGCAGCTATTCTCTCTTGTGTAGCACAGAAACAGGTCAGCAACAGCCTTCACAATATGGCATGAATGTTATTCACCACCAAATCACTGTTTATTTTATAGATATCTCCTACAGATAGGCATCAGCAATCTGATTAGAGTTATCTTTTGTTCATTCTGCAAACCACCGAATTGAATTTGGTCCCAGAATGAAAAACAGCAGTGACTAATCCGGTGAGCCACCCACAGCCTTGGAGATTGTTAAACATCAATGGGATTAGCTTGAAAAGCATAAAAAGGAAGATTTACTCTTTGGTTCTCAAGCAGACTAGAGTACGTTGAACTATGTTTCGAACAAACGCTCTTGCTCTGAATTATTTTCTCTTCTTATCCTAGTCACCTTGCCTTTACTTTACTAATTGAGCCTATTCTATGTCTGTGCCAGTTTACATGAGCCAAGGGTAATATTGAGCTCAGGGACGACAAAATTTGTGGCCTGTACGTCATGTAAGTCCAGCATCTTCAATGTACAGATTTCACTGTATTTATTTGTCTCAGCAAAAATTTTACACCACTTGATTGAAGCAGTTTATAAGAATTGTTAAAATCATCCATAAAAACTCATAAAGACAGATAGAAGTGTTTAAAGATAACTAAAATCAACAGGAAAAGAAATAAAAATTCATGAACATCTACATATGTAGACAGGGTTACACAGTGCTTTTTTCAGCTGGAGCACAATTCCTGAACCGCTCAGGTGGGGGCCATTGAGGGTCGACATGCCCCACACCTTCTTCTTGCCTTCATGTCCTTCTGAGAAGCCCAAAATGAATATTTCAAAATGGAAGTTGGCCAGCGTGTGGAAGTCTACATATTTTTAATATCCATGACTCCACTTGGCTCCTAGCTACTCCTCGCCATGATTGTTCAAGCTGCAGGGCAAGGCCAGTTCACATTTCCTTTTCTTCAGCCTGTTGCCCATGTAGTGGCAGCAAGCTTTAAACCTTCCAGACAGGCCAGTACAGTTGCACATGAGGGCCCTTCTGAGCTACCCTAGCCATCCACCTGAATCTAAGAGAACCAGAGAAGTAGAGCACATTTACGAGACCCTCCAAGGGTCTCTATTATCCAGGGACATCCCTGGATAATAGAGAAGCCATCCCATTTTTTTATTTGATCCTGGAATGTCCCACTTTTCCTTAGGTAAAGGTAAAGGGGCCCCTGACCATCAGGTCCAGTCGTGTCCGACTCTGGGGCTGTGGCGCTCATCTCGCTCTATAGGCCGAGGGAGCCGGCGTTTGTCTACAGACAGCTTCCGGGTCATGTGGCCAGCATGACAAAGCTGCTTCTGGCGAACCAGAGCAGCACACGGAAACACCGTTTACCTTCCCGCCGGAGCGGTCCCTATTTATCTACTTGCACTTTGATGTGCTTTCGAACTGCTAGGTGGGCAGGAGCTACGGGACCGAGCAACGGGAGCTCACCCCGTTGCAGGGATTCGAACCGCCGACCTTCTGATCGGCAAGCCCTAGACTCTGTGGTTTAACCCACAGCCCCACCTGGGTCCCTAGGGTCCTTAGGATGTCCCTATTTTTGTTGGAGGGTATGGCATTACCCAACCCCTGAGCTGTCTCAAGACAAACCTGTATAGGGAAGGATTTTTTTAAAAAAAATGTTTAATGTTTTATTATGTTTTTACACATTATGTTTTATTATGTTTTTACATATGTTGGAAGCTGCCTAGAGTGGCTGGGACATCCCAGTAAGATGTGTGGGGTATAAATAGGGGGAAAAAATTATCATCATGGAATGGGGCATCCCTATTTTCATCTGAGAAATGTTGGAGGGTATGGTTTATTTGACCTACACCTGCACCAGGGCAACCCCCAAACCAACAAAGGAGACAGCTTGCCGTAGTTTTTAGTACCTGCACTGGTGGTGAATGTGACTGTTGTCAAACTAGTATCTGTTCATTGCATAGGGAGCAAGGCGACCCCACAAGTAAACTCGTCCCAAACCATTATGGGCTTTACCATATATTCCCACAGTAACACCTTGAACTTCGCCCTCTAACATATTGGCAGAGGTGCAATGCGCTGGCAGGGTCTCATGCCCAAACTATTATGGTCAAGTCCTGGAGCAGCAACAGCTGTTATATAATAATAATAATAATAATAATAATAATAATAATAATAATAATTTCTACCCCTCCCATCTGGCTAGGTTTTCCCAGCCACTCTGGGCGGCTTCCAACAGAAACATTAAAATACACTAATTTCTTAAACATTAAAAGCCTCCCTAAACAGGGCTGCCTTCAGATGTCTTCTAAAAATCTGGTAGCTGTTTTTCTCTTTGACATCTGATGGGAGGGCGTTCCACAGGGTGGGCGCCACCACCGAGAAGGCCCTCTGCCTGGTTCCCTGCAACTTGGCTTCTCGCAATGAGGGAACCGCCAGAAGGCCCTCGGAGCTGGACCTCAGTGTCCGGGCAGAACGATGGGGGTGGAGATGCTCCTTTAGGTATAGTGGACCGAGGCCGTTTAGGGCTTTAAAGGTCAGCACCAACACTTTGAACTGTGCTCGGAAACGTACCAGACACATCTTGTAAAATGGACATCTAGCCATTGAGGAATCCTACAACATGTGGTTGTTAGAAGGCAAATGAATTGATATTGGGATTTAAAAAAAACACTACACCATCATCATCATCAACAACAACAACAACAATGTTTATATTAAAGATTTGTGGGGGTTTACAAAAGTACATCCGTTGTCTCTATTTTCAGATCATAAATGCCCCCAAAATTCAACCCTTTTGGACATCAGTCTTACAAGGAATATGCAAAATAGCTAAACAGGTATTAGAAGCCAACCCAGAACTAGTCCTATTTAATATTTTCCACCATGATGATAACACACACTCACATATGCTACTGTATATATTTACAATCAGTGTTCTTTAACTCACCTGCTGTTGCTTTGGTTTCTGTACACTGCATATATATATATATATATATATATATATATATATATATATATATATAATGTATATATGTATATATGTATATATGTATATATATATATATAGGCACAAAAATAAAAAAAGTTGAGAAGCAACTTTCAGAAGGATGGAAGACTTTTTCAGACTATTTGAAGAAATATAATATGATGAACATGCGAGCAGGATTTGAACCATGAGCAACAGAAGAAATGAGAGATAATAGTAATTTTTTAAAATTGAATAAGAGATAGAAGACAGGGTGCAGCAGGTGGAGAGAAATAAAAACACCATGGAAAATGGGGTGGGAAGTCGACAAAACAAAGGAGAAAAAAAATGCTATGTATTGAAATGTATGTGTTAAACATTGGAAAACTTGATAAAAAAGAAATACAAGTTTCTCTCCCTCACCGTGCCTCCACATACTCACAATCTTGTCCAATGCTTATGAGTGAAAGCTTTTTTTGTTTGGGGGGGGAGTTCAGTGTACCAATTGATTCCCCTTCCCAACTCTCCCCAGACCCAGGTTTATTTTATTTTTCCCTGAACAGGATAGTTACCGGTAACTTAGCACATCATTATCATGTGTACTAAACAAAGCATCCTGCTTGTCACCCAACCCGCCCCCCTGCGCTCTCACACATGCACACAACTGCTAACACACACACACACATTCAGGAACAGACATGCTCTTCTGCAGGAAAGAAAGAAGGAAAGAAGAAATTATTCAAGGAGTCGCCGGCTCGCCTGGAGCAGGGGCCAGATGCTGCGACTTCCAGCTTTCCTCCATCAAAGCTGTGCGCTTTCGAAATTAAAATCTATGGCAATAATGAAACATATTAAAATGCATGCAAAGTCTTGAGGGCTTATAATATGCTAAAAACTGGCAATGCATGTTTACATCCATATATCAACTTGGATGGGCTGAAAAGATTTAAAGTCTAAAATATGCAAATATGTGTCATATTGTCACACTTGGTCTCCCTAATGGAACTCCCTTTCATCTCGGCTCCCCTTAATTTCATGAATATTGCATGCCCCTCGCACCTTTTTACTCCTGCTGTTGCCAGGCTGAGAAGATTATGAAAATATGTTAATAGTAATTTTCATCAAATAAAAGTTGTAGTGTCATATATATGTTTCTCTCTCTCTCTCTCTCTCTCTCTCTCTCTCTCTCTCTCTCTCTCTCTCTCTGTGTGTGTGTGCGTGTGTGTGCGTGTGTGTACACATATACAGACACACACACAGAGTAATACAAAAGAGTTAAGATTTATTTTCCCTTTTAGACACACTACTGACCAATTAAAATAATGAACTGGGAGAGACTTAGGAAATGACAAAAGATGAAAAAGCTTGCATGGGTTAACAGAGTGTATTAAAACAAAGTTGGTGGGATGGCATGGTGGAGAAGGCCAAAAAAGAAAAAAAGTCTGCTCCAGTTGCACTAATTTATTGCATTATCAAGCAGCCAGTCCTCCAGGGAGCACAAATATATGCCCACCGGTTCAGCACAACAACCTTGGTAGGTTAGGGAGAAGTAAAAGATCACCACCTAAGTCCCACGCCCAAGTGGGAATTTAAACCCACTTCTTCATAGGTGAGACAGAATGGAAGACTATAAAATTGTGCATGGCAAGTGAATAGAGAAACGTTTTCCTCACTCTCTTCTAATGCCAGAACTTCACTTCCAGTGAAGTTGAATGTTGGAAGATTCAGAACAGATAAAACATAATAACTTATTCATGCAGAGCATAGCTAAACTGTGGAACCCATTCCCACAGGAAGCAGTGAAGACCACATATGCAGATGGCTTTAAAAGAGGTTTAGACCAGGGGTCAGCAAACTTTTTCAGCAGGGGGCCGGTCCACTGCCCCTCAGACCTTGTGGGGGACCGATCTATATTTTGAAAAATATATATGAATGAATTCATATGCCCCACAAATAACCCAGAGATGCATTTTAAATAAAAAGGACACCTTCTACTCATGTAAAAACACCAAGCAGGCCCCACAAATAACCCAGAAATGCATTTAAAATAAAAGAACACATTCTACTCATGTAAAAACACACTGATTCCCGGACCGCCCGTGGGCCGGATTTAGAAGGTGATTGGGCCGCATCTGGCCCCCGGGCCTTAGTTTGGGGACCCCTGGTTTAGACAAATTCATGGAGGACAAAGCCTTCAATGCCTTCTAGCTATGATATCTATGTTCTGCCTTCACAGCTGGAGGTTTTAGTGCTTCAAAATGCCAGTTGCTTGGAGCTAAAGGAGGGGAGAAGGATCTTATGCTCGAGTCCTGCTTGTGGATTCCCCATTGAGGAATAGGATGCTGAACTAGATGGACATCTGGTCTGATCCAGCACCCACCTATTACATTCTTAAAGACTGGCAAGTTCTTCAAAAATATAAAGGGCTGTCACATGGATGATGGAGAAAGGTGCTTTGCTCCTGTTCCAGAGGGTAGAACCTGAACCAAATGTCTATACCTTACAAGAAATGAGTTTCTGACTAAACATCAGGAAGACCTTTATGATGGTAAGAGCTGTTTGAGAGTGGAATGGACTCCCTCAGAAAGGTGGTGGAATCTTCTTCACTGGAAGTTTTTAATCCATGGCTATCTGCCATGGATGCTTCAGCTGTGTACGCGGCGCTGGTGGCATTGTGGTCTAAACCACTGAGCCTCTTGGGCTTGCCAATCAGAAGGTCGGCAGTTCGAATCCCCATGACAGAGTGAGCTCCCATTGCTCTGTTCCAGCTCCTGCCAACCTAGCATTTTGAAAGCACGCCAGTGCAAGTAGATAAATAGGTACTGCGGCGGCGGCAAGGTCAACGGTGTTTTCGGTGCACTCTGGTTTCCGTCACGGTGTTCCATTGCACCAGAAGCAGTTTAGTCATGCTGCCCACATGACCCAGAAAGTTCTCTGTGAACAAACACTGGCTCCCTTGGTCTGAAAGCGAGATGAACGCCACAACCCCATAGTCACCTTTGACTGGACTTAACCATCCAGGGGTCCTTTACCTTTACTGCATTGCAGGGTGATTGAACTGGATGACCATGGGGTACATTCCAATTCTATAGTCCTAGGATAGGTTATTCAGAAGTTCATGTTGCCTCTCACATGTAAGTGTCTTTTATTATTTAGCCATCATCATCTTGTTTTCTTGGATGGAAAGATAGGGACACCCTTGAGTATTGCAAGGTCCCTATTCTCACACAATAATTGTTGCTGGAGTGATGAGCAATCTTTACACTCTAGATAGATGATTGTGGGAGGTTATGGGGAGATAGAGGGGAAGTGGTATAGAGCCCCTGTCCATCTGCATGCATTTACATTTGGACGCACACACACACACACACACACCAAATTTAACTCCTAGAGAATCTCAAGGAGATGTTTATGAGCTGGATAGCTCTCTATTGCATGTGCACCGAAAACATTTCTTAAAAAGTAAAATTAGGCCCAGAATAGCAATCAGAGGCCAGAGCAAAGTAAAGGGAATCCCAGCTACAGCTCTTAGATGCAAATGTGCCACAAATTAAGAACCACTCTCCCTTCCTGTGATTTCCAGCAACTGGTATTTGGAAGCAT
Organism: Zootoca vivipara; assembly: GCF_963506605.1. Taxonomy (NCBI): domain Eukaryota; kingdom Metazoa; phylum Chordata; class Lepidosauria; order Squamata; family Lacertidae; genus Zootoca; species Zootoca vivipara. The sequence goes on along the minus strand of NC_083286.1, from coordinate 58,335,172 downwards.
TGCTAACTCCAGATTCTAGAGTTGTTTCACCCCTTACGTGAAGGAACTATTCATTTCAGAGTAATACACTTTTAACTCCCTTTCCAACATCCTACAGCTGTGCCATTAACTCAAAGCCGCCACCCCCTACATTTGATATAAGGCAAAATTTGGCGGACCTATGCCTTGGCATCCTGCTAATTGCTTTGAGAAACTGTCTCTCATTTCCTATGCACTGTATTCATTTGGGAGGAGCATGAAAAATATTGATTTACTAGCCTCCATGAAAACTTTTTTAAAAAAGCTTTCAGGTGTTGTTTTATGACTTTGTTCACAATCCTATTTTTTATCAGCTCGCCTTTCCTCCTCCTCCTCCTCCTGCTACTGCTGCTGCTGCTGCTTTCAAATCCTACCTACAGAGAATCAAAAGGAAAATGTTGCAGCCTGGTGTTGCAGGGCTCTCTTTCTACCAAGTCTTGGCACATGAGATGTGGAGGGTGTGCCCAGGAAAAGGGCCATTGCTCATTGATAGAGTACATACTTGTTTTAAGCACAGAAGATCTGAAATTCAGTTGCTGCAGGATCCAGGGAAAACTGAAAAAAGATCTGGAGAGTGTAGGCAATGTTGTGCTAAATGGGCCAAGGATCTGATTTGGCTGAGCCAGCCAAAGCCTAGCAGAAGGAGACAAGCCTTTAGAATATATTTTAACTTAAACCACCCTTGGTGCTGGTGTATGTTCTGCTGGGTTGCCAGGTCACTGAGCTGAAAGAGGTTTGGGAAAGGTTTAAGTCTTTCCTTGTGAAGTCACATCCCTTCCATACTTCTTTGGGGAGATGTATGTTGGTCCAAGATCACTTCTTCCAAAGTTATGCATCCCAACAACTCTTGGGATTCGATCTCTCTGCTACAGTAGGGAAGCCCATGTTTTTGCATGCAAAAAAATAATAATCTCTGTTTCTTTTTTTAAAAAAGTTTTTATTTTATTTTACAAGTGTAAAATTATAGCAGTACAAAACACATATCCATATTTAGAGATTTATATGAATCTCTAGAGTTTGCACCTTCCTCTCCATGGGTCCTATTATCAACCTTTTCAACTGCATATTATTTTCATCATCCACATTTTATATCTCTGTTTTGTCCATAATATTTTCTACATTACAGGTGCTATTGCAATCCTGCTAATGTTTTCATCTGCTTACAGTGGTCTCTATAGTCAAATGTATTTTTTTCCCATTCTTTTTTGAAGTTTTTGTCTTCTTGGTTCCTGAGCTTTCCAGTCAGTTTTGCCATTCTGGCATAGTCCAAAAGCTTAGTTTGCCATTCTTCTCTGGTAGGAACTTTGTCTTATTTCCATCCCTAGGTGAGTAACATCTTTGTGGCTGTTGTTGCAAACATGAGAAATATTTTTCTGCTCCTTTGGGCTCCAAGAAAATCCCAGTTTCAACCCATGACATCTGTTTACAAAAAGAATAAAACAATAAAAGCATCAGCAAAACATTTAGAAACAGCTATTTAAAACATTTTGTAAAAAAAAGTCAGCAGTAAACTAAAAACAGATTAAAATGTAAGTCAATATTCTGCAGGCCTGGGTAGGTTTGACTGCACCCAAAAAAATGTTGTTAGTACACTCTGAAAAGAATACAATGAAGGCACATGTCCAAAGTCAATAAGCAGGGAGTTCCAAAGTTTGAGTGCTGCCACACTATGAGATTGAGCTCTTACAAATGAGGAACCGGTATTATGTAGCACCCATTATACTGCCAGCTCAATACTGAGCTAAATGGAACAATGGTCTGACTTGGTATAAGACATCTTTCTTTCTTTTTCTAAATTATTTTATTAGGTTTTACAACAAATTTAAACGTAATCACTGCTGGTAAAATAGCTGCAAAGTAAATTTCCACTTTAACGCATTTGCTTCTCCTGCATATTATCTTATTCCCTCGTTTAGTAGAGTTAAAATTATACATTATTATTATGTTCCATTAGTTAATTGTAAGTGTTTAATCAAACCCTGCAAGTGAGTCCATTTCCTTACGTTGCTTCTGTATATACATCATAAAAGGTTCTCTGTCTTTTCAAAAGTCTCTATTGTCCTTATCTTTCAGTCAACTTCGCCGTTTCAGCATATTCCATCAGTTTTTCTTGCCATTGTTCTTTTGTTGGCATCTCATCACTTTTCCACCTTTGAGCTAATAAAATTCTAGCCACTCTTGTAGCATACAGAAATATTTTTTTCTTGTTTTTTGGCAAATCTTTACCTAATATGCCTAATAAAAATGCTCCTGGTCTTTTAACAATGGTTATCTTAAACATTCCTTTCATTTCATTATATATCATGCCCCGGCAATTTTTAATTATTTTACTATTCCACCACATGTGAGAAAACGTTCCCTCTTTTTCTTTACATTTCCAGCATTTATTGGAGCTTGTTCTATACATTTTTGTCATTTTCGCTGGTGTAATAGAGCATCGGTACTTCTGTTTCCCTGGGGTGGGAGTGTGTAGAAATTCAGAGCAAAATGGGGAAATGTTGAGGCTCTGAGACGAATGCTCTGAAAAGAATTAGAAATCAACCTTTATCACAATTCATCTCCCCCACCCCCCACCACCAGAAATGAAGTAGTGGCAGTCCTGTTGGCTGGTTAACAAGGCATCTGGTGACGGTGCTTTGTAATAAGCATGCAACTTTATGAAAAGTGTTCCTTTTATGACCTGTCCCAAACTCATCTATTTTTTAACTTCCTGGATTTATTATAAATGGGGAGCACAGCTTAAAAGGTCAAGCAACCCTTGATTACTACTACAGTAAATCAACCTAGTTTCATTTTAATGAGACACTCCATTGCCTTCGCCGCCGCCCCCTCCACCTCTTTAGCATGGGTGAGTGAAAAACCTTTTCCCAACAAACCAGGCTCCTTCCAGAGTAATTTGATGGAAGGCTTCCCATTTTCATTCCTCGCCATTGTTCCCCCCCCCTTTTTTCTTCCACGTGTTCATTTCCAGATAAGGGTGAAGCAAAGAGGTGCTTTATTTATGCAGATTCCCGAGGGGAAGTGCTTAGAGATGTAAGTAACGATCTCTTTTTCTTTTTTTTTCTTTTTGAAACCTAGCATGTTGTTGTTGTTTAGTCGTTTAGTCGTGTCCGACTCTTCGTGACCCCATGGACCATAGCACGCCAGGCACTCCTGTCTTCCACTGCCTCCCACAGTTTGGTCAAACTCATGTTCGTAGCTTCGAGAACACTGTCCAACCATCTCGTCCTCTGTCGTCCCCTTCTCCTAGTGCCCTCCATCTTTCCCAACATCAAGGTCTTTTCCAAGGATTCCTCTCTTCTCATGAGGTGGCCAAAGTATTGGAGCCTCAGCTTCACGATCTGTCCTTCCAGTGAGCACTCAGGGCTGATTTCCTTAAGAATGGATAGGTTTGATCTTCTTGCAGTCCATGGGACTCTCAAGAGTCTCCTCCAGCACCATAATTCAAAAGCATCAATTCTTCGGCGATCAGCCTTCTTTATGGTCCAGCTCTCAGAGCTGAGAGCTAGAGCTGAAACCTAACATACTGTAAACAAAGAAAGAAAATGCATTTTTCATCAAATTGTTAACTTCTTCTTCCTCTAGTCCACCCACACATTCAAATTCTCTTGTTTTATGCTCTTCCATGTCTGGTACTACATGTCTTTACCTTAAATGATCTTCTCTGCCTTGCACCCACCTTTTGGCATGAACGAGTCGGCTTTTACAATGTCCGCTGGATAAGTCTGAAGTTCAAAAATCCCAGAATGGCCAGTGGAGGCAATTCCCATAATTGCTGGGTGAACAAAGCATTAAGTGGGGGCAAAAAGCAGCTGGGGATGGTGACTGTCATCAAGAAACTGATGTGAAGTCCTTCTTCAAATAGATGTTGGTGGGGGTTTTGAATGAGTGAATAATATACTGCAATGTTTGGGCCAAATCTGTATTCACGCACCACCAACATTTTGAGCTAGTCTTGAAGTGTGTGTGTGTGTGTGTGTGTGTGTAAAGTAAAATCATGTAGAAATAGTAGAAGACAAGGAAATGTTTTTGTATGTGGAAAACACAGTGTATTTGATCTTTAGCTATGCATAGTCCCTTAAGAGATCTGCATTCTTAAAAACATTCTTTTTAATATTTCACACGGTAGCTAATGAAAAAATTGAAATGAAATCATTTAGTTGTGATTGCTTCATAAACATACCATGAACATCTTTTAAATTCCCATTATATAGGAAGTTTATTTCAAACATATATATGTTTCCAAATAGAAAAAGGGAAGCAATGTCAACTTGGATATAGGTATGTTGTTAGAGAGAGAGAGAGAGAGAGAGAGAGAGAGAGAGAGAGAGAGAGATGATAAACACCAAAACAGACAATATTTGCCACTCTTTCAGGCAGTGACAGAACTTCAATGTGAACTGTCTAGTAGTGGTTGTCCCATTGACTGGCACAATGGTTTGGATCCAGACTAAATTTGTTGACATTTGTGTCCATTGAAACATAGTAGACATTAGTCATAATCTAGTTGGCCTTATGATTACCAAGGGGGAAATTAGACAAATTCATGGAAGATAATGCTCTCAGTGGCTGCTACATCCTCTTTTGGAGACAGTATGCCTCTAAGTAATACGAGTTGCTGAGAATCTGGGGAGAGCACTGTTACAGTCAGGTTCTACTTAGAATCATAGAATCGTAGAGTTGGAAGGGATCCCAAGGGGCATCTAGTCCAACTCCCTAGAGTGCAGGTATCTCAACTAAAGCATCCAAGATGGGTGGCCATCCAAACTCTGCTTAAAATCTCCAGTGAAGGAGAGTCCACCACCTTTGAGAGAGTCCCTTCCACTGTCAAACAGCTTCTTCTAGAAGCCATGGATAGTCTTATCTTTCATGGATTTCTCTAATCGCCAAACTTAAGAAGTCCACTCTTGTGACCCTCTCCCCTTCAGCCAACCATTCGACTTTCGCCAGCAAGTCCCGCCATCCAGATAATGTGGGTGTGTAATTGCATGTGCAATTATGGTATGCTGTGGACACAGAGCAGGTAATTGTGTGTGCAAATGTCTAATTAGGGCCCTTTGTGTGGACAATTAACCAATTTGTCCATATCGTCACCAAAGCTTTGCTTTCAAATTAGACATGCATCTGCATATACAAATGAGTTGCATGTAATTGCACAGACAAAAAAAAATCAGTCTGATTCATAGATAATTATTCTGGGAGGGGTTGGTTTTGTTCTGACTTGAAGCGATGTAACTCAGAAGACAGGCGTGTGTTATTGGAAGAAAACCAGCAAAATGTGAATGGACACTCCGGTCTTGGTTTCTTAAGCAATTTTGCATTCTTGTTAGAATGCTTATGCTACCATCTAATCTACATTTCTTTTGCTTCCATAGGAAAATGTCATGTGGAACTGTGCCTAATGCATTAGGAGATTCAACAATGACTTTTGTCTCCCTTTTTTATAAGAGGGAGGAAAAAGAAGAAATACCTTCCACTCGTTATCTTTCAAAAGGAAAAAAAAAAGTCTTAAGGAAAATGTCACTATTTGCAATTAAAATCCTGGGCTACTATTGAGAGCCTGTGCATTCTAGTTGGAACCTGGAGAAAGGAGGTCAAAAGTGTCACGGCAAGCTAGCGGAATGGTCATAGGTCCAATGAGTGTATCGGACTCTGCAGCGAGGTCGAATATACAAATATAGGGAACAAGCTAATCAAGTAATTCGTGGGAGATAGAGCTATAAATGGCTCCTAGCTATGATGCCTGTGCTCTGTCTCCACTGTCGGAGGCAATAATGCTTCTGAATACCAGTTGCAGGAAGCCACAGGGGAGGAGAGGGCTCTTGTGCTGAGGTCCTGGTCCTGGGTTTCCTCCGGGCATCTGGTTGGCCACTGTGGGAACAGGATTCAGGACTAGATGGGCCATTGGCCTGATCCAGCAGGCTCTTCTTACATTCTGAAGCATTCCTTAGAGAGAGAAAAGTCATCTATCATCTTTGGGGAAAGACCATAGCTCAGTAGTTCAGGTAGGGGTGGGAGAAAGCCCTGGTTGAAACCCTGGAGAGTTCTGAGATACAGCAACCAAGAGTTTCATTTACAATACACTTATACTTAAGTATACAGCACCACCACACTTAAAGTTATGAGTATTGTTTAGGCACCTTACAGTCTTAAAGGGAAAAGAATACAGTGGTCTTTTCAGACTAGCAACACAATCCAGAAAAAAAACTTACAGAAGAATCCATTGCCTCCTCCGAAATAAGGCTCTCTCTGCATTCGATGGGACTACAGGTGTATATGTGTATTTATAGGATGGCGTCATAACAGTGGAATCCTACGGATGTTTATCGTGAAGTACCGTAGGTTCCACTTGGCTTAAATGAATCTTACTCTCTAGTAAGTGTTGTTGTTGTTGTTGTTGTTGTTGTTGTTGATTATGTAGTTTGTGCTTTTATATTTTGATTTTCTTTGATTTTCTTCTGTTAACCACCTTGAGACCTCCAGGTATAGGCAGTATTATATATATATATATATATATATATATATATATATATATATATATATATATATATATATTACATTACTCTAAGCGAAGTCTGGGAGGAAATTTTGAGCCCATTTGTTTTCAGGGAGAACAACTGTAATCTCTGTTTAATCCTTCCCTCAGAAGCAACAGGCATCCTTGTGGCCAGGCTTGATTGTTCTCCAGTGAAGTTATTTGGTGCCCATTGCAAATGACTTACATACTGGGAGAAAACCAACATACTGTGGGAAAGACAAAATGAGCATTTGTCCTGGAAGTGTGGGATCAGGAACACCAAAGCCCACCCACTTTTAATTTTCTTGTTTAGGGATCTCCAGTGTGGTGTAGTGGTTAAGAGCGGTAGACTCGTAATCTGGGGAGCCGGGTTCGCGTCTCCGCTCCTCCACATGCAGCTGCTGGGTGACCTTGGGCTAGTCACACTTCTCTGAAGTCTCTCAGCCTCACTCACCTCACAGAGTGTTTGTTGTGGGGGAGGAAGGGAAAGGAGAATGTTAGCCGCTTTGAGACTCCTTCGGGTAGTGATAAAGCGGGATATCAAATCCAAACTCTTCTTCTATTTGAACAGATCCAGGAAATGTCTTTTTATAGTGGTTGTTTAGTCGTTTAGTCGTGTCCGACTCTTCATGACCCCATGGACCATAGCACACCAGGCACTCCTGTCTTCCACAGCCTCCCACAGTTTGGTCAAACTCATATTCGTAGCTTCGAGAACACTGTTCAACCATCTCATCCTCTATCATCCCCTTCTCCTTGTGCCCTCAATATTTCCCAACATCAGGGTCTTTTCCAGGGAGTCCTTTCTTCTCATGAGGTGGCCAAAGTATTGGAGCCTCAGATTCACGATCTGTCCTTCCAGTGAGCACTTGGGGCTGATTTCCTTCAGAATGGAGAGGTTTGATCTTCTTGCAATCCATGGGACTCTCAAGAGTCTCTTCCAGCACCATAATTCAAAAGCATCAATTCTTCGGCGATCAGCTTTCTTTATGGTCCAGATCTCACTTCCATACATACATACAGATCTTTGTTGGCAAGGTGATGTCTCTGCTTTTTAACATGCTGTCTAGGTTTGTCATTGCTTTTCTCCCAAGAAGCCTTTTTATACCTTTCTGCTAATCTTAGCTCCCCACCCATCACCAGAGCCTCTTGGCTGCCCCACCCCTTCTGAAACCCTCACCCCTACCCCATATTTTCCGTCAGTGAATTCCCTTCCTAAACTCCTCATTTGCATTTCATATCTTGTGTTATTGGACCTTTCCCTTTGGTGCCTTTACTGATTTGACGTCTGCATTTTTTTTGGTGGCTCTGCTCCACTCTCCCATTGCCGCCCCCCCCCCCGTGCCACCCCCCCGCCTGTTGGAAGGAGCCCCATGCCTTGCTCTCTGAGCCAATTTCCATTGCACTGTTTGAGATCTCGATGGGTTTTTAAATATTTTACAAAGCAAAGTTGTCCTCAACGGTTGTTAAATCAGTATTATAGAGCAACTTAAAGCAAGGGAACAGAGGTTCCGTGGCTTCGATTTACTAGGAAATTGTGTCAGGACCAAAAACCTCTTTAAAAATGAAACATGGGGCTTAATTGTGCACTTTCTAGGGGGCATTTCCTATGCAAAGAAGAAAAAGGAAAAAAAAAAGGAAGGAAGGAAGGAAGGAAGGAAGGAAGGAAGGAAGGAAGGAAGGAAGGAAGGAAGGAAGGAAGGAAGGAAGGAAAATGCCCACAGCTCACTGCAGTCCTGCTTCATAAAATACCAGCTAAAGCTAAAGCTAAAGTCCCATCAGGAGGAGGGATAGAAGGAGTGGGTGAATGACTCTTTCCCCATCTGTGTCACTTTGAGCTGTGCCAAAAATTCATTTCAGTTTGGGCTTTTGTTTGCTTGTTTGTTTGCTTGCTTGCTTGAATGGGATCCAATGCACTCCTTCCATTAATGGATTTCTGCTGGAGCCATGGAACTTCCTCCTTCCTTTATGCCCATAGCTACCAAGTCTCCCATTTTTCGCAGGAAACACCTGTATTTTAAACTCCTGGCAGCCCGGATTGGAAAAATATCCTGTAAATCCCCCAAATTTCCTACCTGCCAGGGAGGCTCCATTTTGGGTGCTGGTGCCACCCGATTTCCGGTGCCGTAGACATGGGTAGCGAGGCACCGGAAGTCGCATGTGCGTAGAAGCGACTTCTGGTGCCGCTCCGGCCATGCCTGGGCACCGGAAATCAGGCGGCACCGACACTGGAAGTTGCTCTACGCATGTCCAGACATGTGTAGAAGTGACTTCTGGTGCCGCGCTGCTGCTGATCCCACATTTTTCAGCGGCAGACTTGGCAGCTATAAAAATCATGCCCCACATTTCCCACACACTCTCCCCGAATCTGCTCTACAAAACAAATTCCATTGTGGAAGTGGAAATATTGTGCTTCCGCAATGAATAGTACTACTTTGGATACATTTGGAACGCTGCAGTACACGTGAAAAGGATCTAGGCATCTTAGCAGAATACAAGCTTAACATGAGTCAGCATGGAGCGGGGGGGGGGGAGTCCAACGAAATTCAAGGCTGCATCAGCAGAAGTATAGTGTCCAGGTTGAGGAAAGTAATAGTATCACTCTATTCTGCCTTGGTCAGACCCCAGCTGGAGTATTGTGTCTGGTTCTGGGCACCTCTGTTTAAGGAGGATATTGACAAGCTGGAACGTGTACAGAGGAGGACGACCAAGATGAAGAAAGAATCTGGAAATGAGCACTCACACTTTACATTGTGGGTTCCCTTTGAGGGATTGCGCACGGTGCTACAGTTCCCAGGGAGCTTACTGGCAAAACAGGGGCTGGCCTGCCTCTCAGTGTTATTATTTGGAGGTTCACGCCCAGCCTCAGTAGTCAAGTTTCATTGCTGGGAGGTGGGGCCAGTCCCATTTATAAATAGAGGGTGGAGCCAACAAAAGCCAGGCAGTTTGTTTAATGTTTCTTGTTTGCAGGTTAACTTTTTCTTCCTGTTTAGTGGGCGCTACTACAGTCTTTGACTGGTTGCAGTTGAAGGACCAGGAAGAAATTTTCCTGCATTGGCAGGTTTTGTCTTCCCCGTAGCAATTTGTCACAACTTTGGCGGTTATGGCCTTTAGCCTTTTCTTCCCTATATTGGGGGGTGGGACGGGACAGTGGTGATTCACACCCCTGTGGCAGCGATTCCAGGGTGTCACTGGCCATACACTTAAAAGTTGTCAGTGAACTACCCTGCGTGCGGGGATATGGGCTGCCTGCCTGTGTACACATACGTCTCGCAGTGCATCCCCATATACTATTTACCCTGATGTGCCCCAGTTCCCATTCAGAGGTTTCCATACTTTCCATCAGTATGCTGATGATACCCAGCTCTACCTCTCTTTTAAATCAGAACCAGTGAAGGCGGTGAAGGTCTTGTGTGAGTGCTTGGAGGCGGTTGGAGGATGGATGGCGGCTAACAGATTGAGATTGAATCCTGACAAGACAGAAGTACTGTTTGTGGGGGACAGGAGGCGGGCGGGTGTGGAGGACTTCCTGGTCCTGAATGGGGTAACTGTGCCCCTGAAAGACCAGGTGCGCAGCCTGGGAGTCATCTTAGACTCACAGCTGTCCATGGAGGCACAGGTCAACTCTGTGTCCAAGGCAGCTGTTTATCAGCTCCATCTGGTACGCAGGCTGAGTCCCTACCTGCCCACTGACTGTTTCTCCAGAGTGGTGCATGCTCTAGTTATCTCTCACTTGGATAACTGCAATGCGCTCTACGTGGGGCTACCTTTGAAGGTGACCCGGAAACTACAACTAATCCAGAATGCGGCAGCTAGACTGGTGACTGGGAGCGGCAGCCAAGACCACATAACACCAGTCCTGAAAGACCTACATTGGCTCCCAGTACGTTTCCGAGCACAATTCAAAGTGTTGGTGCTGACCTTTAAAGCCCTAAACGGCCTCGGTCCGGTATACCTGAAGGAGCGTCTCCACCCCCATCGTTCTGCCCGGACACTGAGGTCCAGCTCCGAGGGCCTTCTGGCGGTTCCCTCACTACGAGAAGCTAAGTTACAGGGAACCAGGCAGAGGGCCTTCTCGGTAGTGGCACCCACCCTGTGGAATGCCCTCCCACTAGAGGTCAAAGAGAACAACAACTACCAGACCTTTAGAAGGCATCTCAAGGCAGCCCTGTTTAGGGAAGCTTTTAATGTTTGATGGATTTCTGTATTTTAGAATTTCTGTTTTGTTGGAAGCCGCCCAGAGTGGCTGGGGGAACCCGGCCAGATGGGCGGGGTATAAATAATAAATTATTATTATTCATAAAGTTGTGGCCTAATTTTAATTCCATAACATGTTGTTAGAGTCCTTATGATCCCTGGGGGCTGGGGCTGTCGCCGCCTGGTCATGCAATCAAGAATAACAAGGAACGGTTGAGGGAGTTGGGTATGTTTAGCATAAAGCAGAGAAGACCGAGAAGTGATATGAAAACCATCTTCAAATATCTAAAGGGCTGCCACGTGGAAGATGGAGCCAGCTTGTTTTCTCCTGTTCCAGTGGGTTGAACCCAATTTAAAATTAAAATAAAGTAGACTCTGACTAAACTTTAGGATGAACTTTCTGGTGCTAAGAGCTGTTCAACAATGGAACGGAGGGCCTCAGAAGGTGGTGGACTCTCCTTCAGTGGAGGTTTTGAAACAGAGGTTGGATGGCCATCTGTCCTTGATACTTTAGCTCTGATTTCTGTAAGGAAGGGGATTGGACTAGATGACCTAACCATATTATTCAATGGTTGTACATTTCTTTGTTTTAGCATTCTCCATTAATATATTTACTGGAAAGCCCTTGGTCATCATTCAATAATAAGTTAAGCCCAAACAACGGTGGAGGAAACCACTCAGGCACCTGGGGCGGCATGACCAGGGGTGGAGCGAGCTGGCCATAGGGGCGGGGCAAGGGCAGGGTGAACCACCCATAGGGGCAGGGCACACTGCTGGGCCTCCAGAGTCTGCCTGCCTCCTCCCACTCAGCCGCCCTACAGCTGGGGGAAGGCAGTGGGTGGACCGTTTGGGCAGCGCAGAGCCTGCGCTCGCCCAAGCCACCGCGTCTTTCCCAGGAGAGACATGTTGCTTGGGCGCACTGCAGGACCCCGCGGTGAATGCCGCCCAGCATTTTGTCACCCCCCCCTCAGTGGTGACAGCTGGGGCGGCCCACCCCCACAGCACCCCATCCTCCACCCCTGAGCCCCAAACCCTTTAAGCAATTACTGAGTCCCCTGAAAACGAGGCAGGCGATCAGGTGCCTCTTTTGCAGAGGAAGGAAACGTGAGAAACCAGGTTTTGACATAGATGCTTTGGAAACGCCAGGAAATGAATTGGGGGTGTTCTGCATGGAAATTGAAGAGCAGAGCTACCGTGGAGGGGGGTTATTGTTATCACTTTGTTATTATATTTTGTATTTTGTGTTTTTATACTGTAAACCACCCTATGATCCTTGGATGAGCAGCGGTATATACATTTAATAATAATAATAATAATAATAATAATAATAATAATAATAATAATAATAAGCTACTAGCCACTGATAGCCTTAGCCTCCATGAATTTGTCCAATCCTCTTTTAAAGTCATCCAAATTGGTGGCCAGCTCTGCTTCTGGTGGGAATGAGTTCCATAGCTTAACTATGTGCTATGTAAAGTAGTTCTTCCCTTTATCTATCCCGAAGCTTCCAAAATTCAGTTTCCCATGCTGAATGGATATGCTCTACCATTAGCTATGGCTCTTTTCCCAATTGCTATTCTTTTAAAAGCAGCACCTGCAACTTTAAGCTTTTCTCAGTGTTATTCTATGGGGGAGTGAATGGGCATGTGTGCATGCAATTTCTACGACGCTGAAAGGAACAGGCACACAAAACAATCTCCAGGGGAGGCATTTTAATATTCTGGATGTCACATGTTTGTTTTACATTGTATTATTTAGTTGATTTCCCCTCATTCCTGCCACCGACTGTCTTCCAGCCTGACTTTGCTTCTGCTCCTTTTCATATCCCAGCCAGCTCAGGAATTGACCAGAACTAAGAAATCCCCCTTGGCAATGATCACAATTCAGCCGCGCTTGTCAAATTCTGTACGACCACTGATTATTGCCAAAGGGGATTTTCTTTTCTCTGTATACGTTTTATCGGGGAGTTTGCCGTGGCAAGAGACAATCTTCTGCGGTGTTTCTTGGAGGGACCGGCATTGCCTTTTGAAAAGAAAACATCTGTGAGGTTTTGTTTCCCTGACTTAAATCACAATGTGGGCCGAAGGACTTTGGGGTGGAGTACAGAAAAAAAAAAGATGGCTTGAGAAATTCAGAAACCCGAATAAGAATATCAATGGCCAAAACAGAGATTAAGGCCGACTTCACACCATCCATTTAAAGCACTATGATTAACACCACATTAGCAGTCCATGGCTTCCTCCCCCCCCCCAAAAAAATGGGGAGCTGTAGTTTGTTGAGGGCGCTGAGAGTTGTTAGGAGACCTCTATTTTCTTTCCCAGAGCTCCAATTCCCATAGTTCCCAGTGAAGAGGGATTGATTATTAAACCACACCTTTGTCATTGCACCTTTCAAGAAGACACCACAGCAAAATGGGAAATGGTTTTATTTATTAAAATAAATTTAATTATTTATTATATTTATTAAAATATAAATATGCTCTGGTCAGACCTCACCTGGAGTACTGTGTCCAGTTCTGGGCACCACAGTTCAAGAAGGATACTGACAAGCTGGAACGTGTCCAGAGGAGGGCAACCAAAATGGTCAAAGGCCTGGAAACGATGCCTTATGAGGAACGGCTTAGGGAGCTGGGTATGTTTAGCCTGGAGAAGAGAAGGTTAAGGGGTGATATGATAGCCATGTTCAAATATATAAAAGGATGTCATATAGAGGAGGGAGAAAGGTTGTTTTCTGCTGCTCCAGAGAAGCGGACACGGAGCAATGGATTCAAACTTCAAGAAAGAAGATTCCACCTAAACATTAGGAAGAACTTCCTGACAGTAAGAGCTGTTCGGCAGTGGAATTTGCTACCAAGGAGTGTGGTGGAGTCTCCTTCTTTGGAGGTCTTTAAGCAGAGGCTTGACAGGCATATGTCAAGAATGCTTTGATGGTGTTTCCTGCTCGGCAGGGGGTTGGACTGGATGGCCCTTGTGGTCTCTTCCAACTCTGATTCTATGATTCTATGATAACAATAACGATAGAGAGGCTGTACCAAAAAATAAAATAAAAATAAAATGCATATCACCATGCAGAACCTGTGTTCCTCAGACAAAGCTTGGAAGGAATGCTACCTCCTTGCTGCCTTGGGTTTGTTAACCAGGCAAGCACAGCATGGCCCCACTAGTTCAGCATTCACCCTTGTGAGCATTCACTGCCCACTGGGCACTCCCAGTAACCCTCAACGCAGTTGCAAAGTAGGGTGACCAAAGAGCGCCCTTACCCCTAATGCCTCAGCATTTTACCCCACAAAATCTTTAGTTCACTTTCCTGGCTCAACTACAGGGCAGATTAAACCAAATGCCACTCCAATAATAACAACAAAAACTCCCAACAGTGTGAAGTGGGTGAAAAAGAGGAGTTCTGGGCCAATCATGGTCTCCCCTCAAAATTTCTACTCGCGCCCTGCAACAGGCAGTGCTCACACTGTCAATGAAAGGCAGGAGGGCACCACAAATAAGAAGGAGGATTTGGGGAGCCGCTGGTTAAAAAAACCAGGGAATCCTCATTGGGCATTGGCTGACCTCCCTAGGCACTACCATCTTGACTTTTCTCCAAGGGGGTGTGACAAATTCACCCCCACTCTAGAGTCGGAATGGAATTGGATTCATCTTAAACTGGAAAAACTTCAGATTCTGCCCCCTGCCCCGATTTTGTCTACAATTTTTGTTCCCTTCACCTCCAAGGGGCAGGGCCCTGATTTCAAACTCCCCCCCCCATCCCAATGCTCTTTACAAGATCACCACTTTGCCATTCCGTATTCATTTGTAAACATGTTAAAAACTAAAACCCTACCATAACATGTGGCAACAGATGTGATCATAAAAGCTTCCCGGAATAACTGTGGGCAATAACAATGAATATAATGGACAGAGAGGGGATAATATCTGTATTTATAGCAGTGCGTGTGGAATAGCAGAGGGCTCCTGTGACATTTAATCTTTCGGGATGGACAGATTCCCTTGGTTCTGAGTGTTTACTTTAGCATTTTCTCATTGTCGACAGATCCCCCGCCGAGGTCCCTGGGGCCATGAATGTTGAGGCAACCCTGCAATGGATTATTTTGACAGCAAAACTATTGGGGACGTGTGTGTGTGTGTGTGTGTGTGTGTGTGTGTGAATGGGACGAAGAATGGGTGAGTTTTCAATTCTTTAAAAGATATATATCCTATTGTTATTTATCAAATGCCAGTCATTTATGGACATTTCCAGAACATTCTCAAGGATTTTTTTTTTAAGTACCCATGGTTAAATTCAACAAATGGTCACACACGTGCACAGATTCTGAAGCAAGCCCTACCATTCCTGGATACCCAATGAGACTGAGGATTAGAAAATTCAGAACAGATAAAAGAAAGAATTTATTCGTAAGATGCATAGTTACACCCAGGGCTTTTTTTCAGCAGGACCTCACTGGAACTTAGTCCCAGCATCTCTCAGGTGGGCACCATTGCCATTATAAGAAAACAAGGGAGGTGTTCATGGTGAGTTCTGGCACCACTTTTTCTAGAAAAAATAACACTGTTTACATCTCTGAAATTATGTTCCACAGGAGGCTTTAGTGCTGGCCACCAATAGAGGATGGGGCAAATTTATGGAGAATACCAGTGGCTTCTGGCTGCAATGACTATACTCCATAACCCCATGATCAGAGGCAATAATAGTGGTTGCTTGTAATCACAAGTGAGGAGGGTGATGTTGCACTCAGATCTTGCTCTTTGGCTTCCTACATGCATCTGGCTGGCCACTATGAGAACAGAATGCTGAACTAGATAGGCAATTGACCCGATCCAGCAGGCTGTACTTAAGTTCTGAAGTAATGTGTAGCTTGGCCTCTCCCAGAAGTGGTCCACCAGGAGAGGTGGAGGTGTTTTGCTAGCTTCCTGGAAGACGGTTGCTGCTACTTCCAGGGAGTGGGAGGAACAAGATGTCAGGGAGGGCAGTGTGGTGCAAACACACTGGGAGGAACACCAGATTGGCATTGCTGGTGCATTTGCACCACTCGAACCATCCTGACCCTAACCACAGTGAACCAGTTGCCCAGAGGCTAGTGTAGCAGCTCTGCTACACCCAGCAAATCACTTCTTGTTTCTCCCTATTGATATTATTATTGTAATAATAATAATAATAATAATAATAATAATAATAATAATAATAATAATTTATTAAAATAAAAAAATTTCCTTCAGTAGCACCTTAAAGACCAACTAAGTTTATATTTTGGTATGAGCTTTCGTGTGCATGCACACTTCTTCAGATACACTAGAAACAGAAGTGTCAGACCCTATATATATATATACAGAGGGTGGTGGGGGTGGGTGGGAATGGGTGGTGGGCTGATGGGAGTGGTAAACCTGGAGATGGCTGATAATGGCTGCTGATGGCTGCAATTAGTCCTGGGCTGAGGTGCTAAAGAGAGCTTGATCATGCATAATGAGATAAGAATCCGATGTCTCTATTCATCCCAGGTGCTTCCATGGTTTTAAGCTTGGTAATGATTTCCAATTCAGCAACTTCTCTTTCCAGTCTGTTCCTGAAATTTCTCTGTAATAAAACAGCTGCTTTGAGATCTTGTATAGAATGTCCTGGGAGATTGAAGTGTTCTCCTACTGGTTTTTCAGTCTTATGGTTCCTGATGTCAGATTTATGTCCATTTATCCTTTGGCGTAGGGTTTGGCCTGTTTGTCCAATATAGAGAGCTGAAGGGCACCGTTGGCATTTGATGGCATACACAATGTTAGAAGATGAGCAATTAAATAGTCCTGAGATGGTATGTTGGATGTTGTTGGGGCCAGTAATGATGTTGTCCGGGTGTATGTGGCAGCAAAGTTGGCATCTGGGTTTATTGCAGGCTCTGGTACCAGTGTCCATGTTAAGTCTGGTGGTTGTATTATTGTGGGTGAGGAGTTGTTTAAGATTGGGTGGCTGTCTGTAGGCAATGAAAGGTCTTCCTCCCAGAGCTTGAGAAAGAGAGCTGTCATTGTCCAGGATAAATAATAAATAATTTATTATTTATACCTCGCCCATCTGGCTGGGTTTCCCCAGCCACTCTGGGTGGCTTCCAACAGAAATATTAAAATACACTAATTTCTTAAAGATTAAAAGCTTCCCTAAACAGGGCTGCCTTCAGATGTCCTCTAAAAGTCTGGTAGTTGTTTTCCTCTTTGACATCTGTTGGGAGGGCGTTCCACAGGGCAGGCACCACCACCGAGAAGGCCTTCTGCCTGGTTCCCTGTAACTTGGCTTCTCACAGCGAGGGAACTGACAGAAGGCCCTCGGCACTGGACCTCAGTGTCCGGGCAGAGCGATGGAGGTGGAGACGCTCCTTCAGGTATACTGGACTGAGGCCGTTTAGGGCTTTAAAGGTCAGCACCAACACTTTGAATTGTGCTCGGAAACGTACTGGGAGCCAATGCAGGTCTTTGGTCTCTGCGGCTTCTCCCAGTCACCAGTCTAGCTGCCACATTCTGGATTAATTGTAGTTTCCGGGTCACCTTCAAAGGTAGCCCCACGTAGAGCCCATTGCAGTAGTCCAAGCGAGAGATAACTAGAGCATGCACCACTCTGGCGAGACAGTCCGCAGGCAGGTAGGGTCTCAGCCTGCATACCAGATGGAGCTGATAAACAGCTGCCCTGGATACAGAATTAACTTGCGCCTCCAGAATGACTCCCAGGCTGCGCACCTGGTCCTTCAGGGGCACACTTACCCCATTCAGGACCAAGGAGTCCCCCACACCTGCCCGCCTCCTGTCCCCCACAAATAGTACTTCTGTCTTGTCAGGATTCAACCTCAATCTGTTAGCCGCCATCCAACCTCCAACTTGTTATTGTTATTATAACAAAATGAGGCTTGTGGAGTTTTCGGTCTTCAATGGAAGATCAAAAATGGTGTGAGAGGGACAGGATGGGGAGGAAGAGGAGGAAGGGAGACTTCTTAATCCTTTCTCTTCAGGTGTTTTGTTTTGGGGGTTTTTTTTATACAAACATACCCACACATACACACAGTGGGATGTCTGGAATAAGAAACTGTTTCACTTATTACAGCCCAACTGTGATGATCATCAGCTTCATTCTTTAAAATGATACACTGAGCAGCAACGGGGGGGGGGGATCCTTTAACACAGGAGAGTGTATGTGTTGCTTTCTCAAGCAACAAGGAGGGCGGAAAAAAGAACAACTGGGTGTAAGGTGACTATTTTGTTTTTCAGTGTCAAAAAAATGGACAGGGTGCTTTGACGGACAGGCAAAAAATTCCCTGCCCTTGAGAGCTTACAATCTGACATTTGATCATGGGAAGAGAACACAGAGAGAAAAGGGATGGGAGAAGAAGGGACAAGGGACACAATTGTACTTACTTTGGCACAGTTGCATTTGGGGGTGTTCACTGCAGGCCAACCAAAGGGTCCATAGACAAGGACAGCATGAAGCTTGAAGGTTTAATGAACGAAAGGTTGAAGTAGTGCTGTGCTGAACCTTTTTCCCTTCCCTCCTGGTCATAATTTGGAAGAATAGATGCATTTCGATTCATTTTTATTTATTTTTTAGTAAGTGGCAACTAGGGAGTTTGATAATAAAATGTGAACTGATCAATTCCCCCCCCCCAAAAAAAATCTCTACTGAGAGGTCACCCTTTGTGCCCAGAGCTCTGTGCTGCTTCAAGCACAAATGGGGCTTTTCTATAGGTTTAAATGCAACAAAATCTTTTGTCCAGTGGATAAAGTGGTGAGAATATTACAACAGGGGTTATTGACAGCAAGGGAAAAATTAAGAGAACCTTGCTTTGAGAGTTGTGCTCTTGGGGTTTACAGTGAGGAGGAGAGATAGTACCCCCAACAGGTAGAGAAAAGAGGATTTGTCATTTTAGTGTCTTGCAAGTTATGGAGTCTTCTTTTCCAGCATGAAATTCATCCCTATGGTGAATTTAGGCTGGAAGAAACTTTCCCTATATGGGGGCACCCTGGACACACTGCTCTTGTTGAAATATTTTATGCAGACATTGAAATAGGGTTGTATCCAATGCTGGTCTTACTCAGAGTAGACCCATCAAAATTAATGAACCTTGGGCCCATTAGTATTAGTGGCTCTGCTTTGAGTCAAACTTAATTGGAGCCAACCCATACATTCCTCCAATGAGCTCTGTCAGCCATATATGAATCTGGCTATTTTTAACCTTGGGCTCTTCAAAGGTTACTCTCTGTGCAGGCTCCAACCTTTATGACATTATTTACCCAGAGACACTGTAAAACCTCATATTGCTTCAGGAGGCTAAGATCAGGGCCAAGGTCAGAGCAAGCAAAGCAGGAAATTGAAGAAAGGAAACTCTCCAACTTCAGGTTCCAGAGCTTAAGTTGCTGTGTCGGACTTGACTGCGGCTATTTTCACGCCACTAGTTTCCACTTTTGGAACTCCACTGGAGCAAAATTAAAATAATTCCTCAACAGGATTTTGCTGAGTTTCATGAGGTTCGTGTCACGGCCAACAAATCATGGTCGGTTTAGGAACACCAGCAAAGCAGATCGGGAGTTTGCAACGATAGCGGAATCCAGGACTGTTTCTCTCTGGTTCTCTTAATAACCGTATGTTTCTTTTCTCACATCTGCTGCTGTTAACCACCAGGTCTGAACGGCATCTGAGTTTTCGCTCCTTCCTTCCCCCCCCCCCTCTCTCTTGCTCTCCCTTCTATTCCCTCACTTTATTGTCCCTTTGTCCTTTGCTGATTCAGCGTCTAATTTCCTCTCTCTATTAAACTGCCAAAGCTACTGCTGGAAGGATCTAAGTATCTTATTCCTGTTCATTCAGAATTTTATTGCAACCTTTCTGTTTTGTTTTGACCGTCTTTGCTCCTGTGGTTGCATATCATCAGCAAATCTCATCGCCCAGCTGTACTTTTCCCTTTCACCCCACTTGCTGCTATATAGAAGGGGTACAGCTGGGTAGCATCCTGATCCCTTTATTGCAAGGGACACTTCAAACATCACAGAATTGTGGTCCATCCATTTTGACTACTTCCTGCCGTTTGCAGCCTTTAAAAAAACCCATCCGCTTTCTATTATAAAACACACACCATGCCTTCTGTTTGTTTGTTTCCTTGCTTGCTACAAAGGAGGTTTGAATTCACATCTGTCTCCTAAAACTGTCATCCAAATAAGACTCCACTCCAAATATTCTAAATAATTGGGGATAAAAAGGTGCTAACAGTGGGGCTGATCTTGACGTGCCCCTGCTGTGTTCAGTCTTCTTACTATGGCTGAACTGCTTTGTCCTGGAGCAGGGTTCCCAAACTAAGGCCCGGGGGCCGGATGCATCCCAATCACCTTCTAAATCCGCCCCTTGGGCGGTCCGGGAATCAGCATGTTTTTACATGAGTAGACTGTGTCCTTTTATTTAAAATGCATCTCTGGGTTATTTGTGGTGCCTGCCTGATGTTTTTATATGAGTAGAATGTGTGCTTTTATTTAAAATGCATCTCTGGGTTATTTGTGGGGCATAGGAATTTGTTCATATTTCCCCCCCAAAAAAAATACAGTCCGGCCCCCCACAGAGTCTGAGGGACAGTGGACCGGCCCCCTGGTGAAAAAGTTTGCTGACCCCTGTGTGTCTCCAACTTGCTGCCCTTCATATGTGAGACTCCAGTACTCAAGAATGATGGGAGTTGGAGTCTAGTAACATCTGTATACAGTTGCTCTTCAGGGTTTCTTAGAGGCTCGTTTCCCTGCCCTACCTGAGGACGGCAGGGATCAAATGCAGGGCATTCTGCTTGCAAAGCTGGTGTCCTACCACTGAGCTACAGTCAACAGGGAGCAGGACCCAGAACCAGAACCAGAACCATTCTCAATAGGACTGCTATTCAGTGCTTTTTTCTGTTTTCTCTAGGAAAACCCCCCACTGATTCTCATTATGAGAGTGCTGCTTGTTTACAAAAAATCTTTCTGCGAGACATTTGCACAATTCTTCCACAGCCTCTGGCTGCCTCGTGATGCAGGGAAGCAACTGTTGAGGCTTGCCAAGATGTACAAGACCACCCAGCTGCTGGGGCAGCTCTATGGCCAGGCAGTGCCGGATCTGCTCCTTTGCTCTGGAGACTTCCAGGCCATGCTCTGCATGGGGGGGGGGGGGCTCTGCTACGCAAATATGCAAATACCACCAAATATCGGTGCTTAGGAGTCGCCTGCAAATAAACGAGGGTACAAAACAGCAGGATTTCAAGTTGCAGCCAGTACGCAGTTCCTCTCCGGAACCCTTTTGAGGGAAGAGTTGTGTGCCAGATGTTGGAGTGCCTCTGAGCACACACAGAGTGCAAGTTCCTTTGTGGGGGGTGTTAACTGGAGTTGGTAGAGGAGTTTGAAGTGGGAGTACTGGCCCTTTTTTCTAGGGGGGGGAGTATAGCTGATGTTTGAGAATGATTATGTGGATTAGAACCCAGGAAGCTCCGGGTTCTGCTAGCCTTCCCTGATTATATAGAAGTCCTTTACTAAATCACACCTGTAACAGGTGATACTAGAGCATCAAAAAATGTGAGTGGGGAAATAACTCAGTGACACTATCACTTTTAAGCTGACTTCCCTCCTTGCCACATATACACCGTGTCCACTGCATGAAGGAAAAAGGAAGGACATTGTTATAGATCTGATGGCGGGGGGATTCCCCCTAAACCCTAGGAATGAATAAATGCTAGGATATTGATTAAGTGGGATATGGATCAAACACAAACTGCAGAGCTGTTCCAGACAGGGAATTCCTGGGCTGGCTTAGGCAAACCATCCTGGCCATGCTAAGGCTGTCAAGCGAACAACAGTGGGTCATTGAGGGCCCATTGAGGCAATGCAAAAGAACTCTCCCCTCCCCGCGCCTTGAGATGTGACCAGAAAAAAAGGGTTTGAAGGGTTGCCATGGGTTTTTCAAGCAAGGGGTTTTTGGGAGAGAGGAGGAGGAAGAAGGGGTGAAATCCACCCTGGCCAGGTAGAGGGAAGGTTGCCTGCACTGCTATGGGCCATGTTTTAAGATCCGGACTACCTCCATGCGGGATGCGGGTGGCGCTCTGGTTAAACCACAGAGCCTAGGGCTTGCGATCAGAAGGTCGGCGGTTCGAATCCCTGTGATGGGGTGAGCTCCCATTGCTCGGTCCCAGCTCCTGCCAACCTAGCAGTTCGAAAGCACATCAAAGTACAAGTAGATAAATAGGAAGGTAAATGGTGTTTCCGTGTGCTGCTCTGGTTCGCCAGAAGCAGCTTTGTCATGCTGGCCAAATGACCTGGAAGCTGTACACCAGCTCCCTCGGCCAGTAACGTGAGATGAGCGCTGCAATCCCAGAGTCGGTCATGACTGGACCTAATGGCCAAGGGTCCCTTTACCTTTACCTCCATGCAGACTGAAGGTGTAAATAGGTGAATAAACTATATTTCTTAGACTACAGCAGTCTCCGCTGTGTCTTCTGCTCTCCAGAGGGACACAGACCTTGTGCATGTGACCCCATGGGCTCTTGCCACTGCTTGGTAGAGAGAGGGGTGGGCACCCGGCTTTTGTAACAGCATGTTCTCTGCCTGCCTGATCAGTCACGGCAACATTGTGGGCTCAGCTTCTGGAATGGGGGCATTGAGCCCTGTGCAGTTTGCAAACCCTCGTCAGCAAGATCAAGGGCCCAACTCTGGAAGATCAGGGTTCTAAATGGCATGGGATGCTGACAGAAGTAGAAGAGGCTCTGTGCTGCACAGGATTAGCCCCCCCCCCCAATGAGTATGGTGATGCAATGGAAGCAGTATTGCTGAGAGTCACCCTGTCACAGTGGCCGGAGCAGGCTACTTCAGAGTAACGACGCTACGCAGCTCTGCATTTTATTCTTTTATTGGTGCTGCGTATTTACAGTGCTGAAGTCATTGCTATTTACACGGAACGATGGGGTCATTACGTTGCAGAACCTCCGAATGGCTTTTGGCGCGTCTTTCCCCAACACAAAAGCCTTGGCAGACCCATCCTCTTTCCCCTCCTCTTTCTCCGTAATTCCGGAGTTGGGGGGATGGGTCTCCCCCCCTTATTTGCCCCTTCCTGTCCCACCTGGGACCCTGGCTCCGCTACCTTGCCTGAGCCTCGGACACGACTTCCTGCTTCCTCACTGGAATCGGAGCTCCCTCTGCTTTCCCCTGTGCTCGGGGATGGGCTTGAACTCAGGAGGGGAGGGACTTCGCGATATCCCCTGTCCCTCACATCCACCCCCCTCCCAAGCTCTCCTTCTCCCCTCCCCAAGTCCCCCCCAGGTGTCGGGGACGACTCGAAGCCTAAGAACTCAGTACCTTCCGAGCCCGTCGGTGTGAACACCTCCCCCCAGTCCTGCGAGCCCCCCCCTTCCGCCTGGGAGGACTGGAATCCCAAAAAGTCCGTGGCGTCCGAGCTGGTGGGGGTAAAAATGTGCTGCCAATCTGCTTCTGCCTCTGACTGGGTGGATCTCGGTGACACCCATACCTCGTCTCCCGGTTCCTCAAACTCCGCTTCCCAGCGCCATGGTGAGCTGCTCTCCCGTGCCTCCTCCTCCTCCCCCTCCCTTTCCATGTGCCAGGGCTTGGGTCTGTGGGGATAGAGGGCGTGAAATTCTTCCACCAAGAATTCCTCCTGTATCTGAGTGGCCGGGACCCATTCATTCTGGGACTGCGGAGCATCCTCCCATGCCATGAGGTACTCCAGGCCCCCCACCCCTCTCCGTGAATCCAGGATGGCCGTGGCCTCATTGAGTTGCTCCCTGCCTTCCCTCTCCCCCCCTCCCTCGGGGGTTTGTTCGCTGTCTCGGAGCCTGCTGCTTTCCCTGTACGGCGACAGCAGCGATCTATGAAACACTGGGTGCACCCTCATGTCCTCTGGCAGTGCCAGTCTGAAGGCCACCGGGTTGACCTGTTGCGTGACCGTGAAGGGGCCCAACCTTCTGGGTGCCAGTTTCTTGCACCTCCCTCTGGTGGGAAGGCCCTCCGAGGACAGCCAAACCTTGTCCCCCACCCTGATGACCTCCCCCTGTCGCCTGTGGCGATCTGCCCCCTTCTTGTATGCTTCCTTGGCTCTCTCCAAGTGTTCTCTGAGCTGCTGGTGCACCGTCTCCAGTTCCTCTGCCCAATCCTCAGCTTGCGGGCCCTCCTCCTCCTCCTCCCCCTCCCTCTCCGGGAAAGATCTGAGGTCGCGCCCGTAGTTGGCCTTAAAGGGCGACACCCCTGTGGAGACGTGCACTGCATTGTTGTAGGCAAATTCTGCCAGTGGCAGGCGATCCACCCAGTCCGTTTGCCTCTGGCTGACGTAGCATCTCAGGTACTGCTGCAGAATGGCGTTGACCCTCTCCGCCTGTCCATTGGTCTGCGGGTGTCTAGCCGTCGACAAGCTGACCTCCACCTGCAGGAGGTTCATGAGCCGCCGCCAGAACCTGGACACAAATTGGCGGCCTCTATCCGAAATAACTCTTAAAGGTAAGCCATGCAGTCTGAATACGTGGTCAACAAACAGTTTGGCTGTCTCTTCTGCAGAGACCGCTCTGGCACACGGTATAAAGTGGCACATTTTGGACATGAGGTCCACCACCACCAACACTGCGGTCTTGCCCCTGGAAGAAGGCAGGTCTGTGATGAAGTCCATGGACACCATTTCCCATGGCCTGTGTGGTGTGGCTAAGGGCTCCAGCAATCCTGCTGGCGCTGCTCTGACCACCTTTGCCCGCTGGCAGGTGTCACAGCCCCTTACATAGTCTCTGACATCCTCCCGCACCCCTGGCCACCAGAAGTGTCTCATGACTAGGTGAGCGGTCTTGTCCCTTCCAAAATGCCCCGCAGTTGGGTTGTCGTGCATCTGCTTGAGGACCTTACGTCTAAGCTGGGTGGTGGGCAGGTACAGTGCACCCTTGTAGAAAAGCAGCCCCCTGCGTTCTGAAAAGTCTTTTGCCTGCTCCCTCCCCCCTCTCAGTTCTCTGAAGATGCGGTTGGCAAACTCATCCGCTGCCGTCAGTGCTGTGAGTTCTGCCTCGCTCACCACTGCTGCTCCGCAGGACCATGCTGACGGGGGGAAAATGTGCCTGGGTGCTGGTGGCGCCTCCTCCTCCATGTACTCCGGTTTGCGGGAGAGGGCATCCGCCCTGACATTCTGCTCCCCCGGGATGTAGTGGATGGAGAAGTTGAAGTTCGAGAAGAACTCTGCCCACCGTATCTGCCGCTGGTTGAGCACCCTGGCATTTCTCCAGAACTCCAGGTTCTTGTGGTCTGTGCACACCTGGATGGGGTGCTTTGCGCCCACCAGGAAGTGTCTCCAGTGCTGGAACGCAGCGTGGATCGCAAGAAGTTCCCTATCAAACACCGTGTAGTTTCGCTCTGGCTGGGTCAACTTCCTGGAGAAGAAGGCACAGGGTCTCCACTCTCTGTTGGCGTCCAGTTGCAACAAAATGGCGCCCACAGCTTTATCAGAAGCATCTGTCTCAACGCGTAGGGGCGCGTCCTGAACCACGTGGAACAGGTTCTGGTCCGAGGCGAACACCCTCTTGAGGCTTTCGAACGCTGCTTGCGCCTCTGGTGTCCACCTGAACTTCTGCTTGCCTCTCAGGCAGTCAGTGATGGGAGCCGTAACGCGAGAGAAGTTCTTGATGAACTTCCTGTAGAAGTTGGCGAAGCCTAGTAGGCGTTGGGCTTCCTTGCGCGTCCTGGGGCTGTGCCAGTCCAGGATGGCCTGCACCTTGTCCTTGTCCATTGCTAACCCCTTGTCTGACAGCTTGTAGCCCAGGAAGTCCACCTCTTTGGTGTGAAACTTGCACTTCTCCAGCTTCACATACAGGTGGTTCTCCTTCAGGCGCTGCAGCACCTCCCTGACGTCTTTCACATGCTGCACTGGGTCAGCGGAATAGATAAGGATGTCATCTAGGAAGACCAAGCAGTTCTTGAAAAGGAGGGACCCCAGGACGTGGTGCATGAAGGCCTGGAAGCATGCTGAGCCCCCTTGCAACCCGAAGGGCATCACCAGATATTCAAAAGAGCCCAGAGGCGTGAACATCGTGGTTTTCCATTCATCGCCTTCCCGGATCCTGATCAAGTTGTACGCCCCCCTCAGGTCTAGCTTGGTGAAAATCTTACCCCTGCGTGCCGCTGTCAGGAGATCATCCACTCTGGGCATGGGGAAAGCCACTGGCTCTGTCACTGAATTCAGCCGTCTAAAATCCACCACAAGACGGCGCTGTTGCGTGTCTTTCTTGTCCACCCAGAAGACCGGGCTGCCCCCTGCTGCCTTGCTTTCTCTGATGAACCCCCGCTTGAGGTTCTTGTCGATGAAAGCGCGCAGATCCTCCAGTTCCTGGTCTGACATGGCGTACAGCTTGGCTGGGGGTATAGTGGCCCCTGGCACCAGGTTGATCTGGCAGTCAAAAGGCCTGTGCGGGGGTAGGTGGTCGGACTCCGCTTCGCTGAAGACCTCCTGCAGGTCCCAGTACGGCTTGGGTATCGCCTCACCCCCTTTGACGTGCATGGTGGCCACCGTGGCTATCGGAGGCCCCTCCCCTGGTTGGTGCTGCATGCAATGTTCCAGGCAAAAGTCCGATCCAAAAGTGATGCATCTCTGGTGCCAACTGATGGAGGGGTCGTGGCGCGCCAGCCAGCTCATGCCCAAGACGATGGGGGGGTCTGAGATGGTGGTGACGTTGAATG
The DNA here is from genome assembly GCF_963506605.1 of Zootoca vivipara. Classification (NCBI taxonomy): domain Eukaryota; kingdom Metazoa; phylum Chordata; class Lepidosauria; order Squamata; family Lacertidae; genus Zootoca; species Zootoca vivipara. The sequence continues at coordinate 58,308,754 of NC_083286.1, read as the reverse complement.
CCAGTGTCTCTGAGTGCCTTCCCACCGTCATTCTCATGGGGGGGGGTTGATGAGTGATGGCCCCTCCCAGCAACTCTCTGCCGTCAATGGTTGCCACGTGCAGAGGAAAATCCAGCTGCAGAAGCTGGATCTGGTGCTCTTCTGCAAAGGTTCTCGAGAAGAAGTTGGCTGAGGCACCACTGTCAATTAGGGCGAGGACCGTCAATGGATAGCCATTTGGGAGCGTTAGCGTGACTTCTAGAACCACTCCTGCTCTGGGAGGGGTGGGCTGGCTCTGCTCCTCTCTGTGCGGGTGGGCGGGCTGGGGCTGTTGTCTGCTGACTGTGCCTGGCTGCTGCCCCTTGTCTCCTGCAGCCAGGCTTTCCCGTTTCCCTGCTGTGGTGCTGCGTCAGTGGGGGAGGGCACAACCGTTCCCGCCTTTCCTTGCCACTCCCTGCGATGTGGGCAGTCTCTGACGAGATGCTGGGGGGAGTTGCAGAGAAAGCAATTCCCGCCCCTTCCCTCCTTGCGTCTTGGCACCGCTGGGGTTTGAAAAGCCCGCGCGCGCGCGCTATCAATCTGCATGGGTTCCTGGTCCTGGCTGGCCCCAGGCGTGGCTTGAAAGGGTTGTTGGGGGAGTGGCTTCTCCTGCGACCGTGGGAACCAAGCCCGCTTTGCGCGCGTTGCTTGCTTGTCGCTCCATCGGGATTCCTGTCTCACCCCCACCGCCAGAGCCGCTTTGCTCAGCTGATCCATACTACTGGGCTTTGGACCTCTCGAGAGCTCATCCTTCACCTCCTCATGCAAACCCAAGTAGAACGCCGCTTGCATTGGGGCTGACTCTAGTTCCCACCCCAGTCTGTGCACCAGCATGGTGAATTTCGCCCAATATGCGCGAACTGTCATATTTCCTTGGCGTAAATTATGAAGTTCCTCCTTAGTCTGGTCCATATGACTATCGGACGAATACATCGTTTTCAAACCTTCTAGAAATAGTTTGACATTCTTCATGCAAGGATTCTTTGTTGCGATTAACGGTCTTAGCCACTCCCTGGCTGCCCCGGTAAGGTGCTCCACAATAAACGCTACCCTGTGCTCATCATCAGGGAAGTCATCATGGTGCAGCTCAAGAGCATACACAATCTCAGTCTCAAAGCCATGATATTCCCTCGGGTCTCCATTGAACTTGCTTACTAGGGTCCCGGCTCTCCTTCCTGGCAGCACTTGGACTTGGGGTGCCCCTCCCGCCTTGTTTTTCTCTGCATCCAGCTTGTTTTGGAGGTCTACCGCCACCGCCCTTAATTCCTGCTCTCTTTCCTGGAGCGCTCTCACCTGTTCCGCAAGTTGTAGCCGGTCGTCCTGGACCTTCTTGGTTTCTTCTTTAGCTGCCTTTAATTCCCCCTGCGCCTGCTGCGCCAGCTGCTGCAGGTCTTGCTGGGCTTTCTCCGCGATCTGCCGCCATTTCTCCGCCTCTGACACACTCATCCCGGCAACTCCAAAGTAGCCCAAAAAAATGATTCGGAGGTTGCTGTCACAGTGGCCGGAGCAGGCTACTTCACAGTAACGACGCTACGCAGCTCTGCATTTTATTCTTTTATTGGTGCTGCGTATTTACAGTGCTGAAGTCATTGCTATTTACACGGAACGATGGGGTCATTACGTTGCAGAACCTCCGAATGGCTTTTGGCGCGTCTTTCCCCAACACAAAAGCCTTGGCAGACCCATCCTCTTTCCCCTCCTCTTTCTCCGTAATTCCGGAGTTGGGGGGATGGGTCTCCCCCCCTTATTTGCCCCTTCCTGTCCCACCTGGGACCCTGGCTCCGCTACCTTGCCTGAGCCTCGGACACGACTTCCTGCTTCCTCACTGGAATCGGAGCTCCCTCTGCTTTCCCCTGTGCTCGGGGATGGACTTGAACTCAGGAGGGGAGGGACTTCGCGATATCCCCTGTCCCTCACACACCCTAACCCAACTGTACCAGCTCCTACAATGGTCTTCGCAGGAGGATGAACATTTGAATCAGACAATAGGTGGAAATCACAGACTGAGGGTGTGACAACCAGAAAAGTTCAACAGCTCCAGCAGTAAAAACCCCATATGGTTTAAGTAGATCTTTAGGTCCCACCAGAGATCACATTGCATGAGGGTTGAGTGTAAACTCGGTGGGGTTTTTTTATTACAGTGGTTCCTTGGTTTTCGAATGTAATCTGTTCCAGAAGACTGTTCAACTTCCAAAACATTTGAAAACCAAGGCACAAAGGCTGCCCTGCAAATTCAATGGAGAAAATTGAAAAAAACCTCAGCGGAAGTCATTCAACTTCTGAGCCGCGTTCAAAAATGAAAGCATTTACTTCAGGGGTTTTTGGAGTTCGAAACTGAAACATTCAGCTTCTGAGATGAACTTTGGCTTAAAAAAAAAAATAATAATTCTTCCTTGGAGCTACAAAAGGTGAAGATGCAATGGGCAGGTGGAACGAAATGAGATTTAGGAATGTCGACGGGAGAACTTACAATGTGATGCAGAGGAAGAAGACAAAACACCAACTAGGAAGTGACTTTGCCCAACAGAAATAAGAGGGGTAGCATGAAGTGCATAGACTAGAACATCTAATGCAGACTTGTTGAATTAAAAAAAAAATCTTTTGTTTTATATAACTCCTAATTTGCAACCAGGAAAAAAATCCTCACAGTGAGACTAGTGTTGTTAATGCACTTTCAATCAGCAGATTTCTTGTGACTTCTAAAGAGATTGAAAGCGCAGCTACTCCACAGAGCCTTCCTCTCCTCTGTCACTGTTTAAGGGCCGGGGTCCATATGGTTTCCAAATTTTCTCAGGCTATTCTTAGAAGATCTTCCGAAAGAAGAACATGAAGAAGGTTGCTATTTCGTTTTGATTCCTCCATGGTTCTAACGTCTGTCTTGTATTGTAATTTGACTTAAATTCCTTCCATCTGCTACTGCAAAGCTAATCTAAATGTAAATGAAAATAAATACATTTCTGAAAAATAAAATAAAAGAAACGTAACCTTTAAAGGCTCAAAACTTTGGCATATATTTGAAAGCATCATAATGATTTTTGTCTCGTCTGTTTCTCTGTTTTTCTTTTTTCTTTGTCTCTGCCTAGATTTCTAATGAACTCCCAGACAACAAACAAACAAACAAACATATAGAAAAGTGCTCTTATAATTTGCCTTTAAAAAGAAAAAGAAAAAAGAAACATATAATATTCTGGGAAGCCCCCCCAATTGCCCACCTCTGGAACCAGGTAGATATATTTTCTAAAGTATCTTTGTGCTTTGCTATGGCTCTTAAACTTAGAGGTTCCTCTAGCCAAATCTGGTGTGATGCTGGAAACAAGTCTTGCGAAGGATATCTTTAAAATATTATTAGCATATTTCAGAAATTCCTGGATATTCAGGCTGCAATCACACAGGGACAGGAGAATCCTCATGTGCATGTGTGGGAAGATTTACATCCTATGTCAACCAGCAATGGATGCCCCCAAACTCACACACTTTAAACAAAAGCAACCAGGTCCTCCACAGCAGGAGTTAGCATCTGATATTATTGCTGTCACGAAATTAAAAGATGCCTGTTTCTTGGGAGAAAACCAATGACAAACCTAGACAGCATCTTAAAAAGCAGAGACATCACCTTGCCAACAAAAATCCGTATAGTTAAAGCTATGGTTTTCCCAGTAGTGATGTATGGAAGTGAGAGCTGGACCATAAAGAAGGCTGATCGCCAAAGAATTGATGCTTTTGAATTATGGTGCTGGAGGAGACCCTTGAGAGTCCCATGGACTGCAAGAAGATCAAACCTCTCCATTCTGAAGGAAATCAGCCCTGAGTGCTCACTGGAAGGACAGATCCTGAAGCTGAGGCTCCAATACTTTGGCCACCTCATGAGAAGAGAAGACTCCCTGGAAAAGACCCTGATGTTGGGAAAGATGGAGGGCACAAAGAGAAGGGGATGACAGAGGATGAGATGGTTGGACAGTGTACTCGAAGCTACGAACATGAGTTTGACCAAACTGCGGGAGGCAGTGCAAGACAGGAGTGTCTGGCGTGCTATGGTTCATGGGGTCACGAAGAGTCGGACACGACTAAACGACTAAACAACAACAACAATTATTGCTGTGTGAGCATTCTTGCGTGGCCAGTAGCCACCAAGAGCCTTCTGCACCATGAATGTCTTCAACCCTCTTTTAAAGCCAACCAAATTTATGGCCATCACTGCCTCTTGTGGGAGCAAGTTGCATAAGCTACAGGAAGAAGTTTTTTCATTCTTTTATCTATCCTGAATCTTCCAACATTTGGCTTCATTGTATGTCCATGAGTTCTAGTGTTTATGAGAGAGGGAGAAAAAGTTTACTCTACCCAGTTTCTCTGCCATGCATTATTTTATAAACTGCCAATAACTTAGATTCTAAGGGCCTCTGTTTTCTCTTCCTGCTGTTAAGGTAAGTGTTGGGTTCATTGGAACCAGCATGGTTTAAAGGATACATTCCAACGTATGTTGGAAATATTTGGGTTCAAATCCTGCAAGGATTACCATGTGAATTTTGTACCACTCACTGCATTCTACCATCTGTTAATTGCATGAAGTTAATTTTGCCTCTGTTAATTGCATGAAGAGCAATTTTATCTTACCTTGACAGCTGGACTGTGCTTTTAGTCCTGCACCAGTTTCACTCAGAGAGCTGGACATTCTGAGTGGTAGCTCTGGATCTCCAAACACACCCACTCCTCTTTCTGAGAGCCAGCGTGGTGAAGTGATTAAGAGTGGTGGACTCGTAATCTGGTGGACCGGGTTCACTTCCCTGCTCCCCCACATGCAGAGTGTTTGTTGTTGTGGGGGGAAGGGAAAGGAGATTGTTAGCTGCTTTGAGACTCCCTAAGGGGAGTGAAAGGTGGGATATCAAGTCCAAACTCCTCCACCCCTCCCCCTCCCCTCCCCTCCTCCTCCTCCTCCTCCTCCTCCTCCTCCTCCTCCTCCTTCTTCTTCTTCTTCTTCTTCGTCTTCTTCTTCTTCTTTATAAGTGTTCCCCACAACTGAGACAGTTGGTTGCACAAGTAGCTCAGCCCTGTAGAGTTGTGCACTGGAGAGCCTTAGCAGACAACCACAATAAAAGGCCAGTTGCTGGAGGAAGCTGGTGGAATGTTATGGTGGGGTGAAACCCATAGCTCTACTCTGGGGCAAACACAAAATTGTCCTACACATGTGTAACATTTGAATAGGGCCACTGTCTCTCAGCTTCACCTATCACAGAGTCTTGTTGCGGGAATCACTGCAGGATGACATGCATTATCACCCCAGAGCTTTTCAGGGGAATGGGGTTAAAGATATGATAGTCCTGTGCAAATTTTAACTTTCAGCATCCTGGGATGTGAGCTGCCTTGATCTCCATCATACCAGAACATGTTGCAAAGATATTCTTCTGGGAAGGAGCTATGGGCAATAAAAATAGAGATTATTTAGATAGAGAAAAATAACAAGCTGTTTTCTATGCTAATGTTTTCCTCCAAGGGGAGACAACAACTGTTTGCTTTCAAGAGAATCCCCCTGGTAATCCATTCTGTTTCTTTCAGGCTTGCCTCAGTCCTCTGGGGTACTTCACAGAAAGGCCCCACCACCCCTTAGGTCACAGCTGGTGGGTGTCTTCTGGCATACCCCTCCCCAACCTCAGTGATGTTTGGGGACTTCCAGTGAATGTATCTTCTTAGAAGAGCATCAAAAGAGGCTTCGTGCAAATCTCCAGCGAGACCCTGTTCCCTTCTGCAGATAATCCTTAAGGGACTTTCTCTTGGCTTTTGAGAGAAGTGTCGAGTTAGGCCTCCCACAGCAAGCAGATATCCAAAGACTTTTAACTGCATTGGAGCTGAGAGGAAGTCCCATTAATTTTTTTGTTTTTGTTTTCAGTTGAGCCACTTTTTGCCAACTAAACTTGTTCATGTCAGACTTTGAGGCATCCTGGTTTGGACTCAAATTACAATAGGCATCAAGAAAAACTTTCTGATAGTAAGAGGAGCCGTTCCATAGTGAGACAGACTTCCTCAAAACGTGGCTGACTCTCCTCCATTGCAGGTTTGTAAACAGAGGCTGAGTCTCTCAGGGATTCTGTGGTTGTGATTCCTGCATTGCAGAGGGTTGGACTAACTGGCCCTTTCAACCCCTTCCTATGCTACAATTCAGGGAGCTCATCCTCATTTCCATTTGACTCTTGATTTCTAGTGAGAGGTCCAAGAGGCTCTCTTTTCATCCCAGCATTTCCCCTTGAGGAACCCACTGTTCACTGCTGAATCACAACAAAAATCAACTGAGTTTTCTATGGATTGACGTTCATTCAGATTCAGCAGTAAACAGCGGGTTTTCCTGGGAAAGCAGTAGGTAGGTACCATGGGACTAGAACTCATGGGACAAATAGAAGAAATCATGGGACAAATGGGAGTGCAGATGAGCCCAGAGTCATGCCACATAATTGCCCCGCCTACCCATTATATAGGGACGTAGGTGGCGCTGTGGGTTGAACCACAGAGCCTAGGGCTTGCTGATCAGAAGGTCGGTGTTTCGAATCCCTGCGACGGGGTGAGCTCCCGTTGCTCGGTCCCAGCTCCTGCCAACCCAGCAGTTTGAAAGCACATCAAAGTGCAAGTAGATAAATAAGCACCGCTCCAAGCGGGAAGGTTGTACGCCAGCTCCCTTGGCCAATAATGCGAGATGAGCGCCGCAACCCCAGAGTCGGTCATGACTGGACCTAATTGTCAGGGGTCCCTTTACCTTTTTACCCATTATATAGATAGGCAGCACAAACCCCTTCCCACCCACACCCACCCCTTCAAAAGTCCAGGGATGTTTCTCCAAACATAGAGGAGTGAATTCTCTCTATGCAGAGCCAGGGTTGGCCTGCGGCATTGCAAATGGGTGGTACTTTTTGATATACTTTCTAAAAAATACTACATTAGGAAATTAGTTTCTGCTCACCTTCTGAGGCAAGTGACGGGGGGATCACAAGCCACAGAGGTGAATGTTAGATTCAAATGGATTGTCATTGGAATCCAGGGGTCATAAGTGCCTAACCTATGGGGCTGAGGTCACCACACCCAGCCCACAAAGTTTGTGGGGATGGGGCTGAGCCCCTTCAATCTTGAAGTGCCGGGCCTTTTGGGGCCTCCCCATGGTGGTGCAAGGCCTCACAGGGCCTCAGGGCCTCCTCCTGATGTGTGTGATGTCACACGTGTGACATCATGCGCACACAATGAGACCCCTCTGTTGGGATTCTTGTTCACTGCTGAGCTGCTCAAGCAGTGAGGCTAGTATGGTGTGTGTCTAGTTCCCAGGAGAAAGGAATGTGTCTTATCTACCTTTCTCCCCATGTGATGTTTTTCGTTGTTCTGTTCATTCTGTCTTCCAGCTTCAACTATGTCAGACACTTTTATGCAGCTCTGAATGTCTGAGCTAGCAGACTGAGACACACTCTCTATAATAAAGTAGTTAGCCACTACTTACATTTCTGTGTGTGTTGTTCTTCATGCTTGGGGAGCAATCACATAATTATTGCACCACTGGACTCACCAGTAGCCGGGAATGTGTGCACTGGTTTTGTTAGCTTTGGGGCAGTCTAACAACTGGCCCCCGGAGGCATAATGCTAACACCTTCCCCAATGTCAGGTGGAACTTGGCGCCTCTGCTACTGGTCCAGGCCCTATAATCAGGAGCATCAGAAAACAAGCTTGCTCCATCTTCTGTATGGCAGCCCTTAAGATATTTGAAGACCTTAAATTATATCATGATGCGGCAAGTTTTCTTTGGCTAAAAGATTGGATTATTTTAGAAAATCATGAAGTGCTAGACCTAGAGGGATTTGATAATAAATTTGGCTGGCATGCCTATTTGGAAGATGAGAAGGTGAGAATACATAAAGGATTTAATAGCCATATCATCAAGAAATCACTGTTGAAAGTGTGGGAAAGGCACAGACGTTTGCTAGAACCCAAAGCCCTTGGATGGCTATCTCCAATAGAAATAATTACCATGAAAAAATTAAATACAGATGGAGAATGGAGAATGGGGGAAGTAGAAAGATTTATTAGAGGAAAAAGATGGGGAATTCAAATTAATAATAATAATAATAATAATAATAATAATAAGGATATCAAACATCACTTAACGGGTTGGCTCCAATACCACCAAGTATACAGTAGATTTAAAGAGGATAATTCTTAAAAAGGCTTCAGGAGTGAACCCTCTCTATTAGAGAAGAATTTGCTCCAGAATAATTGGAAAAATATCTCTAAAATGTACAGTATACTTTTGGAATGGGAGGTTAAAGATGAAGTGGTTAAGGAAACCATGACAAAATGGGCAATGGACTTAGGGAAACACATCCAAGTGGAAAGCTAGGAAAGGCTCTGGAAGGTATCATGGAAATTCACGGCGTCAGAGGGAATTAGGGAAAAATTGATCAAGATGTGTTATAAGTGGTACCTGATGCCAGATAAAATTCATAAAATGTACAAAGTTAAAGATAATCGGTGCTGGAGATGCCAAAAGGAGGTGGGGACCTTTCTACACGTATGGTGGCATTGTGAAAAAATAAAACCTTTTTGGAACGAGATATTAGAGGAATTGAAGAAAATATTTAAATACAATATTTTTAAAAAACTCCTGAGACTCTCCTATTAGGAATGATAAATGAAGAGATATCCAAAGAGGATGAAAAGGTATTTCTGTAAGCAGGGGCAGCGGCAAGAATTTTAATGGCCGAACTATGGAAAAAGCAAGAAATTCCTAGTATTAGAGACTGGCAAGAAAAGGTGATTAGTTATGTAGATCTGGCAAAATTGACAAATTCAATCTGGGGGGTTAGCAATAAAAAATTCAATTACAATTGGGAAAAATTGGGGGATTATCTGAAAAGACTTGGGTTTAATTCCAATATTCTGTAGTTATTCCAAGATGGGAAGTTAAGGAAAGCAATATATAGGTAGATGAATCAACAACCCGGGACAAAGACAAGCAGAAGTCGACTAATGGAAGATAAGTAATGATAAGTATTAAGATTTGAGTTAATCAAAGTATATATATATGCGTGGTATTCAATAGAAGATTTTGACTTTTGTTTATATTATTAATAATGGTTTTGTGATGTTCAATATTTTATTTCAATCTATTTTGTTTGTATGTTTTTAATTGTATGGTTAATTTGAAATTTCAATAAAGGTGTTTTTTTAAAAAAAAAAAAAAAAATTAACAAAAGATATTTGAAGATGGCTCTCATATCCCCTCACAGTCTTCTCTTCTCCGAGCTAAACATAAACAGCTCCCTCAACCATTCCTCCTTATGCTTGGTTTCCAGGCCCTTGATCATCCCAGTTGCCCTCCTCTGTGCAGACTTCAGAGAGCTCTTAGTACAGTTCCCAAGGTGGGCAAGCGAGATAGCAACCTCTCTGGAGGAACAAGAGAGACAACGGGTTGCAAAGCCCTGGAACAGAATTAAGACTTGAAAATTACAGTCCTAACTCGATTTGACAACATCGGAGAGATGTGAACTTGTCATTAGACCCATCAGTCACTCTGCACCTCCTCTCCCCCCCCCCCCAGCAACAACAACAACGCCTGGGATCTGAGCTTTATGACTGTTATACACACAGTTCCTTTAGAAGCAGTCATAATGAAAAGATGCCAAGCTAAGCCAAAAAAGAAAAAGAAAAAAACCCTCTGAATTTGCTAAGGGCATCCTTCAGTCGGGCCCACACCTGGTCCTCTAGGCAAGGCTGGAGGATGTTCCTACATCCTGCATTTTTCTCCAAAACAAATGAGGGAAATAATTTAAAAATAAGGGGAAAGGAGAGGGCGGGAGGGAGATATTTGAATTTCCAAATGTGGCACTCAGTTCAGAAAGCTTTCTTTGAGAGGTGGGGGGAAAATCAGAACAAAAGGAAAAAAACTTTTTCTCCCTCGGTGGCAGAGCTGATGAATATTTCTTTCCTTTGGCGAAAAAGAGGGGGGGGGAATATCCTGATGAACTGACATTTCAGGTTCATACAAACAAATCCCCTCTAGGATGAATTTATTAGTTGGATCATGATTAATCTCAGGCTTGGACCTTACAGCTCTGCCTCTTTCTGTCATATATATATATATATAAATATAGGCAGTGAGCACCCTTCCACAACTGCGCTCCTGCATTCTCTTGCTTTGCAAGATTGTGTAGTTAAAATAATTATGATAAAATATATTAACTTCTCATTACTTGGGGTGAGTCAGGGAGGGCGGGAGTGGGAGAGCAGCGCCGAATCCGAGCTCACATCTGCTGCATCCATTGATTCTGAAGTGTTGACTGACAGTTTCCAACTGCCTAAGTAGGTTATAACAAGCTACGGTAGCTCCAGGCTGGAAAAGGCAGCAGAGTGCAAAGCAGAGAAGCAGTGGCCTCCGAACTTGTCTTAAGCCCCGAGAAAGAAAGAAAAATGTGGTGGGTGGGTGTGAAAATGAAAGAAGAGAGCAGTTGGAGGGAGGGGGGTTAGAGAGGATGATTAAACCTCTCGTCACTAACTTCCATCTCCCGTTTCTCATGTTGCGTTGCTGTGGGTTTTTTTTTTTTTTAATTGATTTGCTGGTTCTCTTTCCGTTTACATTTCACCTTCGGGGGACAGCAGAGGAAATGATCTCGCAGACAGTAATACAATTATTATTCACCTAATCATTCACAAACAAGTGTTGTTGGTTTGGGGTTGTTGTTTAAATATGTCTTGTGCATAAGCCACGGCTGAAGCTCGGAAAAGGGACAGCAGATGTAAAGAGAGTGGCAAGGTAAAATGTGTGTGTGTGTGTGTGTGTGTGTGTGTGTGTGTGTGGTGGTGGTGGAGGAGGAGAAATTTGCTTGGTACGCATTTTTAAAGTGAACTAGCCTAATTTGCCAAGCCTGGATTATATGTGGATTGGATTGCAGCTATACAATGGCACACATCTCCAAATTTCAATTTGAAAACTGCACACAAATATGTGCATTTGACTGAGGATGAGCTAAATATTGAGGGTAAGATTCACCTAAAAAATATTGTCAGGGGAAGCCCTGTAGAAGAACTTCAACTTGTGCACATGGCTTCCCATCCTCTTCCCCCTGTGCACTCTCTCAAATTGGCTTGAGGGAGGGATTAAAAAAACCAAAACAAAACATTGGAATAGAATGCAGGAGGAGGAGGCTGGACTGTCCTGTCTGGGAAGCTGAAATGCTTGTACTGATTGGACATTAAATAAAGGTCAACATTTTTATTTTTACTTATTAATTGTTTTGGTCACTTTTTTTCTTGCCAAAGGCAACTCAGAATGATTTACAAGCAAAACAAACAAACCCAGCATAGATACATTTTTAAAAACAAAACAAAACAAAACAATTATACATTAAAAATACATTTAAAGCACCTCACCAACTCTAAGAGGGCACAGAGGATGAAGATAGAGCTGAAAGAGGAAAGATTTTGCCTAAGGCCTAGATTTATGTAAGGAAGGTGCCAGGCAGGCCTCCCTGTAAAGAGCATTACGCAAATGGGGAGCCTAAAAGGCCCATTCGCATGTTGCCACCTGGAAGACCTCTCATGAAAGGAACACATGAAGTAGGGCCTCAGATGATGATCAAAGAATCTGGGTTGATTTGTATGGGGAGGGGCTGTCCTTGAGGTAGTGCAGTCCTGAGCCATTCATAGGTAAAAACCAGCACTTTGAATTGGGCCTGGAAACTAATTGGTAGCCAGTGCAGTCGGACAAGTTTCTGAACTGTCTTCAGAAGCACACCTTTGTATAACATGTTGCAGTAATATAATCTAGAGCAGGCATAGGCAAACTAGGCCATCCAGATGTTTGGAACTACAATTCCCATCATCCCTGACCACTGGTCCTGTTAGCTAGGGATGGTGGGAGTTGTAGTCCCAAAACATCTGGAGAGCCAAGTCTGCCTATGTCTGACCCACTGGTGGAGAAAGAGGGGGCGGGGGAGCGTGCAGCCCCCGACACCACAATCCTGGTGTGGTGCCATCACGGCTGCCCCCCTGCTGGGTGCCACACCCCCACAGGTGGCATGCCACGCCCCCAGGACACATGTCACGCCTCTACGGGCAGCATGCCGCGTCCCAGGACATGTGCCACACCCCTGTGGGCAGTGTGCCATGCCCCCAGGATGTGCAGCATGCCCCTAGGACACACGCCAGCCATGCCCCGCCTGTTCCCCCCGGTGCCAGAGCATGAAACTCCACCACTGGCCTGATCCAGTGGTAATCATAGCACAGACAACAGAACTTGGGCAGCTGGGCCACCAGCCAAAGGCGATAGAAGGCATTCCATGCCACCAAGACCACCTGACCCTCAAGTGACAGCAATGGATGCAGTAGTTCCTCCAAGCTGCATATCTACTTCTTCAGAAGGAATTTAACCAAATCATCAGCAGGTCACCGCCCACCCATCCAGTCTAGGGAACCACCCATTAATAGTTCCTCAGTCTTATCTAGGTTGAGTTTCAGTTTATTGGCCCTCATCCAGTCTATTACCAAAGCAAGACAACAGTCCAAAACGTCAACTGCTACCACGAATGCCAACTTGATTAAAATATGGGGGTACACACACACACCACTTGAATGTCAATGGCCATCAACTTGAGGGGGCACCCCCTCAAATATTTCATTGGGGGGCTGTAGGGACCCCAGCCCCTAGGAGTCAACTCCTATGACTGCCACATCTACAGATGTAAAGGAGAAGTAGACCTATGTGTCATTAGCGTATAGCTGAGAACATACCCCAAAATGCTGGATGAGCCCTCTTAGTCATTTCATGTAGGTGTTAAACATTTAAATCTCCCTAAAATGTTTTTTTTAGGGGGTGGATGAAAAAGAATTTAAAAATGTGCATTTTAAGGAAATAATGTGTGCAAGATATGTACTTTGGGAGAAAGAATATACCATATAAATGCATTTTGTGTGTGTGTTTAAATCTATGAAAAGAAAGGAGGAGGGAATAGAATGCAGCAGAGGTGAAACTGACATGAAATGGAAATAGACTGATCCATTCATCCCTGATGTAGATACAGCAATTTAGACACAGCAAGCAGAACGGGCAACAGTCTAACCTCTTGTAAATCCCACTGATTTCAGTTGAAGAAAATGCATATGTCTGCAAACCTATAACCGCCGCACCTGTGAGTGTGTTGCTGTTGTGGGCAGACACAACCCCATTCCCCCTCTAAAACATCCACACATCGGTGCATCTTTGTGTGCTTCTCAGTGATCTTCCCCATATGTCTCTTGTTTTCCATTCGTGAAAGAATATTGACATTGCAACAGCAGTAATGAAACTGGGGCACAGATAGAAAAGAAAGTCCTTTCCTTTTGAAAAGCGTTTCTCTGCTTAATTGGAGGGTTTATCCCCATGGACCTGTAGGGAAACCATATGCAAGTTCACAATGCTCTGCCACACAGACCTGAAGGGGTGAGTTTCGGTTATTTCCACAAGCCTGGAACTTTATGCAAAGCAAACACAGCTTTGCAAATGGCACAGGCATTTATTTTCATCTCCCCGCTCCTCTTTGGCCAAAGGACTGGATATTTCTCATCACTAGGAATGTTCCAAAGAAAGGCCGCCTACCGCCTTGGCGGCCACAGAGATGCCACAGAGAAATAGAAAAATTTAACAGCATAGAACTGCTCAACAGTGGGGAAAACTCCTTTGGAAGGTTGTGCACTCTCCTTTCTTGGGGGTTTTAAAGAAGAGGTTGGATGGTCATCTGTCATGGATGCTTTAGTTGAGATTCCTGCACTGCAGGGGTTTGGACTAAATGACTCAACTCTACAATTCCATGATCCCAGATAGCCCATGACCCTCTTCCCCAAAGTGGATAACTAGATGCCCATGTAAGTCAATAAACCAGACTTGAGAGCAAAAGCAGACTGTTGAGTTATTGTTTTCATGCAGCTGGAACCCAGCGGCAGGGACAGCCCAAGGCATTTACCTGCTTGAGGTTCAGGACAAGGTGGTATCACATGCAGAAGTGATACCAGTTGAAATTTATTTCAGCACCAGCGATGATGGGACAGCGTCTCTCACCAAACACAGAGCAGGGCATGATGTATTAGAAGGAAATGGATGTGAGGCTGAGGAAGAATATCCAGGGGCTACCACCATTAGCTGAAGTGATTACTTTCCTCTCTGTAATAGTAAGCCCAGGTTTGTTCATTTATGGATATATATATTCATTCTCAACTGGACTAGACATTTAAGGCTGTATTAAAGCAGTATATAAATGTTATGCAGTACTGTATATTCCTGCGTATAAGACTACTTTTTAACCCAGGAAAATCTTTTCAAAAGTCGGGGGTCATCTTATACGCTGGAATATATGGTAAAAATATATATGAATAAACAAATACCACTTTAAACAGTCAAGAGTTCTATGGCTGTAGCTCTGTGAGAGGAAAGGGGGGCATCTAACAACTCTCAGCAACCTTAACAAACTACACCTCCCAGGATTCTTTGGGGGAAGCCATGAGCGTATTTTCCGGTCCCACCTGCTACAATTTCCAGAGTAGTTTGATATTCAATCCCTCTTCCAAATGTAATTTCGGGAATTGTAGCTCTGTGAGGTGCATAGGTGTCTCCTAGCCACTCTCAGAAAAAAAAAAAAAACTCAGAAAAAAATGACTATAGTTCCCGGTATTCTTTAGGGGAAGCCATGATTGTTTAAAGTGGCATGATACTGCTTTGCATGTATTGTGCAGATGGGGGCCATCCATGAATTTGTCTAACCCTCTTTTAAAGTCATTTTGGTTGGTAGCCATGACAGCGTCTCAGAAGGTGGTTGACTCCTCTTCATCCGAAGCTTTTTAAATACAGGTTGGATGGCCATCTCTCATAGAATCATAGAATTGCAGAATTGGAAGGATATATGATTCTTTAGCTGTGTTTCCTGCATTGCAGGGGGGTTGGACTAGATGACTCTTGGGGGTCCCTTCCAACTCTACAATTTTATGATTCTAGGGTAGTAATTTCCACAGTTTAACAAGGGACTTTTTCCTATCTGTGTCTTACCTCTAAGTTCCACCTCTGACCACATAAGTATCCAATGTGTTATATCCTTCCACAATGTACTCTTGGTCCCAGTAACCATCATTGCAACAGGTTTCCATAATGCTGCACGTTTCCTCTTCATAGAATTCCCCACATCGAGGCCACAACATAAATACGCAAATATTGTTTCTTCCCAGGTCCCTCTGCCACCACTCCCACTCCCTAATGAACAGATCATTCATTATGAGAAAACTTGTGCATATGGGCCATTTAAATTGTCTTCACTTGATATTATGAGAAATATCATTCTTAATTCATTTGGCATTTTATTATTTTAGTTCTCCAAAAATAAATGAATTCTGAAAGGTTACTGGAGATGTTCTTATCAGACATCTTATCTGGCAATGAGCGGGAGGGAGGGGGGGGCGAATGGCTATGTACATTGCAAACTCTAATCTAAATGTGTCATTAGATTGCGAACAAGTTGTTAATGTCGTCCTTGAAAGCAACCTTGTACCGAAGATATGTAGAAGGTGGCATCACTGCCGTTCAGCGGAGCTGGCTCCCCAGCTCTTTCGTCCTCCATCTATTTTATGGTGAAATGTATCATTTATAGTGGCTTCTGTTCAAATGAAGCTAAGGAGAGGGAAAGAGCGCTGAGCAAACTTCTGCAAGGGAAATGGCATGTGCACGAGGGCAGCCAAAGTGAGCAGGAGGATGGAGAGACACCCCCCCCCCATGAGGAAAAAGCCTCTGGGGCGTTTTAGTTTACAGAAAAGGTAAGAGGCAACATGACAGAAGTTTCTAAAATTATGCCTGGCATGGAGAAAGCACTTCGATGAAAGGTCCCCCCCCCCTTCTCTCATAACACCAGAGATCATGGACATCTAAGGAAGCTAAATGTTGGAAGATTCAGGACAGATGAAGGAAAGTATTTATTTATACAGCACACAGCTAATCTAGGGAACACACTTCCACAGGAAACAGTTATGGAGGCAAACTTGAATGGCTTTACAGTATGCTTAGACAAATTCATGGAAGAGGGGCCTATCAGTGGCTGGTAGCTGTGTTGGTGAAATATACTCAGAGTCGAGAGTGAATTTCATCCTCTTTATTCAGCTCGTAGTCATCAAGGAGAAGAAGAGAATAATGCCCTTTTCCCAAAACCATCTGCTTATATACATTATTTACACAATGGGCGTTGCGTGATAGGCTACTTCAGGGCTACACCTGTGGGCCAATCAGTTTGTGGATTGACTTCAGCCAGCAGCCTGATTGGCTGCTCCTGCAGGCCAATCAGGTTGCAGATTCACTTCCACCTGGAGTTGGATTGGGTGGCTCCTGCGGACCAGATCAGACTGCTGATTCTGGATCCTATTGTTCTATGCTTCAGCTCAGTACATAACAGTTGGCTATGCTCTGCCTCCACAGTTGGAAGTACTATAATGCTTCCAAACACCAGTTGCTGGAAACCATGAGAAGGGAGAAGGAAGTTCCTGTGCTGGTTTCTTGAGGACATCTGGTTGGTCAATGTGAGAACAGGATGGGGGACTGGATGGGCCAATGTCCTGACCCAGCAGAGGTGCTTATTAAGTTTTTAGCACTCTTCAGAACGGGGTAGGGAACCTGTGACTCTTCATATATTGCTATGGAGAAGTGAATACATATATTTACCATTTCACAGAACACACCACAATTAAGTGGGCATGAGTTGCAATAATTTGCCTGCACCCTCATATTTCCTTACCTCATCATCCTAAAAAAGTTTCCTACCAACAAGCATATCCCAGGCCAACCAAGGCTTCTGATATTTCAACATTCTGAAAGTCCTACACTGCCAGGACTGGCTTGTGAAAAAACAGCTTGAGGTTAGCCAGGAATGAGACTCCATGGGAGAAACCAGGTGTTAAGGACCAGAGGTCAAGACCAAAGAATAACCTAGGATGCGTGAAAACGCCAGAACTGAAGAAGGCCTTGTTACAAAAGCAAGGCTATCAGTGCTTACAAAACCGGATGTCTATGTCATCCCTTCACTGCCAGACACAGCAGGCTTCCAAATAGGGTTGCCACCTTGGTTCCGGCAAAATACAGAACAGGGTGGGGGCAGGACAGTTGGGGGACATTTGTTTTTTGTTTTTTTATCTGGTGCTGAATTTACTTCAAAGCAATCCATTACAATTTATTGCAGACTAACAGGATGGCTCTGGAATTTGTCTCTCTCCCACACACATAAACACACAGGTGCATGGTTTTTTTTTGTTTGTTTTAAGAAAATTTGTCTGGCATTACCTTTCAGACATCCTTTCAAACACATGCATTTAGAGAGGATTCTTAACTTGGCAGAAAGAGAGGGAAGACCTAAAATACAGGACAAAACTGTATCAATTCAGGGCGTAGCATTTTACACTGACATATGAGACAATGCTGTGTAATACAGGGCAGATGGGAATCCTATTTCCAATAGCAATTGCTGGAACTCACAAGAGGCAGAAGTGGCTTTAGGGAAGCTGACCAGTTCAGCCACACAGGGCACTCTGCTGTAGGCATAGGAGCCAACTCCTAGGGGCAGTGGGAACTTCACCCCCCCTAAAATATCTGAGGGGGCCAGTATCCCCTTCAAGTTGATGGGCACTGCCATTCAACTGGTGTTTGTGTGCACCGTGTCATGTGATCAATTATGCGGGGCAGGGCTTACCCAGGCATTCACAATATTTTATTCATGTTGGCACTGCAGCAATGCTGTAGAACAGAGAGTGAGAGGCGGTGTGTGTGTGTGTGTGTGTGTGTGTGTGTGTGTGTGTGTGCCAAATATTAGTGTCACACAGGGCACCACTGAAATTTGAGAGCTCAAAGTCTGCCACTGTGTGTTGGGGGGGGGGAGCATTGTTGTGAGCTTCCCATAAGTATTTGTTTGGGCACTATAAGAAAGGAACGCTGCACTAGATGGGTAGCTAGTCTGATCCAGCAGGTTCCTCTTATATTCTTAAGAATAAACTGGATGAGGAAATGCTCCTTTACTCTGTCACGTCTTTAAGAATTTAACAGCCAACCCGAGTGGGTGGAGTCAATCCAGGGCCTGAAGGCATTTCACTGAGAATCTGCCACTCCTGAACCACACACCTCTTTTACCACGCAAAACCAACTTTTCATTCTTTCTCCCCCCCCCATAGTTCCTGATGCAAATTAGGGGAGCATACTCCGTATGCCAACCCCCACCTCTGCCCCTGACATCCTTGACTTTCAGAAATCAAATGTGAACTCATTTCAAAATACCAGCAGTGTTTGAATTTTAAATTAACCTATTTACAATGAAACTATGCCTGCTGATTGCCATCATCTTCAGGAAAATTAACAGTAACGATCATTGGCGTCATAATGCAATTTCCCCGCAAAAATCACATAGGCTTCATTACTGTTTACATAAATTGTCATAAATACCAATTATAGCAGAACATAAAATGTAATGCTCTCTTTTTTTTAATCATAATCACACAATTGTTCTTCTAATTCATATGCTGGGGGAATAGGGTTTTGATTCAACCTTTGTTGTGAACAAAATGTTTTGCCGGTAGTTCGTTTTGCTCGAAGAATCTGTTGGCTTCTTTTCAAAAAATTATTCTCTCCTTCTTGCCATTCAGATCAGTTAATCTTTGTCCCCTGTTTGCTTCGTCCTCTATTGCACAGAGAAGAACATGCAGGAGATCCTAGGAATAGCAGACAAGGGGAAACATACCGTGTGTGTCCTCTAGACATCGGGCGCTGGGCTGGAGCGCGACAATCATTTCCGGTGGGGATTTACAACATCATTTTGTGCAATTACGTTGCAGACCCCATAAAGGAATAATGCAATAATAAACCTGTTCAAAGGGCAAATTTGTTACACCAATTTCTGTTTCTCCCATAAGTCAGCAGAACAAATAACTGATAAGGGGAATAATGCACTAAATGACTAATTTAATACAGGGGAAGGGGAACATTGCAAAGAGCCACGGTTTAGCCTTTTCACTTAAATTTCCAGTGGGATTTCAGAGCTGGTGCTGAATTTTGCCTAGGGCAAAATGTTCTGGATGCATTCAGAGGTCCTTGCTTGGGGATAGCACCGAAAAAATTTCCAAGTAAGTGACATTCTGATAAGGCAGGTGGAATTTATCGGGGAGGGGGCACACCCCATTCTTCGGTTGTATAAATTAGGAGTAGCCAATATCATGTCCTCCATTTAGGGGAGCAGTCCTGGTATAAATGATAGCAAGTGACCAGTGGATTTGGCTCAGCTTTTAAAATCATAGACAGAGAAGAGACTTGAGACCCTCTCTTGCAACCATATCTATCCAAAGGCAGGGCCTTATTCTCATAGATCCATAGACTTGTAGAGTTGGCAGGAATCTCGTCTAAAGCATCCATGACAGACGGCCATCCAATCCCTGCTTTAAAACCCTCAAGGAAGGAGACTCCACAACATCCCGGGGGAGACAGTTCCATTGTCAAACAGCTCTTACTTCTCAGAAAATTTCAGCCCTTCCCCTACACCAGGGTGCTCTGCATCTGCCCCCTTCTGCAACAAAGAGGGCAGGTTTTGTGCCATGTCTTTCCACTGACCTCAGCCCACTCAAGCACCAGAAATTTGAAAGCTTCTCAAGGAATGTCACAATCCTCTGCAGCCTGCGATCTTCTAGAACCTGCGCTGAAAATATCAGTGATGCATTTGCACCCATGATCTGAGCACTTCCTGTTCATCCAGAGGGTAAGAAGAGCTTTGGTCCACAGCATATGATTTCCTGTATGCAGCCTCGATTGGCCCAACACATACCCTGCAAAAACTGCAAAAACATCACTCCAGTATTAGAAGAGTAGGTGCAAATCAGAACAGTTCCTGCTGGGGAAGATTAGCTTATACTGCAGCCCCCTCCCATAGTCAAGAGGCTATTTAAATGGCAAGTGGTGGGTCTCCGAAAATTATTAAATTTATATGCCATCTGTCTGTGAGGTGATCTGCAGCAAATTTGGGAAGCAAATCTGTTTTGACAGAGGCAGCAAAATGTCAGGGAACACTATAGATTCCTCATAAAACATATTTGTCTTCAATCTCAAATAACGCTCTGAAATATTAATTCAATAAGCTGAATGCTGATGTTGACAATCTGATTCAAAACCCCCACAATTCATCCTTCAGATACTGTAGTTTCATAAACAAGGAATAGCCCATGTTTCTTTGTCATCACCAGTTCCCTTATCACTGTGGATGCTACACATTTTATTTTACTTTTTTAGAAAAAAGAATGCGATCTAATACCTTAAACGGTTGAGGACCAAAATACCCGAAGGACTGTCTCTCTTCATATGAACCGACCTGGTGGCTTTTCTTTATGTTCCTCCTCCACTAGAGGTCTGGAGGGAGGCAACACGAGAATGTGCCTTTTCTGCAGTGGTTCCCCATTTGTAGAATGCACTCCCCAGGGAGCTTCAACTTATTATTATTATTATTATTATTATTATTATTAATTAATACCCCGCCCATCTGGCTGGGTTTCCCCCGCCACTCTGGGCACCTTCCAACAAATACCAAAATACATTAAAATATCACAGACTTATCTCCTTGACCTCCGATTGGATGGCGTTCCACAGGGCGGGCGCCACTACCGAAAAGGCCCTCTGCCTGGTTCCCTATTGCTTTGCTTCTTGCAGTGAGGGAACCGCCAGAAGGCCCTCGGCGCTGGATCTCAGTGTCCGGGCTGAACGATGGGGGTGGAGATGCTCCTTCAAGTATACAGGACCGAGGTCGTTCAGGGCTTTAAAGGTCAGCACCAACACTTTGAATTGTGCTCGGAAACATACTGGGAGCCAATGTAGGTCTCTTAGGACCGGTGTTACGTGGTCTCGGTGGCCACTCCCAGTCACCAATCTAGCTGCCGCATTCTGGATTAATTGCAGTTTCCGGGTCACCTTCAAAGGTAGTCCCACGTAGAGCGCATTGCAGCAGTCCAAGCAGGAGATAACTAGAGCATGCACCACTCTGGTGAGACAGTTTGTGGGCAGGTAGGGTCTCAGCCTACGTACCAGATGGAGCTGATAAACAGCCGCCCTGGACACAGAATTAACCTGTGCCTTTTTTTTTACTTCACACAGGTTAATAGTATGGACATTAAGGTGGACATAGTATGTAAAGGGAAGCAGTATCTAGAAAGAAATTGAGGTAACCGAGGTACAGACAAGGGGAAGTCACAAACTTGAGAGATTGATATGTTATATGTGATATTTAATTTAGAATTTGGAATTAATAGTTGAATGTTGTATATATTATTAGTATTACGTTATATATATTTAGTATGATTTAATTTTGATGTATGTTTTAATTCAAATCTTAATAAAGTTTATTTTATTTTATTTTTTAAAAAAAGAAGAATTAACCTGTGCCTCCATGGACAGCTGTGAGTCCAAAATGACTCCCAAGCTGTGCACCTGATGTCTTCATTATACACCTTGAGGTACCAGGCAAAAACATTCCTCTTCAACCAGGCCTTTGGCTGAATGACACCCATGCCCTTTTAAAATGTGTTGAGGAGGAGGGCTTATTGGATTGTTCTTGTTCTTCTTTTTATTATTATTATTATGTATTTTGTGTTTTTATATTGTGATTTTTTGTTGAGAACCACCTTGAGACCTGCATGCCCTGTGTTGAAAATAGAGACACCCTATTCCATCATCATCATAACAATATTATGTTATACGCTGGGCAGCTTCCAACATACATAAAGATATAATAAAACATTAAACATTTAAAACCTTCCCTATACAGGGCTGCCTTCAGATATCTTCTAAATGTTGTGTAGCTACTTATCTCCTTGACTTGGGGTTGAATAACTCCATACCCTCCAACATTTCTCCGATGAAAATAGGGATGTCCTAAGAAAAAGCAGGACTTTCTGGGGTCAAATTAGAAACCAAGATGAATTCTGTAAATCCAGGTGTGTCCCGGGAAAATAGGGACACTTGGAGGGTCTGGACCTGTGGCTATAGGATGGTATACAAATTTAATGAATAATAATAAAATAATAATTTAAAAAACACGCACCTTACACTGGCCTGGTGTGTAAGTGATTGTGTGTTGGCTTGAGTGGAGTCATCCCTCCATTCAGTTGTGCTGGCTCAGCCAGACTCCTGTCTCCAACAGAGTGCTGCTTAGCCTCCCGCATCCACATGTTAAATGTGCATGCAGTTGGAAGTTCCGCCCAGGCCATGCCCACTGGCGGAGCTCAAAATGGCAAAAAACACAATCACGGGAATATGTAATCAGCGCAAAATCAAAAATAAACTTTGATAAATCCCTGAAACGAGATATTGATGAAGTGAATAATACTAAAACTAAACTAATAATTGTTCAAAAAAACTTAAAAATTTAGGTTAAATCTCCCTAAAGAAACCTTGATATAGAAAAAAAACACAAAATTCTCAAAGAAACCTCTAAATAAAGCAAACCTTGACGAGGTGCCGGCTGAGTCACTCGTTTCACTGGAAAATCTCTATCTGTTTCCTCAGAAGGAAAATATTTAGGGGCTGAAGTTTTCTTATAAAAAACTAGACAGGAACTATAGTCTTTGAATAGAACTGAAAGCTACACCGCAGTCTGGGGTAAAAATCCCCCAAAATAATACTCTAATTTTGTTTAAACCAAAGGTTAGCTAATCCTATGAGACAGTTCAAATAATGAATATCATAGCTATTTGAAAAAGATTAGGTAGAGGGCTGTAAAAGCTCTCCTAGTTGTGATGTTATAACGCCATTGCTAAGACTGCTCAGCAGATAGCCTCAGAATGACATGTTCTGAGGGCAGGGAGAGCCCAGGGCCCACTAGATCCCGAGCTCCTGTCACAGCCAGTGCCTGCTGGCATTGAGCCTGATCTGGAACTGCGTCCTGAAGAAGCCTGAAACTGGTTCAGGGATTGGTTCCAACCTGCCTGCTCCCCGTTGCCACACCTTCTGTCCCTGTGAGTGCCCGGGTTGCAGATAACAGTGGTAGCTCTGTCACTCTGCAGAGCCTCAGCAGAGGGTTTGGATTGCAACCTAAAGCAGACGCCCATTGCTATTCCCTATTTTATTTTATTTGCCCTGCCATTTGGATCCTAATAGTCCCATAATCCTTGACCAGAAGATGATGACAGTAGTGATAATGATCAACCCATACAATGAAAAGCAATTTGATTCAGTTCACTTTATGTCTATTAGCCCAAGGAGCAAGAATCAACAGTGTCATGCAGAGAAGCTTAAAACATAAGAATTAAATAAAACAAACCAATATATTTGGTGAAGTTATAGATGTCCTTCCTGGGGTGCTAAAATATAATGATTCTATCTATCTATCTATCTATCTATCTATCTATCTATCATCTATCTATCTATCTATCATCTATCATCTATTTATCTATCTATCTATACTAAAAAGTAAGCTCAATCAAGATAGAATAATTTTAAAAAATGCAGCAATGCAGTTTTGCTTTGCTTTTATTTTGCTTTATCCGGTTCCAAGTGTTACAAATTAATAATAAGAAAAGAATAATGACCACAGCAAACAACCAGTTAATTCAATTCACCCTGTGCCACGTTCTGCTACAGTATGTAACTTGCCCCCCTCCCCCCAATGATATTCCTAGTGCAAGAAGCTAGAGTCAACAGGGTCATGCTGAGAAGCTTAAACAATTAAAAACACAAGATATTTGGAAGAGTTATAGATCTCCTTCCCAGAGTTCTGTAAGGTAAAATAACAAGACCCATCAGGAAAGAAGGATTTAAAAAAAGAGCAACAGTTAAAAAAAAAAAAAAACTACCAACTTTGGAGGAGAGGATTTATTCGATGCTCACCTCCAGGGCCCTGGTTTGAATCCCGACCTAACGAGACTGACCAAATGTCACTCTAATTAGATGGCGATAAAAGATCCAGCACGAAATGAATTCCATGGTCTGAACTCAGCTCCAAGTGGACATTTGTCTTCATTACGACCTCGGCATATGCTTGGCACAGCCTGGACTTCTGCCTTTAAAGAGGCTCATAAGTTAATGAGTAGGAAGCCTGAAACATTTTGCCTGGGGTCTGGACCTCAGGCTTAGAGAACACAGTATGAGAGAGGGAGAGGGAGAGCTCATTGTGCGCGCTCATTTTTCCCCTCTGCTGCTGCCACTCCAGATGGGCTTCCTGTAGTTACTTTTTCGTTTAAAATTGCTTGATAAATAGAATAGATTGTCAAGGCAATGGGCAGCCCCATTCACAGACATGGCTCTGCTGGAACAGGAGCTGCCTGGCTCAGCTCCTTCTCCTCTTGTCTGATATTGCTCCAGTATGACCAGATATTTTATGAACCAGAGTTGGGATTCAGGGTGTGGGTGTGCTCCAGGAATAGATGATAGATAGATAGATAGATAGATAGATAGATAGATAGATAGATAGATGATAGATAGATAGAGATAGTTGATAGACAGATAGATGATAGATAGATGATGATAGAGAGAGAGAGACAGAGAGAGAGAGAGAGAGAGAGAGAGAGAGAGAGAGAGAGAGAGAGAGAGAGAGAGAGATGATAGATAGATAGATAGATAGATAGATAGATAGATAGATGATAGATAGATAGATAGACGATAGATAGACTGATAGATTTAAATGTGAAAACAGCCCTAAACAAAGAAAACAGAGATAAATGTTCTCCAAATTTGATGCTCACCTGAAAAGTAGCTGCCCCTTAAAACATTATTAATTCTTCATTTTCTCCTGCCTATACAGAGTTCATATTCATTGAATTCCAAGTTTCCATTGTTCCCTTGTGCTTTGACAATCATTCCCCCTCCGACTTGCTTTATTCTACTTCAATTTATTCAAGACAACCAGTGATCATGTGCTGGATAAGTTGACATCAAAAAAATTGTGCAGCCTGCTGCATTTGAGTGAGGTCAGTCATAGAATCATTGAATTGTAGAGTTGGGAGGGACCCCAAGTGTCATCTAGTCAAAGCTGCTGCAATGCAGGAATCACAACTGAAGCATCCATGACAGATGACCGTCCAACCTCTGTGGAAAAACCTCCAATGAAAGAGGCTCCATCACCTTCAGAGGCAGAATATTCCACTGTTGAAAAGCTCTTACAATCAGAAAGTTCTTCCTGATGGTTAGTAAAAATCGCCTATTGTGTTTTCTTGTACTCTGGCGGGTAGGACTCGAACCAATGGCTTCAATTTACAGGAAAGGAGATTCTAACAAAGGAAGAACTTCTGACAGTAGGAGCTTTTTGGAGATGGTGGACTCTCCTTCACTAGAGGTTCTCAAGCAGAGGTTAGATGGCCATCTGCCATGCATGCAATAGTTGAGATTCCTGCATTGCATATGGTTGGACTTGTTGACCTTTGGCAGGCATCCCCAAACTTGGGCCCTCCAGATGTCTTGGACTACAATTCCCATCTTCCCCGACCACTGGTCCTGTTAGCTAGGGATCATGGGAGTTGTAGGCCAAAACATCTGGAGGGCCGCAGTTTGGGGATGCCTGACCTTTGGTGTCTCTTCCAACTCTATGTTTCTATTATGAAATTTGCAGGAATAGCAGCCATTCCAGAGTGGATTAAGCTCCAGAGTGGATTAAGCCTGACAAATTGAAAGTAGTTATATCTAGATTTCTTTATGCAGGGAATTTTTTGCCCCCCCCCCGAGAACTCTGGGAACTCTGGAAGCACTGGGGCAGCTCAGAGTACCTTGCAAGCATAGGGGATCATTGATCCAATTTGTGGTGCCTTGCCAATAGCACACTATCCAACACCATTCTACTGCCAAACAGCTCTTCCCTGAAACTCCCCAATTCTCCTCATCATTCTGGGAGAGCAGGCGCACAGCATCCCTTGTGGAAACATCCACCTTTCATGTGGTCGGAATGCAGCCTACTGTGCAAAGGTGAAAGTCACATCCATTGCCTTGCCCACTTTTGCCTCTGGTCATACCCATCACCCATGATTGAATTTGGCTCTCTGGCTTAAATAGATTCCCTATCTCTGTTCTAGCCCGTCTCTCTCTCACACACAAATCAAACCATCCCTAAACGACATCCACGAAATCCCGAACGTTGTTTTACACTCCCTGGATCACTTGCCTGCACCAATCGGAATGGACATGTGGACCTTGAGAAATGGAAATATGTCGTTCTTTGAAATCTTTCCCTGACACTACCATCTAGTCTTCACTCTCCCTTCCCCCCCCACCCTCTTTCTTTCCTTGTCTTTTGTTTTCCTAATTGAAATTCAGAATTCTGTAGGGGATACAGCCGATTGAGACATTAACGAGTCCGACAGCTTAGCTGTGTGGCTTATTTTTTTGTCTTGAGTAATAGATTTATTTTTGCGGGCTCCTGCTGTGTCCTCTGCCTGCTACGATGATTGTCATTAGCTGCTGTGGCTTTGCTCTAGAGAGCATAGGAGGAGGGGTGGGGAGGACGAAGGATGGGTTTAACAGTCATGTCAAAGCCGCTAGAAACATCAAAAAGTTCAAAATATCTGCTATCAGGGCCTATCTTATTTCCTCAAAGGAAGGAGCTGCTCACATGTTATGGGAGTGGTGGGGTTTCATCCCAATGTCACTCCAGGGAACCATGTGCCAGTGATGGGATCAAGATGGAGGGCCTAAGTCTTCTCCTTCATCCAGACTTTGACCCTGATAAGTCTCCCACATTGTCTTCTGCTGAAGGTCCTGCTGAATGCAGTGACAAGATTGCTCTGCTAATTTCTCATCTGTTTTCTTCCCCTGCAAAAGAGGCTGGGGTTTTCCTGAATCATTTGCAGGTTGCTTTCCAAGGAAAGGGAATTTCCTTCATACAGCTATGTCAGGCATGGAGAACCTCTGCTCCCCTTTGATGTTGCTGAACTACAATTCTTGTCAGCCCCAGAAAGAATAGCCAGTAATATCTGGCAGGGACAGGTGTCCCCCAGCCCTGTTACTGTATAGAACATGGATGGGGGAACCTATGTCCCAGCAGATGTTGTTGGACTGCAACTCCCATCAGCCCCAGCCAGCATGGGATGTTGGGGGTTGTAGTCCTGTGATGTCTGGTTCCACAGGTGCTTTAGAGTTTATTTACAGTTTCTTTATCTTTCTGGTCCATGCAGGATTGAATTTACCTTATAGTTGTGTCATGGCCAAGGGTGCTCTCTCTCTCTCTCTCTCTCTCTCTCTCTCTCTCTCTCTCTCTCTCTCTCTCTCTCTCTCTCTCTCTCTCTCTCTCTCCCTCTCTCTCTCTCCCTCCCTCCCTCCCTCCCTCCCAGTGTAGTGGTTAAGAGCGGTAGACTCGTAATCTGGTGAACCAGGTTCGCGTCTCCGCTCCTCCACATGCAGCTGCTGGGTAACCTTGGGCTAGTCACACTTCTTTGAAGTCTCCCAGCCCCACACACCTCACAGAGTGTTTGTTGTGGGGAGGAAGGGAAAGGAGAATGTTAGCCACTTTGAGACTCCTTCGGGTAGTGATAAAGCGGGATATCAAATCCAAACTCCTCCTCCTCCTCCTCCTCCTCCTCCTCCTCTTCTTCTTCTTCTTCTTCTTCTTCTTCTTCTTCTTCTTCTTCTTCTTCTTCTTCTTCTTCTTCTTCTTCTTCTTCTTCCCCCTCCCTCCCTCCCCCCTCCCTCCCCCCCTAAACATTTTCCAAGGGCTCTGCAGCCTTGCCATCTTCCTGTGCTTCTTCATCAGAATACATACAGGAATATTTTTTTAAAAAAACAACAACCTTACACTCATTGGCAGAGGAAAAGGAATGTGGGGGGAAGCGCACCGTCCGCGACAATGTGATCCCAGTGGAGTGCCATCACGGCTGCGCCCCGCCCATGCTGGGCATGCGTGCCGCGCCCCTGCGGCCAGAATGCCAGCCTCACCCCCACCTGTTCTCCCCCCCCCCCCCGGTGCCAGAGCATGAAGCTCTACCACTGCTTACACTAAGTTAGATCTTGGGTCCCTCTAGCTTAGTATTGCCTACAAAGACCAATTGTAGCTCTCTAGGGTTTCAGTGGGGAAGTGTTTCCCGGCACTATCTGGGAATGTGAGCGATGGAACCTGGGACCTTCTGCATCCAAAGCATGTGCTCCCCAAAAAAATCCTTATGAGAAGAGTGACCTCATGACATCTGCCCCTGAACTTTACTTGAAATGCAGGAAGCCAGGCTGACCCCTAGCATTAAGATCGGTGCACTCTCAGGTTTTAAGAGAAGTCCTTCCATTTGTTTGCTTGCTTGCTTGCTTGCTTGCTTGTTTAATAGAATATAGAATTGTATTGTGGAAAGCGACCCCCAAGGGTCATCTAGTCCAACCCCTGCAATGCAGGAATCTCAGCTAAAGCATCCATGAGAGATGACCATACAACCTCTGCTTAAAAACCTCCAAGGAAGAAGGTCCCTCCCAGGGGAGACTGATCCACTCTCGAACAGGTCATAACGTCAGACCATTCTTCCTGATGTTTAGCCAGCATTTTCTTTATTGTGACTTAAAGTTTAAAAAGAAAACTTTCTGCACTGACTTCACTAAATTCATTTTAAAAAAGAAGTTGGAGAGCTACTGAGAACTTGGTGCGTGCGCGCGCACGCACACACACACACACGGCTTCTTGCAGTTACAGGAAAAAAACAGTCAAGGATATCACAGAATGCATTGTGTTCTAACTGTGGCCACCCAGAAGCCTGTGGCCACCCAGCCACATTTCTCAACCACTTTGACATGTTTGTGGTGAAACATCTCCTCCATAACTGCATCCAAATAATTAAAAGAAGGGAAAGAAGAAACCCAGTAGATCATTATGGCATTTCTGAGCATCTGAGAGAAGCCATCATTCTAACATGCCAGTGTCCTTTCCTAAAACAGTGACAGATGTCACCCTAGGGCAGTGCTGGAAGAACATTCTCACCACAGCTGTCTCTCATATGGTTTCTGGGACTGGAAGGCAATTCCCTTGCAGTTGCTAGGATTTAATCAGAAGGTATGGCCCAAGACAGACAAACGTGGCTTCTGTTCTCAACCTTTTGGAGACATCCGCCGGGGCTGGCATGTGCCAATGATGTCACTGCAGGCCTTTGTGCAAAGTCCTAGAAGGGCCTCGTGCTCTCCTGGTCACATTCAGAAACCAGATGGAAACGTCAACAGAACTTGGCATGTCTCCTTGCAATTTCACAGGAGGTTCTACCCAAGCAGAGCGCTCATACCTAGCCAGAATTCCACCTTGGATGTATTTCACCAGCAGCTGTATATTAGCTGCCTCTGGATCTCCTCACTGGTTTCAATTCCAAGCAAAATTTCTAGATCATCCAATTTCAGCATATGGCTTTGGGTTGGTGTGTGTGGGCTTGCAGTTTGAGACCCACCTTTTGACCTAGATTTAATTTAAAATACGCGATTCCGGCTGACATAGTGAGAAGCTCATCTTTAAAATAAAAATAAAAAAATACACTCCCTAATTTTGTTGGGCCCTTGTAAAGTTTCATCAGATAGACCTCAAACTGTATGATGATAACATTGAAATGCAAGTCACAAGCTTTAATTAGGTACAATCAGAAATCATGCGGTGACTTCATTAAGTATCATTAAGAATGATCAAAATATTGCTCTTAGGAAAAATACATCAAAAGCATGAATTTACACATTGATTAAACAAGATCTGCAATTTCTAAAAATCTGGTGTGAGGAGAAAAGGGAAAAAAAGAATGTAGCAAATTAAGTGCTTCTATCCGACTTAGCAACCAAGGGACTGCTTAGCAACCAGAAATGCTGGGCAGAAAAAAAGATGGCAGGGTACAAATTCTCATTCCCTTTACAAATGGATAAATAAGTAAGAGATGCCAACATTGCACAATAGAAAATGACAAGGTCCTTCTTCCCTGCCTCGGCAAGTGCAATTTCCACTTCATGAATAATGGCACATGTTTATGTGAAGTTCTGGAACATAGGAAACTGCCTAACACAAGGTCAGATTACTGGTCCATCCAGCTCAGTATCATCTGCACCAGAGGTCACTAACATGGCACCCTCCAACCATTGATGGACTCTAACTTCCATCATCCCCAACCACTGGCCATGAGGACAAGGGCTGATGGAAACTGGAGTCCAACAATACTTGGAGGACATTACATTGAATACCTCTGGTCTACACTGATGGGCTGGTTGGACTGGCCATGTTGTGTGGATGCCTGATCATAGTCTTCCGAAGCAACTACTGTATTCTGAACTTAAAAATGGAAAGCATAATGCTGGTGGTTAACAAAAGAGGTTTAAAGACTGCCTCAAGGCAAATCTTTAAAAAAAATGTAGTATAAACACTGACAACTGGGAAACACTGGCCTGCAAGCGCTCCAGTTGGAGAACAGCCATTACCAAAGGTGTCATGGGCTTTGAAGACACTCAAATTCAGGACGAAAGTGAGAAACATGCTAAGAGGCAGGCACACTTGGCAAATCCACATCGTGATCAACTCCTGCCCGGAAACCAATGTCCCCACTGTGGAAGGACGTGTGGATCCAGAATTGGCCTCCACAGTCACTTACAGACTCATTGTTAAAACCATGTTTATGGAAGACAATCTTACTCGGCTACGAGCGATTGCCAAAGAAGAGGAAGACACTGATGGGCAACATGTAATTCCATAAGTTTGTACCATGTCACCGCTAACTGACGTAAAGCAAGTTGGTGTAAATTCAGGTGGCATAAATTAAGCTGACGTAGTTATCCATTTTTCCACACATGACTTTGCAGAAGAAATGCTGTGCAAAATTCAGGGGAAAAATTGGTTTTGGTTTTGTGTACTGCTTTGGAAAATGTGCACTTCATCATGTTTACCTCTAAATGTGAACTGAATAGATTTTTTTTTTTACCTGCCCCTAACTGAAGAACCTCCTCATGTATAACCCATTTCACATCTCTGTGTGTGTTTCGCAGGAGAAGGAAGCATGCCCCTTTCTTCCCCATGCAAAAAGACTCGTTGGTCTGGCAAATGTATGAACAAGACCTACTGAATACAAGTGGAAAGCATTAAATCGTGGTTGTTGATTGACCATTTAATCCCAGCAGGGGACTGAAAGAAACTACCACCCAAGGGCAGTTATGTGCAGAGAAGTCTGAAATCATGGTCATTGGGGGCCCTCATCAGAAGAGGAAAACATATTACAATAATTTTGCATTTTCAGAAACAAAGTACCCGGTGACACCATTAAAATGAAACTGTGCACATTCATTTAATGGGCCAGTGCCTTTCATACAGGGCTGGAACAGTCACATTCAATCTCATCTACACCACATTAAGAAGAGTTTTCTTCCCTGAGCATGTTTATTTACTGCCAGGTCTGCAGGCATAAACCACAGAACCAAGTAATAAATAATACCTTAAAGAGCCTTTCAGACAACCTGGGTCCTGGACAACAAGCATTTATTTACCTCAGGGCATGTGAATTCCCCTCCAAAAGGCCTCAGTGGTAATTCTCTTTCTTCCAAATATCCCCAAACTGAAGAATCCTCTTTCTCTCTTTCCTTTAAATTATGTCACATTTTAAAAACAAACCTGGCTTTCAAAAAAATAGATTGAAGCTTTCAAACTTCCACAAGAACAAACATAGCTTTTGACCGTGACAAATGTCTCCCTTCAGATGGCTGTGGAAACGGGCTCCTTGTTTGTCTTTCGGCACTACCATTCAAGATGGCCCCCTCCCCAAATTTCCTTGATGAGCCCAATAACCAGCCAAAATAGGTGTTTTGATAATCTCTCCCTCTTCCCGTAGGGGCTCCATAAAAGCATTTTATCCAGTTTGGGGCCTCTCTCTCTAGTGGTTTGCCAACATCTGTGGATTTTGTTACAGTAACTCAGGCAACTCGGGGGCAGCCCTGAATAGATGCCAGTGTCGCTGGTTCTGGTGCAGGTCAAATAAGTACGTCCCACCTCCCTCATTCTCTTAAATTCAGGCAGGTGGCTAGGGCAGCTCAGAGGGACCTCATGCAAACATGTGCAGGTGCAATAGTAGAGGCCTGGCAGGGAGGCTTAAAGCCCACTGCTGCTACATGGGAGATGGATTGAAGAAAGGGAAATATGAATTTGCCCAAACCGATTTTGGCTAGGAGCAGCTAGGAGCTAAGTGGAGTCATAGATCTAAAAATGGGCAGACTTGCACATGCTGGCCAGCTTCCATTTTGACTTGAATTCCTTGTTTTGGGCTTCTCAGAAGTACACAAAGGCAAGAAGTGGGCAGGCGGAGCACTGGTCCACAATGGCACCCACCTAAGAGGTGGTGGAACTGCACTCTGGCATGCTCTGGCTGAAAAAAGTCACCGGACATCCCTACTCCACTTTCTTTTGTCTGTCTTGAATCTTCCAATGTTGGGCTTCATTGGACGTTCCAGACTTCTAGTATTATTGGCAGTGTGGAGATCTTCTGGAGTGTCTGACTCCCTGTAGTGCCTTGTTCCTCATAGGAGGAGACCTCAAGTCTGTGGTCTGGGTAGGACTGAATATTGTCACCATACTGTACACCTGACACTCATGCTCAGAGTGGCCTTTGAGGCAGAGAAGGATCAGAGTCTTCACTTGAATGGAGATGAACAAAGCATGATGCAACTCCAGGAAGTCCAACAAGTACTAGCATCATCAATACTCACCCCCCATTGAGTGATTTGGGTTATGAAGTTTGAGCTGTAGCTCCAAAGTTCAAAACTACCATATCTGACTTGGAGGGAGCGGGGAGATTATTGGAGTTTATAGACTTTCCGCGTCACAAGCAGACTGTTGTGAAATGCCATTTGTTTCCTTCAGCTGACAAAAGCCCCCCAAATAATGGCAATAATATAATAAAATACCGAACACTTGTTGGGTTCTTGCTTTCAGAACAAACAGGCACTGACAAATCCTTACCACATTACCATCCTTGATTGCTCTGATGGAACTCATTTTCATCTTCTGTTCCTCTAATTACATGAAAATTGCATACTTCTTATGCATGACACATTTCCCACAGCTTTGGGAAACAGTTGCAAAAAAATGGAGAAAAAAATCCTCGTTGGTTTCACTTGTTCGCCGCGGCTGTATATCATCCACCCAGCGATCAATCTATGTTTATGGGATGCTTTTTGACACTATTGTAGCAAATGAGGAGACAAACTGTACAGAAAAAGTTTGTGTTTTTGTTTTGTTTTTTTAAAAAAGGAAAGTTCCCCTCCCCTTACGAGTGGAAATTTTGGAGGCTTTCCCTCTTCAATCTGTTATTCTTCCTCCTCCCTTCCTCGCATCATTTCAATTTTAGATGAGTGATGAAAAAAGAGGACTAAGTGGAAAAGACTAACTTCTACGATTCCCTCTCTCCGTGTTTTGCTTCAAAATTACTTTAATAGTCAGATGCAAAGTAAAAATTGCAGGCTTCCTGCGGCAGGTTACGAAACGACTCACAGAGAATGAATAAATTGCAAGTGGTGGGATAATTTATGTGCTCTACGCAACTTGGGGGGCTCTTTTTTTCCCTTCCACAGCTGAATAAGGTGCCAAGAGAGAGAACTAGGTAGACCCCACCCAAACTCTTCACTGTATTTACTAGAAAAGGAAGTCCCATAGGTTTTAGTGGTTCTTCCTTTCATATGCCAATGCTTAGATAATGTTCATTAACCATGGTAGTGCAGAAGCACCTGAAGATAACCAAGGTGATACTCTGTTCAGCAATATTGTAACAGTAACAGGAACTGTATTGGAGAGCTGATGTTCTGTAGTAGCTAAAACTGTGAGCTGTTGACACCCCTTATTTTGCTTGAAGCAACTGGTCCAGCTTCTACTCTCCAGAGCAGCAGAAAACAAGCTTGCTCCATCTTCCACGTGACAACCATGTGATATCTGAAGATGGCTATCATATCTCCTCTCTGCCTCCTCTTTTCCAGGCTAAACATACCAGGCTCCCTCAACCACTCCTCGTAAGGCTTGGTTTCCAGATCCTTGATCATCTTGGTTGCCCTCCTCTGCACACCTTCCCACTTGTCAATATCCTCCTTAAATTGTGACACCCAGAATGGGCCAAGGCAGAACAGAGTGGTACTATTACTTCCCTTAAACAGGACACTATACTTCTGCTGATGCAGTCAAGAATAGCATTGGGGGGGTTGTTTGTTTGTGTGCTTTGTTGCTGCATCACTCTGTTGACTCATGCTAAGCTTGTGATCTACTAAGGCATCAAGATCATTTTCACATGTAGGTGTCCCTCATCTTTATTAGTACCTTGGCAGAAGGCAGATTCTTATTCATTATATAAACCTAGAGACCCAACATTTTAGCCACAGGAAAGTGGGAGAAGGAGTAAGGTGAATCCTTTTCTCCATCACTGGTTGTATTTGCTCAAGGAGTGAATATACCCTGGGGTGAAATCCATAATACAACACACTCATCTACTCCTTTAAAGCACTTATTTGCCAGTCCCACATCTTCCTCTCTCTTTGTTTGTGCTTCTCTGTTGTTGATTTTGCATTAGCAGTCTGTGCATATGCTCCACCAAAAGGCAGGGAAGATCTTACAAGGAGGTCTCCAGGGAGCCCTATGCATTTTGAGAGGTTCCCTAGCCCTAGAGGGAGAATAAAAAATACACATTAACCATCAGTAACCTTTGCTTTAACAGCTCCATCTTTATAGTGAGATTTCACTGTGCTATATAGAAAAACAGAAAGTTAGGTTGATAACAATGGAATCCTAGTTCCATTTTGCACACATGAATGTTCATCGTTCATGGGAACCAGCAACAAGTAGTGACGTGTGTGTCTGAATTTCACCTTCACAGAACAATGACCACAAAAAAAGAACATATTTATCCACCCACATCAACTCAGCACATAGTACTGAGTTCATAATAGGAAGAACTTAAAGAAATTTTATACCAAAGTGAATCCCTAGTCTATCAAGTGTTGCCTACATTGATGAACCATGTCTCTCCAGGTTTTTGGACAAGCTTCTTGCCCACCTTCTCCCTGGAGATCTCAGGGGCTGACCATGGGATCACCTGGAAGCCCAGCATGTGCTCTCCCACAGAGTTATGGGCCTCTATTTGAGTGATATTTTGCCTGTGCCAACCAATCATAGCCTGGTCAGAGATTGGGGTTATGTAGGGAAGATACAGGTATGTGTTACAGAGTTTGCACTTTGTAACACTATAGTTCCCAGTGAGACAAATGCAATTATCCTATCAGAAAGACATCCAAAAAGAACATTCTAGAAATCCATCTTAGGCAAATGCTTTTATTAGCCCAACCAAAACACAACAAAGGAATATGCAGTATGCAAGCTTTTGAGTTCACTGTATCTCTTCTTCATTGGGATAGATCCAGGATGGGAAGCCTGCACCCTTTCACATGTTGCTAGACTACAACTGCCACCATTCCTGACTATTTCCCATGCTGAATGGGGCTGATGGGAGATGTAGTCAATCAACATCAAAAGGGCAATAGATTCTTTATCCCTAGGCTGGATCTAAAGCAGTACAATACCACCTTAAACAGTCATGACTTCCCCCAAAGGATTCTGGGAGCTGTGGTTTGTTATGGGTACAGAGTACTGTTAGGAGGTCCCTATTTCTCTCGCCGACAAAGGTCCGTATAGTTAAAGCTATGGTTTTCCCAGTAGTGATGTATGGAAGTGAGAGCTGGACCATAAAGAAGGCTGATCGCCAAAGAATTGATGCTTTTGAATTATGGTGCTGGAGGAGATTCTTGAGAGTCCCATGGACTGCAAGAAGATCAAACCTATCCATTCTTAAGGAAATCAGCCCTGAGTGCTCACTGGAAGGACAGATCCTGAAGCTGAGGCTTCAATACTTTAGCCATCTCATGAGAAGAGAAGACTCCCTGGAAGAGACCTTGATGTTGGGAAAGATTGAGGGCACAAGGAGAAGGGGACGACAGAGGACGAGATGGTTGGACAAGGTTCTCGAAGCTACCAACATGAGTCTGACCAAACTGCGGGAGGCAGTGCAAGACAGGAGTGCCTGGCATGCTCTTGTCCATGGGGTCACGAAGAGTTGGACACGACTAAACAACAACAACAACATTTCCCTCACAGAGCTAGAATTCTCAGAGTTCCCTATGAAGAGCTATTGGTTGTTAAACCACCCCTTGTTTCTTAAATGGTCAAACATGCCAACTCGAGCTTACCTTTAGGTTTTCTCTTCTCTTTTCTCCTTGAGGGTTTAGATGAAACTGAACGGCTGATCATCCCCGAGATGCCCCCACCCTCTCCACCCACCCCAATGGCAAGAGGAGTGGATCCCATCCGTCTTTGTTTCAAGCAGTCTGAACTTTATTAAAACACATTCGCTTTTGGAATTGTTCTCAGTTAAACAAAATTACTGACATTTATCACTAATTAGCTAATAATATAATTATCCACATCTAGCAGGCACACACAAAAGGAGATCATCAGCCAGAAAATATCTAGGATAGAATTGCTGAATTTAGGAAAGTGGCAATGTTGGGGTGGGGTGGGGGACACATTTAGGGCAGAAAAATCAGTAACTATTATTATTTTTCCTTCAAAAGGAAAGAATAAGAAGATGCTAACTATAACAACAAAAACCCAAATATAAAAAGTGAAATAATGCCTCCTTTTTTCTCTACAATATACATAATTACATAAATATTAACTAATTTAATACAGGAGTGGCAGATTTATTTATGTCTTATACCAAGCAAACTCATAAAGCTAGAGGACTTTTCTATCTAGGATCCATTAATTCATCAGTGTATGCTTGGTTCAGCTCTGATTTACAGGCAACAGGAGATAACCATCTCCTTTTTCTTGAAGGGGACATGCATAATTTTAGATTTATTGCCATGCATCAGAGCCAATCTGGAGTAGGGAAGGGTAGGGGCGCTTAAGCTTTAGCTGTCAATTTGGTTCTGCATCTTCATAGTAAAGCTGTGGGTGACACAAATGAAGGGAGCAGCACCTTTGCAGCTCTTACAGTCAGCCATGCTAGGAAGGATGTCTCCCAGTTGTTTCATATGGAGAAATGTCACCAGAAGAAGGTGAAGATAAGGAGAGTCCTGCTGGATCAGGCCAAAGGCCCAACTAGCCCAGCATCCTCTTCTCAAAGTGGTCAACCAGATGGGCTGCAGCAGTCTCGCCACTTGCGGATCCCACCAACTGGTATTCAAAGGTGGTAAAATACAGCAAATCATGGAAAGTAGCTAATTGGTGGTCTTCTGCTCCATGAATTTGACTAAACTTCTTTTAAAGCCATTCAAGTTAGAACATAAGACTGGATCAGGCTAATGGCCCATATAGTTCAGCATCCTTTCCCCAGAATAGGCAACTAAATGCCCATGCAAAGCCTCCAAGCTGACATGAGTCTACTAGCAGCAGTCTCGAGATTTCTGATCCCCAGCAACTGGGAAGGTAGAACATTGTCGTAATGTCTAGTAGCCACCAATATTTATTTGTTTGTTTCATTCATTAAATTTCTCTACTGCCCTTCATCTGAGGACAGACCCTCCAAGTGTTCCTATTTTTCAGGGACAGTCCTGCTTTTCCTTAAGACACCTCTATTCTTATTGGAGAAATGTTGGAGGGCATGATAGGACGTCCATATTTTCATCGGGGAAATGTTGGAGGGTATGGAATTATGTGACCGCTTAACCAAGGAGATAAGTAACGCTACAACCTTTAGAGGACATCTGAAGGCAGCCCTGTCTAGGGAAGCTTTTTTAAAAAAAAGAAGAAGAAGAAGTTTAATGTTTAATTATATTTTTATGTGTGTTGGAAGCTACCCCTTTAATACAGCATCCTGTTCTCACAGTGGCTGCCCAGATGCCCACGAGAAGCAGAACCTGAGCAGAAGAGCACTCTGCCCACCTGTAATTCTCCCAAAAAATCCCGGGGACTGTGCTTTAGCCCCCTCAAATTGCTCCGATTCCCAGGACACTTAAAAAAAAAAACACCCTTCATTCTCTGGGTGTGTTCCAGGCAACCCAGGTAAGGTGGAGAAATGGGAAATGCTGTTTAAGGAAGAGGTTTCACTTGAGGTGTGGTGTCTTTGTTTGGACTCCAGTCCTCTGCTTCATGGAGGAATGAAGAAACATGACTTTGCAGGAGACCCTCCACTTCTGACCAGGATTCTGTCTTTTCAGGCTGTTCCTTTCCTTCCGCCATGGGCTGACATCACCATCCTTGCTAGGAAAGCCATAAATAATGCCCCCCCACTCCATCTCCTCAAGACAAGCTCAGATGAATATTTGATCATGTGAACCATTAAGGAGGCGAAATTTCATTACATAGATAGAGATGTCCCAATGTTGATCATCAAGTCACAGCAGGTAGAAAATATCAGCCTGGGCCCATTCCCACCACCATAAAAATTATGCATGTATTAATGTTGCTCTAGATTTCATTATGGAGGAAAAGATTATGCACAGATCTCTGATTTGGGGCAAGGAGGGTGGATGTGGGTGGAAAGAAGTGAATGCTTGTATTGAAGAGAAGAGGAGAGAATAGGATTACAAGCAAGGAATCCGATGGTGACTTTCGTAATTCCCCCTCATCCATGCTGTAGTTCGTCTCTTTCCTAAATCCAAAATTTCCCAATGCTTTGAAAAAATCTGAATAGGAGATCTATTAAACATTTTTGTTTAAGCAAGCCTATCCAGAAATTTAGAAAGTAGACATAAGCCTTAAACATTTTAGTTTACGGTCAATTTTAATTATCTTTTGGATGTTTTCAAATACTTGTTTCTAACTTGTTATTTTTTTTAAAAAAAAAGTTTCAGTGCAATCAAGTGGTATATAAATTTAGTTAAATAAATTAATGAATGGCTTTGAACATAAGAGCCTGCTGGATTTTGCATTAATTGCTACAAGAGGTTTGAAAGCCATTTGTAAATATATATAATAATCTGGAGGAGTAGCTGGAGATACCCACACAAAAATCAGTGGGTATCATAGCTGCCAAGTTATCCCTTTTTTAAAGGGAAATTCCATTATGCTGAATAGGCTTCCTCGCGAGAAAAGGGAAAACTTGGCAGCTATGGTGGGTATCTTCCCCCAAAAAGATAAACTTTATGATGCTTCCCCTCTCTCATACCCCCCAAAATAGCCTGCTGGATCATAGAATGATATACTTGTGGAGTTGGAAGGATCCCTGAGGGTCAGAAAGTTCTTCCTGATGTTTAGTCGAAATCTCCTTTCTTGTAACTTGAAGCCAGTGGTTCAGGTCATACCCTCCAGATCAAGCCAATATCT
This sequence comes from Zootoca vivipara, assembly GCF_963506605.1. Classification (NCBI taxonomy): domain Eukaryota; kingdom Metazoa; phylum Chordata; class Lepidosauria; order Squamata; family Lacertidae; genus Zootoca; species Zootoca vivipara. The sequence goes on along the minus strand of NC_083286.1, from coordinate 58,269,494 downwards.
CATATAGTCCAGCATCTTGTTCTCACAGTGGCCAACCAGTTGCTTGTTGAAAACTTATAAGCAGGACCTGAGCACAAGAGCACTTTCCTCCCCTGTGGGAGGAATTCCAGCAACTGGAATTCAGAAGCATTGATACCTCCAACTGTGGAAGCAGAGCATTGGCCCCAACTGTGGAAGCAGAGCATTGGCCCCATGGCTAGTAACCTTTGATACCCCTTTCCTCCATGAATTTGTCTAATCTACTTTTAAAGCCATCTAGGATGTTGGTCGTTTTTTCTGGAACTCTCTAGCTTTCTCCATAATCCAGCGCATGTTTGCTATTTGGTCTCTGGTTCCTCTGCCCTTTCGAAATCCAGCTTGCACTTCTGGGAGTTCTCGGTCCACATACTGCCTAAGCCTGCCTTGTAGAATTTTGAGCATAACCCTGCTAGCGTGTGAAATGAGCGCAATTGTGCGGTTAATGAGGGTGAAAGAGGAGAGCGCAAAATATGGTCTGAAGCTCAACATCAAAAAAACCAAGATCATGGCCACCGGTCCCATCACCTCCTGGCAAATAGAAGGGGAAGAAATGGAGGCAGTGAGAGATTTTACTTTCTTGGGCTCCTTGATCACTGCAGATGGTGGCAGCAGTCACGAAATTAAAAGACGCCTGCTTCTTGGGAGAAAAGCAATGACAAACCTAGACAGCATCTTAAAAAGCAGAGACATCACCTTGCCGACAAAGGTCCGTATAGTTAAAGCTATGGTTTTCCCAGTAGTGATGTATGGAAGTGAGAGCTGGACCATAAAGAAGGCTGATCGCCGAAGAATTGATGCTTTTGAATTATGGTGCTGGAGGAGACTCTTGAGAGTCCCATGGACTGCTAGAAGATCAAACCTATCCATTCTTAAGGAAATCAGCCCTGAGTGCTCCCTGGAAGGACAGATCGTGAAGCTGAGGCTCCAATACTTTGGCCACCTCATGAGAAGAGAAGAATCCTTGGAAAAGACCCTGATGTTGGGAAAGATTGAGGGCACTAGGAGAAGGGGACGACAGAGGACAAGATGGTTGGACAGTGTTCTCGAAGCTACGAACATGAGTTTGACCAAACTGCGGGAGGCAGTGGAAGACAGGAGTGCCTGGCGTGCTATGGTCCATGGGGTCACGAAGAGTCGGACACGACTAAACGACTAAACAACAACAACAGGATGTTGGTCACCATTGCCTCCTGTGACAATGAGTTCCATAGATTAACTATGTGCCATGTGAAGAAGAGCTTTCTTTTATTTGTCCTGAATCTTCCAACATTCAAGTTTGTTGGGTGTCCACAATTTCTAGTGTCATGAGAGAATGGAAACTTTTCTCTGCCCGCTTTCTCCATGCCATGCATAATTTTGGAAACTCCTGCTTACAATGGTTTGGAGACCTTTTCTCTAGATTAAGAATGAGGTCCTAAAACGAGATCTTGAATATAATCAAATAGAGAATTGTGATTCCCCAACCTCCTTGAGCAGGTTTATTTTCCAGTCTGACCAATAGCAAGGGAAATTATTGATATCAATTCAGGCTGGTCTTCCTACTTTCCAGGCTTGGTAAGAAACAAAAAATAACTCTTTGTTTGATCAACAGTCATTTCTTGCAGCAAAACCAACCCAAATAAGAGGGATAATTTGGACAAATGTTTAGAGTGCTTTTCCAGGCTGAACATCTGACACCGTAGATGCCAAGCGTCGCTGTGTGGCACCCTTTCATTGCCACTTCAGTAAGCAGCAGCATGTGGCATAGAAATATTGGATCACATTTGCATTTCATCTATCAGGAATCTTTTTCTCTTTTTTTACCGAGGTCCATTTTCAAACTTGGGCAGATGGAATGCTTCAGGGGAAATTCTTGAAAGAGGACGCTTTAACAGCCTGTTAAGCCAACTCATTTCCATTGTTGTCAGTTAAAGCTGTGGTAGCTGAAGACTCGTCTTGGAATCCTTAGAGCTAAAAGTAGAGTCTAATAAATGTTTTAGAAACCAATATGATCCTTCCCTAAGATCGCTTCACACATCCTCCTCACAGAGCAGACTCCTTAGTTTTTTTTGGTCTTTACTTTCTTTTGAAGGGTTAGCAAAATACCCATAAGAAGTTGAACAGGAAGAAAGGAGACAGAAGGTTCATCGGGGTATTATTATTATCCCCACAACAACCCGTGAGGTAAGTTAGGCTGAGAGGCAGTGCCCTGTCCAAAGCTTAGCTTCATGGCTAAGGGGAGATTTGAACCCTGGTCTCCGCCACCCTAGTCCAACTCTCTAGTCATTTCACCACACTGGCTCTCAATCTGCTCCTGCTTCCTTTCAGTTCGTTATCTCAGGTGTGCAGAGTTGGGTAGATTTCAAAATGAGAACATAGTGACCTGCAAATGAAGTAAGCAAGATGGCAGTCATAAATATGGGAGCAGGGTTATATGTAAAAGGGACATAAAATCTGACAACACCCCCCCCCAGACCACACCCCTCTTCCCCATTCCTATGTCCTTGAAAGGCGATAATGTATCTGCATGGAGGTGAGAGTGTAGAAGCCTCTGGCTTTTGACTGGCTGTAATACTGCTCACTGTACAAAGATTGTTCAGTCCACTTCTGCCTCTGGCCAAACCTATTTTACCTCTGGCTCCACCCACAACAGGCAATGTGTCCCTGGAAAGCTGCCCACAAATGAAGTCAAAAAGATCTCTGTACTAGGTCTGAATGACCAGCAATGCTGGTGATGGGAGGTCAGGCAAGCACCACCACCCCATCCCACCATAGCTGCCAAGTTTTCCCTTTTCTCGCGAGGAAGCCTATTCAGCATAAGGGAATTTCCCTTTAAAAAAGGGAGAACTTGGCAGCTATGCATCCCACCAATCCTACTGGTTTTACTGTTATTTGGTTGCAGAGTACAATGTTTACATGCTGCCTTGTCCTGCTGCCCCCACTAACCCTCCAAACAGGATGCTCCATACTGTGCTGGCAATCAGATTCAGTTACATGATGACTTCATTCTGATCAAATAAAGCCAGCTCTTGACCTCAATTTCAGCTAGCCTGGGAAGAGAATACTACTGTTGCTGTTGCAATCATACTTTGCCCTGGCCCTGTGGTCTTGGAGAAAGGATTTGATCTCCCCCAGCATCTTAAAAAGCAGAGACATCACCTTGCCGACAAAAGTCCGTATAGTTAAAGCTATGGTTTTCCCAGTAGTGATGTATGGAAGTGAGAGCTGCACCATAAAGAAGGCTGAAGAATTGATGCTTTTGAATTATGGTGCTGGAGGAGACACCTGAGAGTCCCATGGACTGCAAGAAGATCAAACCTATCCATTCTGAAGGAAATCAGCCCTGAGTGCTCACTGGAGGGACAGATCATGAAGCTGAGGCTCCAATACTTTGGCCACCTCATGAGAAGAGAAGACTCCCTGGAAAAGATGGAGTGCACAAGGAGAAGGGGACGACAGAGGACAAGATTGTTGGACAGTGTTCTTGAAGCTTCCAACATGCATCTGATCAAACTGTGGGAGGCAATGGAAGACAGGAGTGCCTGGCGTGCTCTGGTCCATGGGGTCACGAAGAGTCGGACATGACTAAACAACAACATGGGCATTTTTGCTCTCATACAAAAATGGGTGGTGCTTGGCACTGTGTGTCTGAAAATGGTGTCGGGAAAGCCTTGTTCTACTCAGGGCAAGTATTCCTAGCACAAAAACCTAAGTGATCTCAGCACCATCTGGACGCTCGTATGAAATAAAAAGGCCTGATCATTCCGCCTTAATCAGTGCATCTACTAAAACTCTGAGCATCCAGAAGTTCCGTTCTGGCTGTTGAAAGAGAATATAGATGCAGATTTATGAGAATCAAAGACTAGTTATGTATCTTCATTGCAATCAAGCCGGAGCTGTGGGATAGAGTCATTATACCCAGAAAGGTGCCATTGTCAGATCCTTATTCCAGCAACGTGCCTCCGATTAAACAGACGGATAACTAGATCCTCCTGCTGCCATATCCCCAATCCAGCATGTATGACATTTGGGGAGCATCTCTTCAAAGCAGCAGGCCCCTGCACAGCTACCCTTATGACATCAATGAATATTCGGGCGATGGAAACTCCTGTGTGTGCCAGCTTTTTAAAAAATGTACCCCCTGAGTGCCATCTCTGCTGTGCCGTCTTATGGGGTCTTTGCCCTGTTTGTTAAGAGAACTGCAGAAACACTGCAGTGTACGTTCAGAGGAGGGGCGGGGGGGGAGAAATTAGAAATCAGCATATTTTCTAAGGCTTGATTGGTTCCCCTCCTTTTCCTCCCTTGTTTAATCCCTTGAATTTCCTGCTCCGGTGTCGTGAATGGCTTCCAAGTCTCACTCAATCCATCAGGGATGGTGCAGATGGACGCTTTGCTTGCCCAGCCTGACTCCAAGTACTTGAAGATTCATCAGAGAAAAATCTGTTGGCAACAGTTAATGGAGCCCATCCACAGCCAGCGGGTTTTACATCTCCAGAGAGCAAAGCAGGATTGAAAAGGGCAGGGGAAGAAAATATATATTTTTAAAAAAATAAAATAAAAATAATAATCCACCACTGCATTTATTTATATCTTTAACCGCATCCGATTTTATTATTCTTATTCTTTTTGACTAAGGTGAAATTTACCAAATGTGTGTTGTTGTTTTTCAGGGTTGATGGTCCAGGGACAGAGGAAGCACTGAGCAGGCAAGCGGGTCGGTATGGGCAATTGACGAGCAGCTTGATCGTCACTCAAGCGACGAATTACGCAAACATAGCGAGCTTCGCAAATCCCCCTCTACACGTAACACATATTGCCCCCCCTCTCCCTTTCTTTCTGAAGCAAAGCTTTCTTACAATCCGATGATAAAAGTCAGCACGACAAATTGCATGTAGATATGGTTGAGAAATTTGACCAAGGTGAACGAATGCAATAGGGCAGCAACTAGGCATTCTTGCTCGGGCACCCTTTCGGTAGAAGTCGCTTGACTTCAGCATGGGTTGTTTTGTAAATAGCATAGCATAAAGGGAAGTAGAGGTTATGAACTTGGTATGTGGCCACCCACAGCATCAATGAGCAGGTGTGGATTGCCAAGACCCCTTACGCCTATGGACACACTGTGGGATTATGCAGAATCAATCCACAATGAACTTGTTTCTCAAGGCGGCCTTCTCATGGGCAAGAAATACTGTATGGTAGATACCAGCTACATTCAAACCATATATTTAAAAAACATAGCAAGCAGCATGTTGGTTCAGGCCAATGGCCCATTTAGCTCAACATCATGTTTTCCCAGTGGCTAACCTGAAGCCTCGGGAAACGTGGAAGCAGGAGCACAAGAGCGCTCTCCCCTCCTGAGATTTCCAGCAACTGGTATTTAGAGCACTCTGATACCACTTTAAAGAGCCATGGCTTCCTGCATAGAATTCTGGGAGCTGTAGTTTGCTAAGGGTGCTGAGCGTTCTAAGGATGCCTCTACAGTGGTACCTAGGTTTACAAACACAATTGGTTCCGGAAGTCTGTACTTAACCTGATGCGTACTTAACCTGAAGCGAACTTCCCCATTGAAAGTAATGGAAAGTGGATTAATCTGTTCCAGATGGGTCCGTGGAGTACTTAAACTGAAAGTACTCAAACCGAGGCGTACTTAAACCGAGGTATGACTGTATCCCCTTTCACAGGGTTTCAGCTCCCCGAGTGGTTTAACATTAAAAGTTTTGTTTTGTTTTTTTTTTTCTCAGGGAACTCTGGCCATTGACCACATATGCTGGGGCTGATGGGAGTTGGAGTCCAAAACAACTGGCAGGCACCATGTTGGCTACTCCTGAATTAGAGGGTGATAAATAAGCCTAATGCAAATGTTCACAGACACATAGAGCACAATTATGAGTGATCAACAGCCGTTACACCCGATTGCCTCCTGTCAGGAGATGATCATGTAATGTATTCCCCCGAGGGAAAGAAAACAAATGAAAACAAGGTGGGGGAACAACATCAATCAAACAATCAAGCTACCCCCACCCCACCCACATTTGGGAACCTAAAAGTGTGTTTTTGTATGGCTCAATGTTTAATTTACTGTACCAAGTGAGATGGAAACTGGATAGTGCAAGGGCTCTTGAAAATAAGGAATTTGGAATGGATTTTCAAGCTGGTGGATGAGGTCATCTGCATTGTTTCGGGCTGAATTATTATTATTTTTAGATTGGCAAATGCATTTCCTGAAACACACACTTGTTGAGATGGACATGGCCAGAAAAGTGTCAGAGAAGGAACACTTTTAGGGAAGAAATGTGTGCTGTGCTAGTTGATTTTAGTCAAGAGCCTTTATTGTACTTTTTTGGGTGCCCGCTAAAAGCATTTTTATTCAGACAAGCCCACCCAGATGTTTAGAAAGTTGATACAAGTTTGAGTTTGCTTTTAGCCTATTGTCATTTTAACTTTATGAAAGGCTTTAATCTTCTTGCTAACTTTTCTCATTGGAAGTTTCACTGCTTTTTCCTTTCTGCAAACCAATTTGAGGTGGTACATAAGTTTTATAAAATAAAAGGAAGGAAAGGGGTATTCCAAAGCAGGTCTGACCCCTACCAGGATCAGCTGACCTCATCAATATCGTGCATCATCATAAGGCCTGGTCCTGACCCTTTACCTTCAATTATGGCTGCCACTACTCCACAGAGGGCAGTGCAGTGAGTGTTGCACACAGCCCCAAACTGGACATGCTAAAGCCTAACTCAAGAGTCCTAAATTGTAGTAGGAGATGGAGAGCTGAAGTCTGAAGAATGATAAATCTACCAAGACACCCTCATAACAAATTAGCAAGACACCTCTGGGGGGGGGGCACATTTGCAGTGATAGTGAAGGCAGTCCAGATCAGGGGTCAGCAAACTTTTTCAGCAGGGGGCCGCTCCACTGACCCTCAGACCTTGTGGGGGGGGGGGTTTGCGGATTCTCTCTCTCTCTCTCTCTCTCTCTCTATATATATATATATATATAGATAGATTTTGGGGGGGATGAACGAATTCCTATGCCCCCCCAAAAAACCCAGAGATGCATTTTAAATAAAAACACTCATTCTACTCGTGTAAAAACACGAGGCAGCCCCCACAAATAACCCAGAGATACATTTTAAATAAAAGGACACATTCTACTCATGTAAAAACACGCTGATTCCCGGACTGTCCGTGGGCTGGGCTTAGAAGGCAATTGGGCCAGATCCGGCCCCTGGGCCTTAGTTTGCTATCCCATGGTCCAGATCCGGCCCCTGGGCCTTAGTTTGCTATCCCATGGTCCAGATCCTCTGTGGGCTACAATATCCCTCAGAGGAAGGGACCTTCTTCAAAACAAAACAGTATGGTCCTAGCCCCGTACACTAACCACTATACCACCTTGTTGCTACAAGCTAGAATGTGTGCAGAGGAGGGCAGCCAAGATGATCCAGGGTCTGGAAATCAAGCCTTAAGAGTCATGGTAGAGGGCTTTTGTTTGTTTTGCCTGCAGATACGATAGTCATCTCCAAATATCTGAAGGAATTTGGAGCAAACTTGTTTTCTGCTGCTCCAGAGGGGGGGGATTCAAACCAAAAGGGTTCAAATTACAAGAACGGAGATTCTAACTAAATATTAGGAAGAACTTTCTTACTGTAAGAGCTGCCTCAGAAGGTGGAGGACTGGTCTTCATTGGAAGTATTTTAAGAGAGGTGGGATGGTCAACCAAAATGGAGGGCAACCAAAATGGTCAAAGGCCTGGAAACAATGCCTTATGAGGAACGGCTTAGGGAACTGGGTATGTTTAGCCTGGAGAAGAGAAGGTTAAGGGGTGATATGATAGCCATGTTCAAATATATAAAATGATGTCATATAGAGGAGGGAGAAAGGTTGTTTTCTGCTGCTCCAGAGAAGCAGACATGGAACAATGGATTCAAACTACAAGAAAGAAGATTCCACCTAAGCGTTGGGAAGAACTTCCTGACAGTAAGAGCTGTTCGGCAGTGGAATTTGCTGCCAATGAGTCTCCTTCTTTGGAGGTCTTTAAGCAGAGGCTTGACAGGCATATGTCAAGAATGCTTTGATGGTGTTTCCTGCTTGGCAGGGGGTTGGACTGGATGGCCCTTGTGGTCTCTTCCAACTCTATGATTCTATGATTCTGTGATCTGCCAGGGATTCTTTAGCTGTGATTCCTGCATTAGTAGGGGGACTAGATAACACTTGAGGTTCATTCCAACTCTTCATTTCTATGATTTTATGACTATGGATGAGGCAGGCCTGGGGAGTGCCTGACCTGTTGCCACTGTGTAACGGGAGCAAATGCTATTTGAAGTTTTACAGTTTTCATAAAACGCTGGTTGAAGTTTTACAGTTCACTGTGCTTACAGTATGAGACTGAAACTTTAAGCTGGGCTACCTTCTGCAAAGGGACGCGGGTGGCGCTGTGGTTTAAACCACTGTGCCGCTTGAACTTGCTGATTGGAAGGTCGGCGGTTCAAGGCCCCACAATGGGGTGAGCTCCCGTTGCTTGGTCCCAGCTCCTGCCAACCTAGCAGTTCAAAAGCACGCTGTGCAAGCAGATAAATGGGTACCACTCAGGAAGGTAGGTAAACGGCGTTTACGTGTGCATGCCCTAGAGCACTTAGGAATGCCAGCCCCAATTTGCCGCTACAGCAAATTCGCACCCAAATAGATGTGGGGCATAACAGCAAGAAGCTAATGATGAAAAGCAAATGGTAGAAACTGGCAGCCTGGTGGGTGAGGCAGAGGCAGACTTGCTGGAAGGCACTGTATCTGCTGCTTCTCCTATTTGGCCGCCTGAGGCAAGTCTTGTCTAAGGTCAGAGCCAGCCCTGAGTGTCCTCAGGGACCCAAGGCCAAAATAGTTTTTCACCAGGAACAATTTGCTGGGTGTGAGGGATTTCTCTGGTATTCAGGTGCTCTAAACTGCAAAATGAGGGCCTTGAATGGGTCTCCACGAGCTAACTTTCAGATTTTGTGTGGTTCTGCAACTCATTGCTTTCCCTTTTAAGATTCTCTTTTTCCTGCAGTGCAATGCCATTAAAAAAAGGAGGAAACATTCTTGCTTAAATAAAAACTCCAAGCTCTTTTGCAGACTTAGAGGCTGAAATTGGTCCTGAAGTTCATAGTACAGAGCACCTGGGGACCATTCTGGAAGAAAACAGGTGATATTTATGTATTTATTTGATTAACATTATGTATTATTTTAATTATTTTGTTTGCTTTATTCCGTGATCTATTGTCTTTCTCTTTTCATTTCTCCCTTTGGAGACATGTTTCTTGCAACCATTAGGAAGCACAACAGCTTAGAAATCTATTTTCCTCTTGGTTTAATCCCACCCTAATCCTTTTGAGCTATAAAGCTAGTAAAATGCCTGTTCCCCCCTGCTTCTCCCTCTCTCTCTTCCTACTGTATATATTTACAGCTTCTGTTCTAAATAACTCCAGTGCTTTAGGATTTGCAATCACCATAAGTCCTACTGCAGGAAAGGGGTTGGGGGTAGAAAAAGAGAAAGGAATGGAAAAGTGGGGTTTTGAAATCGCAGGGGGAGAGAGAGAGAGAACCAAAAATATAAAATAAAATAAAAATCAAAGTTTCTAAACCCACAGGGAACAATTCCATTGAACCTGGTGCTCAAATGTCAGATCCATAGAAGAGCAATCAGCGCTTTCATCCCCTGACCATTTGGCTCCGTCGCCTTCGATGCTTGACTTACTTGCACCTGCCGTTCTCGGAACGTGGCATGTTGTGTCAGAAATTGCATCGGAAATGTTATTAAATTTGCCCTCCCGCTCACGCGCGGCCTCTGAATGGACTCAGAAAGGCTCAGGCTCACCATCAAAGCAAATTGCTTTTTGCAGATTGGTAATTGGCATTAGGACGTTTCCTAACTCTCCCGATATTGTTACAGAATATAATCAGAGGGCGGCAGAGGCTTGTCCGGGGCTGATTTATTAGGTACCGTCACTAGAGGAGAGGCTACCGCGATTTTCCTTTCCCTGGCTGCCTCTTTCCCCCTGTGATTCGCGTCTCATGCCTGGATCTGAATGAGCAGCAAAAAGAAATATCACACACTGCTGGCTGTCAGATCATCGCCGCACCTGAGTCCTGTGCTGTTGCGCTTTGACTGGTAGCACCTATTCTGGGTTTGAAGCAGGGAAGACCATGTTGCTTTCAAAACCTGCATTTGGCCAGCAAACTATCTCTCTTCTTTAGCTGTGTTTCCTGTATTGCAGGGGGTTGCACTAAATGACCCTTTGGGTCATTTCAAAACTCTTCAATTCTATGATTCCATGATTCTCTCCCTCAAAACAACAGCAAAATGTTTTGAATTCATTGTCTTTAAGCAAATCAGGGCAGCTAAATAAATGCATACTTATTCAATACAGAGTGGGGTGTACATCCTGGGTAGCATAGGAGCCAACTCCTAGGGGCCAAGAGGGCTTTGTACCCCACAATAAAATATTTGAGGTGGTTTCCCTAGCCACTCTGGGTGGCTAACAGCACATATCAGAACATACTAAAACATCATACATTAAAACCTTGCAATAAAGGGCTGCCTTCAGATGTCTTCTAAAAATCAGATAGTTGTTTATTTCCTTGATATCTGAAGGTGTTCCACAGGGAAGGTGCCAATACCGAGAAGGCCCTTTGCCTAGTTCCCTGTAACCTCACTTCTTGCAGTGAGGGAACCATCAGAAGACCCTTGGAGGAGGACCTCAGTGTCCGGGCTGAATGATGAGGAAGAGATGGTCCTTCAGGTATACTTGACCGAGGCCATTTGGGGCTTTAAAGGTCAGCACCAACACTTTGAATTTTCTTTGGAAATGCACTGGGAGCCAATGTAGGTCTTTCAGGACTGGTGTTATATGGTCCCGGCAGCCACTCCCAGTCACCAGTCTAGCTGCCACATTCTGGATTAGTTGTAGTTCCTGGGTCACCTTCAAAGGTTGCCCCACGTAGAGCACATTGCAGTAGTTCAAGTGGGAGATAACCAGAGCATGCACCACTCTGGCGAAACAGTCCGCGGGCAGGTAGGGTCTCAGCCTGTGTACCAGATGGAGCTGGTAGACAGCTGCCCTGGACACAGAATTGACCTGCGCCTCCATGGACAGCTGTGAGTCCAAAATGACTCTCAGGCTGTGCACCTGGTCCTTCAGGGGCACAATTACCTCATTCAGGACCAGGGAACTCCATAGTTCCATAATTAAACTATGGAACTCATTGCCACTGGAGGCACCAACTTGGGTGGCATTAAAAGATTAGACAAGATTGTGGATAAGGCTAACAAGGGATAAGGCTATCACAGAGTAGTGTTCTCTGATGCACATATATCCAGCTTTAAAGACTTCCTGCACACTGTTACTCAAGAGTAAGTCCTACCGAACTCAGCAGGGCTACTTCTGAGTAACCATGCCTAGCACAGCTTTGCCCATTAAGAACTATTGCTATGTGCTAGCATGCATTAACTCTTTTTTTATAAAAAAAAACCCATTACTGAGCACTAATGTACATTAAAAAGAATTGAAAGAACCTAATAAAAAATTCCTTCAGTAGCACCTTAAAGACCAACTAAGTTTTTATTTTGGTATGAGCTTTCACTTCTTCAGATAAGTGTGAATGCACACGAAAGCTCATACCAAAATAAAAACTTAGTTGGTCTTTAAGGTGCTACTGAAGGATTTTTTTTATTTTACTTCAACCCAGACCAACACGGCTACCTACCTGTAAGTTGAAAGAACCTGTTACCCATGCACTAATAGTATGCATAAATGCATTATTACAGTGGAACCTCGGTTTATGAACACCTCGGTTTATGAATTTTCGGTTTATGAACGCTGCGGACCCATCTGGAACGGATTAATTCATTTTCCATTACTTTCAATGGGAAAGTTCACTTCAGTTTATGAACGCTTCAGTTTATGAACAGACTTCTGGAACCAATTACACCCATGCTTCAGTTTATGAACATTTCAGTTTAAGTACTCCGCGGACCCGTCTGGAATGGATTAATCCACTTTCCATTACTTTCAATGGGAAAGTTCGCTTCAGTTTATGAATGCTTCAGTTTATGAACAGACTTCCGGAACCAATTGTATTCATAAACCGAGGTACCACTGTATTTTATAAGAACAGCAGCAGCAACAGCAACAGCAGCAGTAGCAGCTAAATCTAGCTATCTTTCCCACAGTGTGCTTGCAGGATTTGTGCACAAACCACAATCAGTGAAAGGAGGTATTGATTTGTGAGATGCAGCCAAATTTAGCATTCTGTGTTTGCTCTGCAGTTGGTATAACATATCTATACCTGTATCTGTATCCATATCTTTATCTATATCTATCTACAGTGGTACCTCTGGTTACGAACTTAATTCATTTTGGAGGTCCATTCTTAAGCTGAAACCGTTCTTATCCTGAGATGCGCTTTCGCTACTGAGGCCTCCCTCTGTGTGCGCTCCTCCGGCACACAGTTTCAGTTCGCATCCTGGGACAAAGTTTGCAACCAGGAGCAGCTACTTCCAGGTTAGCGGAGCTTGTAACCTGAAGTGTTCGTAACCAGAGGTACCACTGTATATTTATCTGGCCACTTTGACTAGCAGAAGAGGCACTGTTACAAATGTTGCATAATAGCTGTTCCTTATTTGTAATCACTCAGTCTCTTAGTATGGCAGGACCTTAGTGTGCATGCACACCATTTGAATGGCAACAGCCATAAGGGTTTTTTTTGGGGGGGGGTTGGTCCCTTCAAATACTTTATGTGTGGTTGAAGACCCCTCGGCCCCTAGGAGTTGGCTCCCATGTTCCCATTTACACCCCTCCCTGCGACAACAGATTCTCACTTTGTGTCTTTGGAGCTACTCCACTCTCCATCTACCCAACTACTCCATGCCTATTTCCACACTGAAAATCAAAACGAGAAGCCATTCAAAGTAGTTTAACTTGTTTCCTTTGTAAACACCCTGGCCACTTTTCTTTTCTTTTCCCTGTTCAGAAACCCTAGAAGCTTCTTTCTTCTCGCCTTAATAGTAACTTGAATATTATCCTACACACTTTTTTTTTAACCAAAAAAAAAAGATAAATCCTCTCCCTGCCTCAAGTCTTTCTTTCTTTTTTCCCCCTTTTCCATCGTTCTTTTTCTTACCCTTTTTTATTTGCCGTTAGGGAGACTCAGATAGGCTCAGTATTCTTAATCCTCTTTATAAATTTAAAAAACCCAATTAAGTCTGCATAAAGTCTCATTTTCTGATGAAAATGCATCAGGTTTTCTGAAAGGCAATAATACTCTGAGCTTCTACAGGAACTTTTCTTTCCCACTTCCCCTCAAAAAAATTCAAATAGCCATGGAAACAATTAATTGATCTCCCTGCATAGCTGTTGTCTATGTACATATGTATATATTTGCATAGCTACTGCATACATAGCAGGTGGGCTCAGTCAGGGTCAACAAACTGAGTTTCCATCCCAAGATCTTTTCCATCCCAGGATCAGTGGAGACTTGCAAATTACCAGTTATGGATGCCTTTTCACTCCCTCTAAACAAGGAACAGGTTTGTAAATGCAGAGGGATTCCTAAATCCATCTTTGCCACTTTTTAAAAATATTTATATTTTATTAAGGTGATTTCGGTTAAAAGAAATAAACTAATACAGAAAAGAAGGAAAAGGACAACAAAGATGCATACAAAAGCAATATACAATATTCCCATACACTATTGCATAAGCTGGTATAGTGTTAATAATAATAATAATAATAATAATAATAATAATAATAATAATAATAATAATTTCATATCCCGCCCATCTGAGCAGCTCCCAATAGAATATTAAAAACACAATAAATACATAAAACATTAAAAAGTCCCTAAACAGGGCTGCCTTCAGATGTTTTCTAAAAGTCAGATAGTTGTTTATTTCTTTGACATCTGGTGGGAGGGCGTTCCTCTGCCTGGTTCCCTGTAACATCACTTCTCGCAATTGTCCTAGAGCTTATGTAAATGTTAATAGCGTACTGCATTTTGTATAAACTCATTCCAAATGTTATTGTATTTATCCATACAGAGTTGACACCTGTCAGAAGTCCGTTCATAAACTGCCAGTGATGTCATATCATCAGTCCATTGATTGAATGGTGGCATATCTTTATTTTTCCAATTCCTCAATATCAATCTCGTGGCCTCCATTAGGGCATGGAGGATCCATTGCCGTTGCCCCATTGACAATTTCCATACTACAGGTATATAGTTCAATAAAATATTCTCAGCTGAAAGATTTAACCTTTTCTGCACAGTCATAGTTACACAGTCCAGCACTACAGACTCTCATTGGTGATATATATTCCATCTTAGGAGCTGCAGTTATTTAGGGAAGAGTTGAGGCTCTCGTGAGAGAGGTTGAGTGCACTCTTACCCAGTGCCAGATTTACGTATAAGTTAAACAAGCTATAGCTTAGGGCCCCACTCTCTTGCGCCCCCCGAAAAACATACTTCTTAATTGTATTTCAGTTCAACAATCACTTTGATAAAATACATATTTTGTTATTTGCAAATGGCTTTAGATACCTATTAGGTCCATAAATTACCATATATCATATACTCAACACAAAAATGTGTTGAATATTATGAGGAATGGGTTAGGGAGCTGGGTATGTTTAGCCTGGAGAAGAGAAGGTTAAGGGGTGATATGATAGCCATGTTCAAATATATAAAAGAATGTCATATAGAGGAGGGAGAAAGGTTGTTTTCTGCTGCTCCAGAGAAGCAGACACGGAGCAATGGATTCAAACTACAAGAAAGAAGATTCCACCTAAACATTAGGAAGCACTTTCTGACAGTAAGAGCTGTTTGGCAGTGGAATTTGCTACCAAGGAGTGTGGTGGAGTCTCCTCCTTTGGAGATCTTTAAGCAGAGGCTTGACAGGCATATGTCAAGAATGCTTTGATGGTGTTTCCTGCTTGGCAGGGGGTTGGACTGGATGGCCCTTGTGGTCTCTTCCAACTCTATGATTCTATGAAAAACGGTGACAGGTTGTTGTTTTTTAATTGACAAAGGACAGCTGGACATATATAGGGCCCCATGACCTTCAGTAGCTTAGGACCTCGTCAAACCTAAATCCGGCCCTGCCGTCACCAGCTAAAAAAAAAAACCCCAAGACTCCTTGTGAGAAGCCATGGCAGTTAAACCGGTATGAAAAGAATGTACAGTAAGTCTTCTCTCGAGGCACTGAGTAGAGTGTGGTGGAGTCTCCTTCTTTGGAGGTCTTTAAGCAGAGGCTTGACAGGCATATGTCAAGAATGCTTTGATGGTGTTTCCTGCTTGGCAGGGGGTTGGACTGGATGGCCCTTGGGGTCTCTTCCAACTCTATGATTCTATGATTCTAAGAGTGCTTAGTTTCTGCAAAGTTGGAGCATCTTGCGACTGCAGTCCATGGCCTGAGGCAAAAGGGCAAGAAGTTTTGCTGACTTACAAATAATCAATCCCACCAGACACTTCTGCACCATTTGCTGGCAGGAGGGGGACATGTTTTCTACGGATTCAAAATGGTCCTCATCAGCCATGCCCCGACCATAGCTGATACTTAGTTCCGTAGAGCTCCCAACTGGAAATGGAGCTCAGATCTTTGCAGTGGTGCTAATTAATGTCTGCTGGCAGTTCAGCACGGGAGCAAGAGTTTTGCCTCTTCCTTCAGTGTGTGGGCAGAGATTCATGGCACATTTCAAAGGCCTGCTCTCGAGTATAGCCGAGTTTTAATTGAAAGGATGGAAGGAAGGGTATCAGTGACATTTACCGCAGTTGCAGTCTTACGCCTCAAAATAACCATAGATTTCGGAGGATCCTAAGGAATAAGCAAGATGGTGTTTTTTAAAAAAGGGAGAAGTTTTTCCTCCATCTCTCTTATAATGCTAGAACTTGGGACCAATGAAGCTGACTGTTGGGAAATTCAGTTAAACCATAGTTAAACCATGCATAGTTAAACCATGAAATTCAGTCTCAAGAAGTAATGATGGCCACAAACTTGAAGGACTTAAAAAGAGAATTACCTCCATAGAAGAGAAAGCTATTAGTGGCTGTTAACTCTGATGACAGACCCTGCTGTTGTTGTTTAGTCGTTTAGTCGTGTCCAACTCTTCGTGACCCCATGGACCATAGCACGCCAGGCACTCCTGTCTTGCACTGCCTCCCGCAGTTTGGTCAAACTCATGTTCGTAGCTTCGAGAACACTGTCCAACCATCTTGTCCTCTGCCGTCCCCTTCTCCTAGTGCCCTCAATCTTTCCCAACATCAGGGTCTTTTCCAAGGATTCTTCTCTTCTCATGAGGTGGCCAAAGTATTGGAGCCTCAGCTTCACGATCTGTCCTTCCAGGGAGCACTCAGGGCTGATTTCCTTAAGAATGGATAGGTTTGATCTTCTAGCAGTCCATGGGACTCTCAAGAGTCTCCTCCAGCACCATAATTCAAAAGCATCAATTCTTCGGCGATCAGCCTTCTTTATGGTCCAGCTCTCACTTCCATACATCACTACTGGGAAAACCATAGCTTTAACTATACGGACCTTTGTCGGCAAGGTGATGTCTCTGCTTTTTAAGATGCTGTCTAGGTTTGTCATTGCTTTTCTCCCAAGAAGCAGGCGTCTTTTAATTTCGTGACTGCTGTCACCATCTGCAGTGATCAAGGAGCCCAAGAAAGTAAAATCTCTCACTGCCACCATTTCTTCCCCTTCTATTTGCCAGGAGGTGATGGGACCAGTGGCCATGATCTTGGTTTTTTTGATGTTGAGCTTCAGACCATATTTTGCGCTCTCCTCTTTCACCCTCATTAAAAGGTTCTTTAATTCCTCCTCGCTTTCTGCCATCAAGGTTGTGTCATCTGCATATCTGAGGTTGTTGATATTTCTTCCGGCAATCTTAATTCCGGCTTGGGATTCATCTAGTCCAGCCTTTCGCATGATGAATTCTGCATATAAGTTAAATAAGCAGGGAGACAATATACAACCTTGTCGTACGCCTTTCCCAATTTTGAACCAATCAGTTGTTCCATATCCAGTTCTAACTGTAGCTTCTTGTCCCACATAGAGATTTCTCAGGAGACAGATGAGGTGATCAGGCACTCCCATTTCTTTAAGAACTTGCCATAGTTTGCTGTGGTCGACACAGTCAAAGGCTTTTGCATAGTCAATGAAGCAGAAGTAGACGTTTTTCTGGAACTCTCTAGCTTTCTCCATAATCCAGCGCATGTTTGCTATTTGGTCTCTGGTTCCTCTGCCCTTTCGAAATCCAGCTTGCACTTCTGGGAGTTCTCGGTCCACATACTGCCTAAGCCTGCCTTGTAGAATTTTAAGCATAACCTTGCTAGCGTGTGAAATGAGAGCAATTGTGCGGTAGTTGGAGCATTCTTTGGCACTGCCCTACTTTGGAATTGGGATGTAGACTGATCTTCTCCAATCCTCTGGCCATTGCTGAGTTTTCCAAACTTGCTGGCATATTGGGTGTAGCACCTTAACAGCATCATCTTTTAAAATTTTAAATAGTTCAGCTGGAATATCATCACTTCCACTGGCCTTGTTATTAGCAGTGCTTTCTAAGGCCCATTTGACTTCACTCTCCAAGATGTCTGGCTCAAGGTCAGCAACCACACTACCTGGGGTGTACGAGACCTCCATATCTTTCTGGTATAATTCCTCTGTGTATTCTTGCCACCTCTTCTTGATGTCTTCTGCTTCTGTTAGGTCCTTACCACTTTTGTCCTTGATTATGGTAATCTTTGTACGAAATGTTCCTTTCATATCTCCAATTTTCTTGAACAGATCTCTGGTTTTCCCCATTCTATTGTTTTCCTCTATTTCTTTGACAGACCCTGCTAGTGTCCCTATTTTCCAGGGATAGTCCTGGATTTACGGAAGCCGTCCCGGTTTCTGACCTGATTCTGGAATGTCCCGCTTTTCCTTAAGATCTCCCTATTTTTATCACAGAGAAATGTCGGATGGTATGGTAGAACATCCTTGTTTTTGCTGGAGAAATGTTGGTAGGCATGGAGTTATGCGATCCCCAAGGTGAGGTTGTAACTATGCAACCTTTAGAAGACATATGAAGGCAGTTGTTTAATGTTCCATTATGTTTATATATAATATTGGAAGCTGCCCAGAGTGGCTGGCGCAACTCAGTCAGATGAGTGGGGTATACATAATGAAATTATTGTTGTTGTTATTATTATTATGGAACAGGACGTCCCTATTTTCATCAGAGAAATGTTGGAGGGTATGCATGTTTTACCTCCCCTGTTGGAGCAGGAAACCTTTAAAGAGGACTGTTGAATGATTGTGTAAAAGTGTCATTATTGTTTCACTGTACCTTTAAGAGTCAGGAAAGATCTAGTGATTGGAGTTCTGCAGCTGTGGAGCAGCTCTACAGGTGTTGCTGTGAAGCTGATGATGCAGGGTATATCAGGGGTGTTGTGTGTTGCCTCTGTGCTGGGCGTTTTCCCAGTGTGCTCTTGGTGGGTGGTTTGGTTGTGCGGGTATTTTGTGCAAGCTTAATTTAATTTTTGTTATTTTTACTTTCTCCATTAAACCAAGCATTTGTTTAAGTCTTGGTCTCTATGTGTAAGTTTCTCAACCAGTTTCTGCTGATTTTGCTTTTAACCCTAACAAGGACTGCTGCTCTCTGGTCCTCCTTTTGGACTTCCCATATTCATCTGGTTGGCTGCTGTGAGAACAGGATGCTGGGTGAGATGAACCATTGGCCTGATCCAGCTGTGCTCTTTTTATGATCTTACGTGGGATGCCTCCCAGTGGTCCCTGCCATATCAGCTCAAAGAAAACAGAAAATTGGATGCACAGGCGACAGTTATAGAAACACTTACTTGGGTCCTGGTCCCATTTATCTCAGCTGGATTTACTTGTGAGTAAACAGCAGACATACAGAGGACTGTGCTGTTAAATGCATTAATGATCATAATTATTGTTGAGCTTTTTCTTCCCTCAATTTCTTTTTTCTTTTAAAGAATTTGTCACTTTAGGAGTGGCAGAAGAACAACCGCAACCCACAGTGCCACTTCATTTGGTATATCTTCACTGCTGGATCCGTACGCATCCAAACAACAGAAAATTTTCATTTTTTATGGATCGCTGGCCACACCAGTTTGCCAGTAATTGAAAAACATGTGACACGTTCCTATTAAAATAAACATTTCCCTTTATGAATGTTTAAGCAAATTAATTTGAAGAAGAAATGATATGCATATTAAAAAAAATCCATGACAAACTTACCTCCAAATTAACTAATTAACTAAGAAGAAATCAAGTAAATGAAAATGAGCGGTTCTTCTTTTCACCGCTCCTCCGCCTTTTTCTGTTTCCATTTCTTTTTCTCTGTCATTCCCCCCACCAATTTTCAAATGGGACTTCAGTATACTGGATGATGCTAAATAATAGAATCATAGAATTGTAGTGTTGGGAGAGACCCCAAGGGTCATCTAGTCCAACCCTCTGCAATTCAGAAATCATAGCTAAAGAACCCAGGACAGATGGCCATCCAACCTCTGCTTAAAAAGCTCCAATGAAGGTGAGTTCACCACCACTCAAGTGAGTGAATTTTATTGTCAAAACAGCTCTTACCACCAGAAAGTTCTTTCTACTGTTTAGTCAGAATCTCCAGAGTTTCCCAGTTGAACCACTCCAGGAATTGTAGCTCTGGGAGCTGACATGGGGTATCCTAACAACTCAGGAATGTAGGTGGCGCTGTGCTCTAAACCACTGAGCCTAGGGCTTGCTGATCAGAAGGTCAGTAGTTCGAATCCCTGTGACGGGGTGAGCTCCCGTTGCTTGGTCCCAGCTTCTGCCTACCTAGCAGTTTCAAAGCACGCCAGTGCAAGTAGATAAATAGGTACTGCTGTGGCGGGAAGGTAAACGGTGTTTCTGTGCACTTTGATTTCCATCATGGTGTTCCGTTGCACCAGAATCAGTTTAGTCCTGCTGACCATATGACCTGGAAAGCTGTCTGTGGACAAACGCCGGCTCCCTCGACCTGAAAGTGAGATGAGCGCCGCAACTCCATAGTCGCCTTTGAGTGGACTTAACCATCCAGGGGTCCTTTACCTTTTAGCTTTTTTTTACCGAACAACTCATGGCACCCTTAGCAAACTACGTCTCCCAGGATTATTTGGGGGAAGCCCTGGCTGCTTACAGCAGGCATCCCCAACTTCGGCCCTCCAGATGTTTTGGACTACAATTCCCATCTTCCCCAACCACTAGTCCTGTTAGCTAGGGATCATGGGAGTTGTAGGCCAAAACATCTGGAGGGCCGCAGTTTGGGGATGCCTGGCTTAAAGATATATCATACCATGCATCTTTAAATGTATGGTGTGACTAGGGCTTTAATGTGACCCCATGCTTGCTTCTTAATTTACGTAGCCACACAGACCTACACAATTCCCTAGAGGTTTGTGTGTGTCCCACGAACCAAATTGATGCATATAGAGACCTATAAGCTTGGCTAACATGTGCATCAAAATCACCAGCTTCCAACATGCTTTCACTGTGTTTCTCAATTTTTATTTAAAGAACTCCAAACATTGGAGCATTGTTATGTAGAAAGGTTGGCTGGCTCTCTTATGTGATCATCGCGCCCTGCATCTTTCGTATTATTTTTCATTTGTTGTTTTCCTTTACTCCTCAAGATAACTGTAGCAAATAAATACAGATTTTCATCTCCCATCAAGGGGACATGTACCATTTGGGTGAACAGGGGAAAATAATAATAAGATAGACAGAAGCGAGTCACGAGAAATAAAAAGGGGCGCGTGCACATACACACACACATACACAACCGATCAAATCTTTTCATTCCCAGGCAGAGATAATTACAGTGATGGTCAGTAGGGATGTTTTTGACAATTTTTACAATGGCAACGTGGCGTGTTCCTATCAACAAGATTTGATATTCAGGGCAAGGCACGTAAGCCCAGGTCCTGAAGCGTTGCCTATAATCTTTATTTCATTTTCAGATGTTACGCCATAATAACATGTAAAAAGGGAATCTATAAAAAGTTACCAAGGTGGGGAGGGAATGGGGGGGAGCACGGTTTGAAGTTGTGTGGCGTCTCTTTGACGGGGCATGTTCCTAAGGATATGCGGGGAATAGCAAACGCCATTTGAAATAAGTGCAATCAAGATATGGCGGCAGATTGAAAAACCCAACTCAATTTCTCCGAGTGCCGTATGATTAGCTTTCTCATATAGAACTGGAGCTTAAACAATGCCGGGGATTTGAGAGTGCAAAAGCTGCTCCAGAGCAGCAGGGTTGAGAAATGGGTTACTCATACCAATTTCATTTGGGGATATATAACCACAGCATTTTCACTGAACATTGTTTCACTGTTTTTGCAATAATCCATAAATGAAGCTGTGTCAGAGGGAATTTGATTGATGGCCAGGCAAGGCAAAAATGGGAAATAAGTTTTTTTTAAAAAAATAAAATAAAATAAACACACACACACTGGTTTGCTTTGTAGGCCTCTGCTTTCCTGACCAATTTGCCTCCTGGGGAAAAAACCAGTCCTGGTGTGTTGGCAGGGCTAGGGGATTTAAAGAGGGCAAAAGATGGGTGTAAAACGCAGTGTGCCCCCCCCGCCCCCCCAGGAAGCTTCCAGGGAGCGCAGGGCAATGGCGTCCAGCCAGTCCACCACTTCCAAGCCTCCCCCAAGCCGTCAGAATGAATAATAATAATAATAATAATAATAATAATAATAATAATAATTTATTTATACCCCACCACTCTGGGCGGCTCCCAATCGAGTGTTAAAACAATACACCATTAAATATTAAAAACTTCCCTAAACAGGGCTGCCATCAGATGTCTTCTAAAAGTCAGATAGTTGTTTATTTCCTTGACGTCTGATGGGAGGGTGTTCCACAGGGTGGGGACCACTAGTGACTTGCCCCTTTAAGTTAGGGGCCTTTTGGGGGGAGGGGGGTGTTGTCATCATCCTGTCCACTGAAGTCCAGGGCCTCTACAGGAATCTGAGCATGCAACTTTGGCATTGGAGTGGAAAGAATATGTGGGCTCTTTGCACCCATGCTGGATGAATCAGGTCTCTGGGTTCAGAAAGCTGGCAAATAAGAAGTGATGTTTGTTGCAGGAATATTGCAGAGAATGATACTGGGGAGCATTTTGATTGCTTATGCAGAGAAACTCCAGGAAGAAGGTTGAACGAAACAAGACCTGGTGTGTGTGTTTTTTTTAAGTTCCTTTGGCTACACGCTTATCTTCTGAGCGGCTAATCCAAGAAAAGAAAAGAAAAGAAAAGAAAGTTTATCACAATATAAAGTAACTAGAAATTGCACACAGGTGAATGCCTATTTACATTTCTGTTGTATGCTAATGACTCTCCATTATTTATTGAATGCCTTGCCTGCCAATTTCACTTCAAAGTGACTGTAGCAGGCAGGCCTTTGATCTCCACGCCAGCGGGCACTCGGCCACCATTTGCTGGAATGAAGAAAGCCAGGCTCCTCAAAGGATGGGCGGCCACTGCTCTCGCCAGCCGCACAGAGGCTTACTGGCAAAAATCTGAGGTGATGTGGGCCAGCAGGATGGATCAGTAAAAGGTCATTAATTCCAACCACTTTGTTTTACAGCTTCACGTCTCCATAGCTAAATGGACCTGAAGGGGAGTAGGAGCCTTTTCGATGAAAGTTCAGTGGCAAATAGCATACGGCTCTTGGGTTTCTTTTCAGAAGAGTCTATCTCAATGGGTCCTGGGTCAAAATGGTTTCTCAGGTGAGCATCATAATGGATGTCATTTTGGTGTTGGCAGGACACCATTTCACTATAATTATAGATAGATGGTAGAGATAGGTAGGCAGGTACGTACATAGAGATATAAATGAGCCATCTGACTGAGTTGCCCCAGCCACTCTGGACGACTCCCAACAAATATTAAAAACACAATAAAATATCACCCATTATGAACTTCCCTGAACAGGACTGCCTTCAGGTGTCTTCAAAAAGTTGTATAGTTCTTTAACTCATTGACATTTGATGGAAGGGTGTTCCACACATAGCTGCCAAGTCTCCCATTTTTCACGGGAAACCCCCATATTTTAAACCGTTTCCCACGGGCAGCCCGGATTGGGGAAAATCCCATAAATTCCCCAGATTTCTTACCTGCCAGGGAGGCTCCATTTTGGGTCCTGGCACCGCCCGATTTCCGGTGCCCAGACACGGGTAGCGCGGCACCAGAATGCATAAAAGCGACTTCCAGTGTCACACTACACCATACTACAGTTCTTGTATGGGCACAAGAAATTGGGCGGCTTCGGCACCGGAAGTCGCTTCTACACATGTCTGAACATGCGTAGAAGCAACTTCCGGTGCCGCTCCGCCCAGGCCTGAGCACCAAAAATTGGTAGAGCGGCATCGGAAGTGGCTTCTACGCATGTTTGGACATGCGTAGAAGTGACTTCCGGTGCCGGCGCCACCCGATATCCAGTGCCCATACATGGGTAGCGCGGCACCGGAAGTGGCTTGTACACATGTCCAGACATGTGTAGAAGCAACTTCCCGTGCCGTGCCACTGCTGATCCCACATTTTTCAGCGGGAGACTTGGCAGCTATTGTTCCACGGGGTGGGCACCACTTCTGAGGCCCTCTGCCTGGTTCCTTGCAATTCCACTTCTTGCAGTGAGGGAACTGCCAGAAGGCCCTTGGAGCTGGACCTCATTGTCCAGGCTCGATAATGGGGGTGGAGATGCTCCTTCAGGGCCAACACCATTAAGGGCTTTAAAGGTCAACACCAATACTTTGAATTGTGTTCAGAAACATATCGGGAGCCAACAAAGATCCTTTAGGACTGGTGTTATATAGTCCTGGCGGCTGCTCCCAGTCACCAGTTTAGCTTCCACATTCTGGGTTAGTTGTAGTTTCCAAGTCACCTTCAAAGGTAGCCCCATGTAGAACTATTGCCTGTGTAGGTTCTAAACATGCCCACACATGGCTTCATCCTCCTATGAGGTCCAACTTCAGCTTCTTTGGCTCAAGAAGTTCACCTCTGAGAAGAACAGAGTGTGATACACAAAGTTAAGCTGTAGACCATGAACGGGGAAGCTCAAGGCCAGAGGGCTGGATGTGAAACTCCAGCCCTCACTTTCTCTGGTCCCTGTTCTTCTGATTGCAAAATGTGTTTTTGTTATGCTATAACATACTTTGGTACCTTATGCTGAAGGGTGGGCAATAGTTCCAATTAATAATGGAGAGAATAACAGGAGAGAGATATTACTGCCTTGCAGGGGGTTGGACTAGAGGACCCTTGGCTCCCATTCAACTCTGCAAGGCTGCAATACTTCCAAGAACTGTGCAATAAGCCTTGCATGGAGTAAGGCAGTGCAGAGAGCGAGAGAGCGAGAGAGCGAGAGAGCGAGAGAGCGAGAGAGCGAGAGAGCGAGAGCGAGAGAGAGAGAGAGAGAGATGGGCCCAGACCCATGTGTCAGCAGTCAGGAGGAGCCATATGTCCCCAGGAGGCTCAGTACCCACAGATACGAGCCAAAGTGTTGTTTACTGAATCGATGCAACTCTCGGCACAGCCTGTACGGGGGAGCCAGACGCACATTACCACTGAGGCTAAGGAGCATAAAAGCACTGATCCTGCAGTTACAGGGTCATAAAACCCTGCTTTCTATGTGAAAAGCATTTAATAGTGGACATTTTTAATGCCTCCTTTCGGGGAGATGCCAAACGCGAGGGACCTGGAATAATTACTCAGGATAAAATATTGGGACTAAACGCTTGTCAAGGAAACAGATGGCACCTTCTTCTCCTCCCCACACATCCCTGGCTCTTTCCTTCCACCCCCCACCCCCATCTCCCCAACCCCCAGCCCCAAATGCGCACAGTGTGTTCTGACAGTTTGACAGTTGATAAGGGAAAGGCATTTGCCATTAGCCCTAAATAGAAACAAGGAACGCAAAATGAGAATTGGGCCCTGAGACGAGCATAAGCAAAGGGTTCCAGTCAGCCGATCCCAGTCACGCTAGATAAAACAAGGTTATTTTGGCTGCCCCTGCGAGTGCAATTGAGGGAGGGGGGTCGTAAATAGAAACTAACAGAGTATTTTAAACTGGTTGTTTATGCAGCAGCTTTTGGAGAGAGTTTTTCCGGGGGGGGGGGAGTGGAGTTATTCCCTGCAACACTTTCCACAAAGAGTAGGAAGTAGTCTAATGTTCTTGGCTTGCTTCCTCCAGCTAGAGCACCACACGTTTTGTGAGAGTCTAAGGTTGCTCTCCTAGAGCTATAGAGACCCAGCATTCAGTCTTCGTCAGTGATGACTGCCATGGGGGAAACCCAGAAACAGGTTGTTAAGGCAGCAGTTTTCCCCTGCTGCTTGCATCTGGCATTGCACCAGGTATTGATTTTTTCCCAGGGAGAGAGGGAAAAATAGGGAAAGTGAACAACTGGCTTCGCAAATGGTGCAAACAGGAACGGTTTGGATTCCTAGATCACGGTCTGCAGTTTCTTGAAGATGGACTTCTGGCAAGTGATGGACTGCACCTCACAAAAGTTGGGAGGAATGTTTTTGCCACGAAGCTCAAAAACCTCATCAGGAGGGCTTTAAACTGACTTATGTGGGGGAGGGAGACAGTGGTCCTGAAGGTAGGAGTCTATCAAATGCTGAAGATGATCATCCGAATGTCAAGGACCAAATGGAGCAAGCAGCATGCAGACCTAGTGGTGGGACGAAAATATCCTTAAATAAGAGACATGGGGGAATGATCAACGGTCTTCAATGTCTGTATACTAATGCACAGAGCATGGGAAATAAACAAGATGAACTTGAGCTCTTGGTACAGCAAACTAAATATGGCATAATAGGCATCACTGAAACCTGGTGGGATGAGTCTCATGACTGGAATGTAGAAATAGAGGGATACAATCTATTTAAGAGAAATAGACCAAACAGGAAAGGAGGAGGAGTAGCTTTATATGTTAGGGATATGTATACCTGTGAAGAGATCCAGGATTTAAAACTTCAAAGCCAAATTGAGAGTATCTGGGTCAAAATTAAGGGAGAGAAAAACAACAGTGATCTCATTGTGGGAGTTTACTATAGATCCCCAAGCCAAACTGAGGACACAGATGATGCCTTCCTGGAACAGATGGCCAAGCATTCCAAAGGAAGTGAGATAGTAGTAATGGGGGATTTCAACTATCCTGATATTTGTTGGATGTCAAACTCAGCCAAGAGCATAAGGTCGAACAGATTCCTCACTGGCCTTGCAGACAACTTCATTGTCCAGAAAGTGGGAGAAGCAACAAGAGGATCAGCCATTTTAGATCTGGTCCTAACCAATAGTGATGACTTGGTTAGTGGGGTAGAAGTGGCAGGATCATTAGGTGGGAGTGACCATGCTCTTCTGGAGTTTATTATCCAGCGGAAAGGAGCAACCAAGCATACTAAGGTCCAAATTCTAGACTTTAAGAAAGCCGACTTCAGAAAACTTAGGGAAACGCTGGGTGAAATCCCATGGACAGTAATACTAAAAGGGAAGGGAGTTCATGATGGTTGGGAGTTTGTTAAAAGGGAGATATTAAAAGCACAACTTCAGGCAATACCAATGAGACGGAAACATGGAAGGTGCCTAAAGAAGCCAGGCTGGCTATCTAAAGAACTTTTGACTGAGTTAAGATTTAAAAGGGATATGTACAAAAAATGGAAAAGGGGGGAAATCTCCAGAGAGGAATTCAAACATATGGCCAGCACGTGTAGAGACAAAGTCAGAAAAGCTAAAGCACAGAATGAACTCAGGCTCGCCAGAGAGGTTAAAAGCAACAAAAAGGGCTTTTATGGGTATGTCCGTAGCAAAAGGAAAAACAAGGAAACAGTGGGATCACTCAGAGGAGAAGATGGTGAAATGCAAACAGGGGACAGAGAAAGGGCAGAACTCCTCAATGCCTTCTTTGCCTCAGTCTTCTCCAAGAAAGAAAAAAACGCCCGACCTGAAGAATATGGAGCAGATGATTCAGCAGGGGAAACACAGCCCAGAATAAGTAAGGAGGTAGTACAAGAATACTTGGCTAGTTTAGATGTATTCAAGTCTCCAGGGCCAGATGAACTACATCCAAGAGTATTAAAAGAACTGGCAGAGGTGATTTCAGAACCACTGGCAATAATCTTTGAAAAATCCTGGAGAACAGGCGAAGTTCCAGCAGACTGGAGGAGGGCAAATGTTGTCCCTATTTTCAAAAAGGGGGAAAGAGAGGACCCAAACAATTACCGCCCAGTCAGCCTGACATCAATACCAGGAAAGATTCTAGAGCAGATCATTAAGCAAACAGTCTGTGAGCACCTAGAAAGAAACTCTGTGATCACTAAAAGTCAGCATGGGTTCCTGAAAAATAAGTCATGTCAGACTAATCTGATCTCATTTTTTGACAGAATTACAAGCCTGGTAGATGAAGGGAACGCTGTGGATGTAGCCTATCTTGATTTCAGCAAGGCCTTTGACAAGGTGCCCCATGATATTCTTGTAAAGAAGCTGGTAAAATGTGGGCTAGACAATGCTACCATTCAGTGGATTTGTAGCTGGCTTACTGACCGAACCCAAAGGGTGCTCATCAATGGCTCCTCCTCATCCTGGAGAGTAGTGACTAGTGGGGTGCCACAGGGTTCTGTCTTGGGCCCAGTCTTGTTCAACATCTTTATCAATGACTTGGATGATGGGCTTGAGGGAATCCTGAGCAAGTTTGCAGATGACACCAAATTGGGAGGGGTGGCTAACACCCCAGAGGACAGGATCACACTTCAGAATGACCTTAACAGATTAGACAACTGGGCCAAAGCAAACAAGATGAATTTTAACCAGGAGAAATGTAAAGTACTACACTTGGGCAAAAAAAATGAAAGGCACAAATACAGGATGGGAGACACCTGGCTTGAGAGCAGTACATGTGAAAAGGATCTAGGAGTTTTGGTTGACCACAAACTTGACATGAGTCAGCAGTGTGATGCAGCAGCTAAAAAAGCCAATGCAATTCTGGGCTGCATCAATAGGAGTATAGCATCTAGATCAAGGGAAGTAATAGTACCACTGTATTCTGCTCTGGTCAGACCTCACCTGGAGTATTGTGTCCAGTTCTGGGCACCACAGTTCAAGAAGGATACTGATAAGCTGGAACGTGTCCAGAAGAGGGCAACCAAAATGGTCAAAGGCCTGGAAACGATGCCTTATGAGGAACGGCTTAGGGAGCTGGGTATGTTTAGCCTGGAGAAGAGAAGGTTAAGGGGTGATATGATAACCATGTTCAAATATATAAAAGGATGTCATATAGAGGAGGGAGAAAGGTTGTTTTCTGCTGCTCCAGAGAAGCGGACACGGAGCAACGGATTCAAACTACAAGAAAGAAAATTCCACCTAAACATTAGGAAGAACTTCCTGACAGTAAGAGCTGTTCGGCAGTGGAATTTGCTGCCAAGGAGTGTGGTGGAGTCTCCTTCTTTGGAGGTCTTTAAGCAGAGGCTTGACAGCCATCTGTCAGGAATGCTTTGATGGTGTTTCCTGCTTGGCAGGGGGTTGGACTGGATGGCCCTTGTGGTCTCTTCCAACTCTATGATTCTATGATTCTATGAACTCTGTAGTTTAAAAACGAGAGCGGAGGTCACGTTTAGCTACCATACCACAGGATACGAGCCCAAGAGCACTCTCTTCTGCTGTGGTTTCCAGCAACTGTCATTCAGAAGCATTACTGCCCCCAGCTGTGAAGGCAGAACACAGACCCTTCAAGTGCCCCTATTGTTCAGGGACAGCCCCCAATTTACAGAAGCCGCCCCAGTTTCTGATTTGATCCTGGAATGTCCCGCTTTTCCTTAGGATGTCCCTAGATTCATCGGAGAAATTTTGGATGGTATGGAATTATGCGACCCCCCCGAGCCAAGGTGATAAGTAACTATGCAACACTTAGAAGACATCTGAAGGCAGCCCTGGATAGAGTTTATTTTTATTTTTATTTTAAAGTTCAACCACCATCCCTCTCCCCTCCCTATTCCTCCAACTACATAATGCATATGATAACAATGAAAACAAACTGTGAAATGGACTATAGATTGAAAGTGGAGACAATATATGTACTTTTCTTTCTTTGTTTGTTTGTTAGTCTGTTACGCAAGAAAATCTTTAATAAAAACTATTTTTTAAAAAAAAATCCATGAATTTGTCCAATACTCTTTTAAAGCCATCCAAGTTTGCGGCCATCACTGCCTACTTGGGGAAAGAGTTCCATAGTTTAACTCTGTTTCGTGTGAATAATTATTTTATTTCATCTGTCCCGAATCTCCCAATGTTCAGCTTTATGGGAAGTCCACGAGTCCTAGTGGTATGGAGAGGGGAAGAAAAATGTTTCTCCATCCAGTTTCTCTCTGCCAGGCACGATTTTATAAACTTCTATCATGTCACATCTTACGTTTTCTCTAAACTTAAAAATCCCAAACATTGCAATTTTTCTCCAAGACATATTGCTGCATGGGCATTTGAGGGTAAGGGTAAGAAATAACCAACTTTGAGGAATGTTAAGGGTTGTTGTGGGTTTCCCCCCACAACCCTTGAAATGTGTGTCCCTCCATCCCTGGAATGTGAGATGGGAGGTCAACCCCCCCCCTTATTTCACTCTCAAACCCTTTCTCACCCCCAATGTTACTTTACTTTTCTATCTAGTGGATGTTTCATTTTTTGTATCTCTGTATGGTAGTTACCTAGTAGCAGGAATCGCTATAGTGGTTTATACACCTGATGAATATAGCTGTTCAAAACCTGCCCCCAAGGAAGAATTGTTCTGAAATGTGTTGGGTCTGAAATAAATCTTCCTTCAAGCACTTAGATTGTTCCTCCTCTCCCTCCTTGCCTCCCTCCACCACCATTGGTGTTTCTGTAGTTAGTTTTCCGACCGCTGGCTATAAGCAGTAAAATGTGTATAAGAAACTCAGGCCAAAAGTTCCCAGTTGAGAACTATTGACCCAGTGCTATGCCATTTTGCCTTCGGGGGAATTGCAAATTGGCCAACCCACAGATATGGCTACCTGATGGGTCTCTGAAGCCACTCTGATACCACTGAGGTTGAAAAATGCTGCCTCACAATCAGATTCTTAATGACAAAATAATTCCTGCAATGAAATGTATTCATCTTTTAAGGTGTTCCACAATTGCACCATGTTTCCTCTGTCTTCTGTGCCTGTAAGGTAAAGGTAATGGGACCCCTGACCGTTAAGTCCATTCGCGGACAACTCTGGGGTTGTGGCGCTCATCTCACTTAACTAGCCGAGGGAGCCGGTGTTTCTCCGCAGACAGCTTCCAGGTCATGTGGCCAGCATGACTAATCTGCTTCTGGCGAACCAGAGCAGTGCATGGAAATGCTGTTTACCTTCCCGCCGGAGCAGTACCTATTCATCTACTTGCATTTTGACGTGCTTTCGAACTGCTAGGTTGGCAGGAGCTGGGACCGAGCAACGGGAACTCACCCCGTCTTAGGGATTTGAACAGCTGACTTTCTGATTGGCAAGCCCTAGGCTCTGTGGTTTAGACCACAGCACCACCTGCGTCCCTCTGTGCCTGTAGTTGTGTCCAAAGTTGGTTCCAAAGTCTAGACAATTGCGAGGGGTTAACTAGGCCCACAACAACTTTAAACCTGAGTATTCTTATAGACTCATAGAACTGCAGAGTTGGAAGTGATCTCAAGGTTCATCTACTCCAACCCTCTGCAATGCAGAGATTTCAACTGAAGCATCTATGATAGATGGCCATCCAACCTCTGCTTAAAAACCTCTGATGAAGGAGAGTCCACCACCTTCTGAAGGAGTCCATTTCACTGTCAAACAGATTTTACAAGCAGAAATTTCCTCCTAATGTTTAGTCGGAATCTCCTTGCTTATAACTTGAAGCCATTGGTTCAAGTCCTCTACTCCAGAGCATGGGCGTACCCAGGATCAAAACTAGGGGGGGGCAAGGGGAGGGGCCAAGGCACGGAAGGGGAGGGGCCACAAAGTGGGTGGGAACGGCGAACTCGCGCTCCGCCGGGCTGTGCCCCTCCCTAGCAGCAGGGCTGGTGGGCGGAGGCGGAGCCCAGCCCAGCGGAGCGCGCGTTCGGCATTCCCGCCCACCGCGCCGCGCTCCCTGGTTCCCCGCCGCGCTTGGCCTTGCCTGAGGGCGCGCCGGGGAGCTGGAGGGAGGGTGCGGCGCGGTGCGGCGGGAATGGCGAACTCGCGCTCCGCCGGGCTGTGCTCCGCCTCTGCCCACCAGCCCTGCTTCTAGAGTAGGGCAGCTGCCCTAACTTGCCGCATGGTGGGTACGCCCTTGCTCCAGAGCAAACCAGCGTAACTCCAATCCCATGTGCTTCCTGATTTGTATACAAAATAAAGTCATACTGTTTGGCAAAGGGTTTATCCTTTGTAGTTTGTCCTCGAGAAACTTTTAATTCACAGGAGATTGTTTTCTGGGAGGGACCCAGGTGGCGCTGTGGGTTAAACTACTGAGCCTAGGGCTTGCCGATCAGAAGGTCGGCGGTTCGAATCCCCGCAACGGGGTGAGCTCCCGTTGCTTAGTCCCAACTCCTGCCAACCTAGCAGTTCGAAAGCACATCAAAATGCAAGTAGATAAATAGGAACCGCTACAGCGGGAAGGTAAACGGCGTTTCCATGTGCTGCTCTGGTTTGCCAGAAGTGGCTTTGTCATGCTGGCCACATGACCTGGAAGCTATACGCCGGCTCCCTCGGCCAATAATGCGAGATGAGTGTGCAACCCCAGAGTCGGTCACGACTGGACCTAATGGTCAGGGGTCCCTTTACCTTTACCTTTATTCTACACTGACCTAGTCAATCGTCTTCTGAATTTTTGGCTACAGATACCCCAGTCACTGTTAGAAAATGTGCAATACATTTCTAGAGCTGCATCTTCCTCTGTTTATAGATTCAACAAAGCCAAATAAGGAGAAGAGGCAACAGTTGGATTTATTATTAAAGAAATCTCATTGAAGCATCTTACGGCAGTGTTTCTCAGAGGGTGTGGCAGGAGGGAATGGCAAGTGTGGTGTGAAGATTCAAGGACAATCAAATAAACCTTTAAACAATTCAATGTAATATAGTATAGTACAGTTTTTCTTTTAAAAAGCTCAACAACTTCCCAGGTGTCCTGGTTTTTCCTTTTTGAAATATGGCAGCCTTAATATAGTATTTTATTTATTTATTTTGCAGAATATGGATAAAGATTAAAGAAAATTGGCGATTCCGCTACAGTTATAAAAGGCATATTGTTGTGAACAGGGATTTTCAACTCTGACTGATTATATGCAAAATTATATGTACACTTTCTTTCTTTTTTTACTTTTTATCGATGGATAGATAGATAAGTCCTGTGGTGCACTCCATTTTTGCAAGGTAATTTGATAAGTATATTAAATCATAACTGTATGGTTTTATATATATATATATATATATATATATATATATATATATATATATATATATACCGTTAGGTGCACTGTTGAATGTGTTTCTTTATGTGCTGGTTCCTTTAGGAAACCTGGAATGTATTTTCTGTGCACAGCCCATCCATAATAATAATAATAATAATAATAATAATAATAATAATAATAATACCGGTAATAATAACAATTTATTATTTATTATTTATACCCCACCCATCTGGCTGGGTCTCCCCCGTCACTCTGGGCGGCTTCCAACACACATCAAATACATCCAATCTATGGTCTGAAACGGATTCACACGTGCAGGGCTACACTCGATACTGCCCCCCCCCACTGCCTGAACACATCTAGTTCAGGTGGTTAACACCCATAAAGCACCACTCACTTCATCCTGTTCCCGCCACACACACATGGGGCTTGTTCCCAAACAAAGTGCTCTGAGAAGCCCCTTCTATGGGGCTGCTGCGAGAACTTCTTTTTTTCCTCCTGCTACTTGCATTAGCCATAAATGTTGCCCTTTCTTGATGTAGCCATGAGTTCAAAAGCTTGAGAATTTGATGTGGGTTGTTAAACAAGGTAGTGTCGAAGATGGCAGAGCACGCCACGAGCGCATTGAGTATTTCTTTGGCGGCAGACTGATAACAAAATGACTCTATAAATCTCTCATCCGAAACAGCAGTTTTGGAACCTCCCAGGAACCACAATGCCATAGACGGAATGTTTAATCTCTCCCTCTCGTCGCCTGCAGCAAACTCTCCACTATAGGTGGTGCTGTGGGAAGTGTCTCTTGGCAGCAGGGTATCCAGAGGGGGAAACGAGTGACAGAAAATTGCTGTGATTTCTTCAAAGTATCTCCTGGAGTTTCTGAACTGTACCAAATAAAAATTGTATTTCTGCCCCAGAGAAAGAGATCTATAATGGGCCAGTTTGGTTCCCAGCATACATTTTGAATCTGTATTTTTTGGGGAGATAAGTGGAGAGAGAAAAAGAAGTCAGGGGAACTTTCAGCAAAGGAGAAAGAGAAATTGTATGGGGGCCTCCCCCAAAGAGGAGAAGCTATCAAAACACAAGGGTTGGAGAGGTCTTTCAGAAGTCCTCAGGTGGTCCACATGTGGTTTATAGCACTGTGGTCTACATAAGGATGCAGGTGGCACCCGGCACAGTTTGGGGGTGCACGTCACGCGTCAAGGGTGGCGGCTGTGGTGGTGCCCCCCTCCCTGATGGTACCGGTGGCGGTGCGCTCCCCCTGCCCCCCAATTCCTCCGCCAGTGGCTGCCACCCCTGATACCCATCAGTATGCGGATGACACCCAACTCTATCTCTCTTTTAAATCAGAACCAGTGAAGGCAGTGAATGTCCTGTGTGAGTGTCTGGAGGCAGTTGGAGGATGGATGGTGGCTAACAGATTGAGGTTGAATCCTGACAAGGCAGAAGTACTGTTTTTTGGGGACTCCCTAGTCCTGAATGGGATAACTGTGCCCCTGAAGGACCAGGTGTGCAGCCTGGGAGTCATTTTGGACTCGCAGCTGTCCATGGAGGCACAGGTTGATTCTGTGTCCAGGGCGGCTGTCTACCAGCTCCATCTGGTACACAGGCTGAGATCCTATCTGCCTGCAAACTGTCTCACCAGAGTGGTGCATGCTCTAGTTATCTCCCGCTTGGACTACTGCAATGCGCTCTACATGGGGCTACCTTTGAAGGTGACCCGGAAACTGCAATTAATCCAGAATGTGGCAGCAAGACTGGTGACTGGGAGCGGCCGCTGAGACCACATAACACCGGTCCTAAGAGACCTACATTGGCTCCCAGTATACGTTTCCGAGCACAATTCAAAGTGTTGGTGCTGACCTTTAAAGCCCTAAACGGCCTCGGTCCTATATACCTGAAGGAGTATCTCCACCCCCCATTGTTCAGCCCGGACACTGAGGTCCAGCGCCGAGGGCCTTCTGGCGTTTCCCTCACTGTGAGAAGCAAAGCTGCAGGGAACCAGGCAGAGGGCCTTCTCGATAGTGGCGCCCGCCCTGTGGAACGCCCTCCCATCGGAGGTCAAGGAGAAAAACAACTACCTGACATTTAGAAAACACCTAAAGGCAGCCCTGTTTAGGGAAGTTTTTAATCTGTGATATTTTAATGTATTTTGGTATTTGTTGGAAGCCGCCCAGAGTGGCGGGGGAAACCCAGCCAGATGGGTGGGGTATAATAATAATAATAATAATAATAATAATAATAATAATAATAATAATAATAATGGCTGTGTTCTTTCTGCACTGTTGGAAGCAATGTACCTCTGAATTCCAGTTGCCTGGAGCTTGAGTAGGAAGAACACTCAGGTTCTGTAGTGGACTGTTCCAAGACATCTGTTTAGCTGCTGTCAGAACAGAATGCTGAACAGGCCTAATTTGGCACAGCTCTTCTTACATTCCTAACACCAGATTTCAGAAGAGTCCCGAATAACCGTGCACCCTGTTCGGAAACAGAGAATTTGTTTTGCTCTTCTGACGAACCCATGGAAAGTGCCTCCGTCACATACGACCCGCTCAAAAGTGGCATCTTTCTTCTTTCAAACCTACTATAACACTCGGTGAGTGGTTTTAAAGGGCCTCTTGATGGATCTCTGGGGTTCAGCTTCTTTACGCAATGAATCCCCTGGTATTTGTGTTAATTAATCTACTCAGTGAAGGACCAGAGGTCAGAGGGAATCAGCAGCAGGATTGCGGTTTCCATCTCCCTGTGCAGAGTGAGCAAAAACACTGACCTTCCAAGGCTCAGAAGTTCCTCTGCCAATCCCAGGTCTGTTGTAAACACTTAAATGAAGTGGAAGGCCACAGTTGTGCTTTGGATACTGTCCTAGTTTTAAGGTAATAATTTTTAATGTTGATGGGACAACAGAGATTAGGAGAGAGGGAGAGGGGAAAATGAGAGCACATATTAGGCCCTTGGAGTGATTTCATTGAGTGGAACATATTTGCGTGTTTGGAATCAAGATGGCTCACTGAAGGGCTCACATAACTATTTGATCTTGGACTTACCTCTTTGGTTAAGGGGGGAATCCTGAACTACTTCTCCACCCGGCTCTCAAAACTCTCCCCAGCCTCCATTTCCTCCCCAGACACCCCATCTCTTCTCAGACCTCACCCCACATTGACCCGTCTTCACAAACTACTTGAGGGTTTGGGGGTTGGCAGGAAGCTGTCTCTGAACTCTTACAAAGCCTCTCGCTCATCTGGGCGGCACATAGAGAGGGTGTGCACAGTGTGGAACTGGCACTGCTATAGGTGCCACAAAATACCCGTTCCACATCTTTTGGTGTAGCAGCACTGTGGAACTCCCTGCCTCATGATATCAGGCAGGTGCCTTCACAGTACTTTTTTGGCCTACTAACATCATTTTTGTTTAGACAAGCCTACCCAGATACCTAGAATGCTGGTGTGTTTTTAGTTTATTTTTCCATTTTTAAAAAATAAATAATAATAATTGCTTTAGTAATAATTTTATTGTTTTATTCTGCTTGCAAACAACTCTCTGTCGATATATCAAGTGGTATATACATTTTACAAAATAAAAAAGTAGAAGTGCGAATTAGTGGGATAGGGCAGCTGAAAAAATTCATACCTCGATTCTGACCAAACTAAGCATCCTAATGAATACAGTATTGAGTTCTCAGGGGCTTAGTTGGTCAGAATCGATTATACACTTCCAAAGTTAACACTAAATATATTACTTCTGGTAAAGGAGCCAGCATAGCTGCTAGAGGGCCTTGAAAATTGCCCCAGGC
Organism: Zootoca vivipara; assembly: GCF_963506605.1. Lineage (NCBI taxonomy): Eukaryota > Metazoa > Chordata > Lepidosauria > Squamata > Lacertidae > Zootoca > Zootoca vivipara. Next base: position 58,233,261 of record NC_083286.1, on the reverse strand, counting down.
TTTTTTAGACTCGTCTACCCATGTACTATCTCTGGAACCAAAGGGGTGCATTGGTTGTCAGATGTGAAATATATTGGCAATATTTTCAGCTCTCCTACCCCACTAAATTGCAGATAGTTGCTCCATCTGCTTCTGCCTCTGTCCCCTCCCACCACTATCATGTGACACACGGACTGTGTCCCAGAAAAAAAGGGTCCCTTGACCTGAAATATGTTATCCACCACTGGTTTAATGTTTGCATGAGGAAGGCCTAGAAAAGCATTTCACTCCATACATAAATGGGTTAAATTGGCACAGTTGTCTTTTTTTGACAGTGTTACAGATTTGTTCTTCTGATCCCCGGCGCCTTTGCTGAACTACCATTCCCAATTAAACCCATCTCTGTTTGCATTAATGGTGCACAAAATGCGAGCACTGTTTCGTATTCAAATCCCTCTTTTGCAGAGGTCAGTTTTGAGGGCAAACATTCTGCGTTCTTTTGTCGAAAATCAGCTTCCATGTCAAAAACCGTTGCTCTGCTTGATTTAAATTGCTGATGTTCTTTTCGTCTCGGCAGACCTCTACCGGATTGGACCTTCTCCTCTTCCCCGTTGAGTCTGGAATGTGGTTGGAAGAGAGTAACTAACAAACTAAGCAGAAACCAATTCATTAACTTTTCATTAACTTGCTCCTTGCCAGTTGCTTGACCTAACACATCCCACCCAACCCAACCCTAGGCTCCTAGGCTTCGAGATAAGTGAAGTTGCCGTCCAAATGAATGCAGCAGGGGTGTTTTTGTTTTTGTTTTTGGGTTTTTTCCACGATGCAAATTCTGTTTTCTGTGCAAACTAATGACTCCGAGGTGGTGATACAGAGCACAGCAAGCTACCCCCAAACTAGAAAATAGAACTGCAATAAAAATGCCAAGGAATGATAAGGTAGCGATTATGTGTGTGAGATTTTATGTTTTGCTTGGAGGTGTGTGTGTGTGTGTGTGTGTGTGTGTGTGTGTGTGCGCGTGTGCATTTGGGGGGGGGGCAAGCAGCCCAGCACCCCATTCTCACTGCAAGCGAAAGGGTTGTTTTACCAGTACAGGATTCCTATTCCTGTTTTGTTTTTTGTTTTTTAATTCCTTGCTGCCTTTTGTGTTTTCTCGCTTGACTGCTGAACTGAAACATGTCTGCAAAAAATGATGGATTAATTAGTAGGAATCTGAAGCAATTTCTTCTTCTTCTTCTTCTTCTTCTTCTTCTTCTTCTTCTTCTTCCTCTTCCTCTTCCTCTTCCTCTTCCTCTTCCTCTTCCTCTTCCTCTTCCTCTTTTTCTCCTCCTCCTCCTCCTCCCCCCCCCGCTTTAAAGGTGGAGGAGGGAAACGAAAGAGTTTCATCTCCACAAGATCCTTTCCAAAGTCTTCATTATTACCCCATGGTGGGTTTTGAAAGTAATTTACATAATAGCTAACAAAAATGTACTCAGCGAAACTCCGGGCCCACTAAACATGGGAGATAATTATGCCAGGAGAATGATATCCCTCTGCCAGCTCCATTTTCGAGATACATTTATTTGCCCTGTACCCAGCTCCCAACAAGTAAACAGGAATTAACATATTGCGTAGGTGTGCATATTACAATCTCAACAGTGGGGGGAAGGGGGAGATATGGCATCCTATTCTCGGCATATACGTACCACCTGAATGGTATTTTTCATTATCTCCTGCCCTGGGAACATTGTATTATTCCACTGGGGAAACCGAGGAGAGGATATAATTATCAGCAAAGTAATGGGGAACCTCCCGTTAATGGCCAGCTATTCAAATATCTCCATATAATCGTCGATCCCAATCTCTCCCCGTTGCATACTCTTCTGGAAAAACTCATCACTTTTTTTCCACTTACTCTAGCATAATGAATTCATTTTGCATTTTCTTTTGTGAGAAATTAAGAGGGAGAGCAAGGTAATGTGTTGACATTTGAAATGCGGCAGAGAAAAGTTTAGAGAGGCAATTTGACTTAATCGCCCACCAGCAAAGCAGCCCTGCTTATTAAATTAGCTCGCAGCGCACGGGACACATGTTACTACTTTTGCAAGAAACTTTCTCTGCTAATTTGGAAGGAGTGGAATTCACAGGGAGGAGAAAACGGATTCTGGGTGCAATCATCTTGCTCATGTGTCCTGTGAAGAGGTCAATGGGAGATGGTACATGGGTGTTTGTGTGTGTCATATTCTACTATGTAGACTAGGCTATGCATGAGGGGAACAGAACTTGCCCTGCCCATAAGAACATAAAAAGAGGCCTTCAAGCGGATCACTCCACAATCAGTGATTCCCAGTGATTCTCAGAAGCATCCTTCCTCCAACTGTGGAAGCAGAACCGAGACATCACGGTTAGTCACCACAGATAGCCTTATCCTCCATGAATATATCTAATCCTTTATTAGAGCTGTTAGGTTGGTGGCCATAACCATCTCATTCAAGTGAATTCTTCTGTTTAATGAAGTAATGCCTCATTTTGTATTTTGTGCATCTCCCACCTTTCATCTTCATTGGATGACCTTGGATTCTCATATTATGGGGGACTCTTTCCACTTTCTCCATGCCATGCATCTTTTTTTTTTTTAAATGAGAACATAAGAAGAGCCTGCTAGATCAGGGCAATGGCCCATCTGGCCCAGCCAGATGCCCCAAAGGGAAACCCGCAAGAAAGACCCAAGCACAAGGGAAACCTAAGACTGCAAAGAGGACCATAGAATTCTAGAATCATAGAGTTGGAAGAGACTGCAAGGGCCATCCAGTCCAACCCATTGCCAAGCAGGAAACACCATCAAAGCATTCCTGACAGATGGCTGTCAAGCCTCTGCTTAAAGACCTCCAAAGAAGGAGACTCCACCACACTCCTTGGCAGCAAATTCCACTGCCGAACAGCTCTTACTGTCAGGAAGTTCTTCCTAATCTTTAGGTGGAATCTCCTTTCTTGTAGTTTGAATCCATTGCTCCGTGTCCGCTTCTCTGGAGCAGCAGAAAACAACCTTTCTCCCTCCTCTATATGACATCCTTTTATATATTTGAACATGGCTATCATAACACCCCTTAACATTCTCTTCTCCAAGCTAAACATACCCAGCTCCCTAAGCCGTTCCTCATAAGGCATCGTTTCCAGGCCTTTGAGCATTTTGGTTGCCCTCCTCTGGACACGTTCCAGCTCGTCAGTATCCTTCTTGAACTGTGGTGCCCAGAACTGGACACAGTACTCCAGGTGAGGTCTGGCCAGAGCAGAATACAGTGGTACTATTACTTCCCTTGATCTAGATGCTATACTCCTATTGATGCAGCCCAGAATTGCATTGGCTTTTTTAGCTGCTGCATCACACTGTTGACTCATGTCAAGTTTGTGATCTACCAAGACTCCTAGATCCTTTTCACATGTACTGCTCTCAAGCCAGGTGTCAGCCATCCTGTATTTGTGCCTTTCATTCTTTTTTGCCTGAGCATCCCACATGCTATCTCCCTGGGCTCCAACACTACTCACTCTTTTCTTCAGTATTTGGCCTGAAGAAAGTTGTCATGGGAAAAATATGCTAGGGAGACAGAATGCAGGAAAACAAGAGTGGTTGAAGCTGAAGAACATACGAAGAGCCTTGGATGATCAAGCCAAAGGCCTATCTAGTCCAGCACGCTGTTCTCACAGGGTCAACCAGATGTTCACAGACAGGACCCGAGAGCAACAGCTCTCTCCTTATTGTGATTGCCATCAACTGTGGGGGTAGAACATAGCCCCATGATCGCCCGGGCGGTTCACCGGTGATTTCCAACAACTGCATATCAGATGAATATTGTCCCTGCTGCTGGAGGGAGGTCACAGCCACCACAGGTAGGAGCCATTGATCTCTTTGACTACCATGAATTTAGCTCAGTTATTGTCTACGCTGTCTAGCTTCAGACAGTGGCCATTCCCAGCCTTACCTGGAGACGGAGGAGAGGGTTATCAATGGCTACTGACCAGGATGGCTATGCTCTGCCTCCACAGTTGCTTGGAGGAAGCAATTCTTCTGAAACCACAGGTGGCAAGAACGCTCTTGTGCTCAAATCCTGCTTTCTAGTTTCCTATCATCATCTGGCTGGCCAATGTAAGAACAGGATGCTGGACTAGGTGGACCATTGGCCTGATCCAGCAGGCTCTTCTTGTGTCCTTATGGTAGGGATTGAACCCAGTGGTCAGGTGGCACCTGGTGCGGGAAATTTCTTGTCACCCCCATTGACTTTTTTTTTGCCTGCAAAATGGTTTTCCTTTATTTCATACCAGAGTTTTTGAGATTTTTCGGGGGGGGGGGAGGAGCTCATTGAGGTTTTTTTTTTTTTTTGCGGAGATTGTGTGCCTTGCGACGAGTGCCTACAGCTGAGGGGGAGCCGGCGGGTGGACAGTTTCTGCAGCAGAAAGCCTGCATGTGCCAAAGCCGCAGCTTCTCTCACTGATGTTGAGTGCCACAAAGCATTTTGTCACACTCCCCCCCCCCTTGGAGGCATAGCTGCCAAGTCTCCCATTTTCCCCAGGAAATCCCCATTTTTCCAGCTGTTCCTAGCTGAAAAAACGGATTTTTTTGTTTTTCCCCAGTTTATTCTGGTGTGGCGGCCATTTTGGAACTGGGCGGGGCATGCTCAGAAGCGACTTTTGATGCTGCTCTGCCCAGTTCCAAAATGGCTGCAGTGCGACTCCTGGCGTGGTGGCCATTTTGGAACTGGGCAAAGCAGCATCAAAAGTCGCTTCTGAGCATGCTCCGCCCAGTTCCAAAATGGCGGCAGTGCTACTTCCGGTCTGCTATTTCCGGCCCGGTCCCTTATTTCTCTGACAGCAACTTGGCAGGTATGCTCGGAGGTGGCACCTGGGGTGTACCACACCCACCGCAACCCACCTTGCGACACGCCTGATTGAACCTGATACATTCTGCATGGAAAGCAGATACTGTACCATGAACCTATGGATCTTCTCTTTACTTTCCACACTAAGTGTGACCAGTGGCATCTCAGTTTGAGAGCCCGCTGTCCCCAGCAACTAGTATGGCACCTGCTTGAAGCGTGTAACTCAGATGAGATATCAGCAGAGAGCTGATAGCAGCAATGCTAATTTAATTCCTTTCCTTTCTCCTGCTCTGAATCTCTGAATGATCTTCAGAGTCATGATCTTCCACTCTGTTCTGTTCCAGCCTACGGTATTTAGCCTGTGTTAGGGTGAAACACTAATTTTCTCTTCAGAGGCTGACAGTTTGTAAACTTGTTCTATGCCATTAATTCCGGGAGCCTTCCTGTGTCTTTCAATAGGAAATTAGCAGTCAAATGTGTTTAGCTTATGGGATCGGCAGCCACGACAAGTCACAGAACCGTAAACTAGTTAAGAGTAGACTTCCTTGGGTTGGTAATGCACACACAGAAATAGCTGAGGGGAGGGGAGCTGGTATGCAGTATAGAATACTGCAGTGAGCATCTGCAGAGGGCTTTCAGCAATAAAGTAGAATTTTCCAGTGTTCAGTGCATGCTGAATCGCAAAATAGCAATTTTAAATGCTGTTAGGAATGGAAAGTATAGAACCAGGGGCTGAAATCCATCTTAGATTTCTTAATGGTACATGGATCTTACACATGTGGTATATGAAGAACTTGTTGTTTGTGGAATTTGGGGAAAACTAATCCTGACCCATTTAAGGTCTCACTGGCAAATAATACTAAGGCTGTGCCTTATTGCATGGTGTTCCGTCCAGCTACGTCTTGCTGAATAATAATAATAATAATAATAATAATAATAATAATAATAATAATAATAAATATTTTTTATACCCCGCCCTTCCCAGTTCAGAAACCCAGGCTCAGGCTGGCTAACAACAAATCTTAATTGTAATACAACATAAAAGCAGCATAAAATACAGTATAAAACCATGAATAACAATAAAATTCAAAGTTCAAAAATCAATTTTGGGGGAAATCCATCCAATAAACATTAGATAGTCACCAAGGCTAGCTGACTAAATTAGTCCTACTTGGGCCAGCAAGGAGGCCAGGGGATAATTAGTTGTGAGGTCCCAGAGCGGGTAATCTTCATAAAAAGGGGAGGGGGAGAGAAGGGAAATAAAAGATCAGGCTGAGTTCAAATTAAAGGCCATGTGGAATAGCTCTGTCTTACAGGCCCAGCGGAAGGAGGTAAAGTCCTATAGGGCCCTAGTCTCATGGGACAGAGCATTCCACCAGGTCGGAGCCATCACTGAAAAGGCCCTGGCGCTGGTGGAGGATAGTCTGACTTCTTTAGGGCCCAGGACCTTTAAGCTATTATTATTCATGGACCTTAGGGTCCTCTGCGGGGCATACTAGGAGAGGCAGTCCTGTAAATCCGAGGGCCCTAAGCCACAAAGGGCTTTAAAGGTCAAAACCAGCATCTTGAACCTGACTCTATACTCCACCGGGAGCCAGTGCAACTGGTAAAGCACTGGGTGAATATGCTCCCATAGCAAAGACCCCATGAGGAGCCCCACTGCAGTATTCTGCACCCGCTGGAGTTTCTGGGGCAGTTTCAAGGGCAGCCCCGCATAGATCGAATTACAGTAGTCAAGCCTGGAGGTGGCCGTCACATTGATCACTGTGGCCAGATCGGGGCGGGAGAGGTAAGGGACCAACTGCTTAATGCGGCAAAGATGGAGAAATGTCACCTTAGCTGTTGCTGTAACCTGTGCCTCAATGGAAAGGGAGGCGTCAAGGATTACACCCAAACTCTTAACGGAAGGCAATGGTACTAATTGGGGCCCCGCAAGAGAAGGGAGTTGGTCCCTCATCCCCATGCCATCCCGACCCAGCCAGAAGACCTCTGTCTTTGAAGGATTTAGTTTCAATCCGCTCCCACGAAACCATCCAGCCACAGCCTCCAAGCACCTGGTCACTGTGTCCGGGGCCGTGTTGGTGTGGCCATCCATCAACAGATAGAGCTGAGTGACAACCCAGCCCAAAGCTCCAGACAATCTGGGCAAGGGGGGCACATAAACATGTTAAAAAGCATCAGGGAGAGGATTGTGCCCTGCGGTACTCCACACACCAAGGAATAGTGTGGCGACATCTCCCTCCCTAGCGCCACCCTCTGTCCCCGACCAGAGATAAAACAGCACAGCCATTGTCGAGCCGTGCCCTGTATCCCCACGTCGGCGAGGTGGTGGTCCAGAAGATCATGATCTACCATATCAAAGGCTACTGACAAATCTAATGGATGCATTTTGTAAACGTATGGGACAAATTTTTGCTGTTTTCAGCAAATATTTCAATGTCAGGAATGCTTTGATGGTGTTTCCTGCTTGGCAGGGGTGTGGACTGAATGGCCCTTGTGGTCTCTTCCAACTCTATAATTCTATGATTTTTTTCCCCCTTCCAATTTATTCATCAATAAAGCTAATGGATATTCCATATGCATCTTTTATGTAAGGTATAAAAGGTAAAGGTAAAGGGACCCCTGACCATTAGGTCCAGTCGTGACCGACTCTGGGGTTGCGGCGCTCATCTCGCGTTATTGTCCGAGGGAGCCGGTGTACAGCTTTCAGGTCATGTGGCCAGCATGACAAAGCTGCTTCTGGCAAACCAGGGCAGCACACAGAAATGCCGTTTACCTTCCCGCTGTTTATCTACTTGCACTTTGATGTGCTTTCGAACTGCTAGGTTGGCAGGAGCTGGGACCGAGCAACGGGAGCTCACCCCGTCGCGGGGATTTGAACCACCGATCTTCTGATCGGCAAGCCCTAGGCTCTGTGGTTTAAACCACAGCACCACCCGCATCCCTAAAAAGTATGTATACTTGTGTACAATTTTTAGGTACCAAGAATGCACTGTGAAATCTAGGGAAGTACATAATATTACAAGGAGTTGTATTCTGATCTGTAAGCAAGGTTGGGAGTGCCTGGTAGTCTGCTGTGGAAATAAATTCCCCCCTCATCACAAGTTGGGGACCAGGGCAACTTGATTCACCCTTCTCTCTGATGCTATTGAGGCAAATAATCTGATTCCTTAGAGAAGCATATATGAATGGTCCTCCTAAATCATCCTAAAGGTCCATCATTCTGTCACAAAAACTAAATAAATGGGCATTAGTGGAGTTGGTCATCACCTGTTGTCTGTCTTTCATACCCTAGTAATCAGATGTTTCATTTAGTTTCCAGACCCTGGTACAGAATGATGAGATAATCATCTCTCCATGCCCAAAACCTTGGAGCTCCCCCTCTTCCCAAGAAAGTTATCCAATCTAGAGAAGCCCAGATTGCTATTGCAAAGGGCACCTAGAAATTAACCTCTTTATTCTAGAAAGATTCTGCATCAGATTAGATCTGCCCACTCCTCATCTGTAAAATATATGCCTCTGAAAAACAAAAAATGAAAATTCAAAGCGGCCTCAAGAGGGAACCGAGTGGAATTGAATATATGCCTCTCTCTTTTTTAAGAGTTGCCAAAATCTCGCCTCCATTTCCAAGTGACTATTTTTAAAATACAGTGAACTCTATTGTTCTTCTGGCAGAAGAGAGGGAGGGGAAAAAAAGGAAATGAGACCTGAACTTTTAAAAGGCTATTTTTAAAGAAATGTATTTCATGTTTTGGCATAGCTGGGAACCTAATTATTATATGCCATTTCCCTAAATGGAATCAGGAAAGTAGTTAAAGTGGAAGGAGGAAGAAGCCTGACATTTTACAAGTTTTGACGAAACTGCTGCATTCTGTGGCCATGATCTTTCCTCGGAGGGTGCAGATTCCATGCACATGGGACCAACCACTAACCCGTGGAGTCAAAACAGGAGGAAAAAGAGAAACCCAAGCTGGAGTGAAAAGACACCATTCTGGAGTGGTCAGACCTCACCTGGAATACTGTGTCCAGTTCTGGGCACCACAGTTCAAGAAGGAGACTGACAAGCTGGAACGTGTCCAGAAGAGGGCAACCAAAATGGTCAAAGGCCTGGAAACGATGCCTTATGAGGAACGGCTTAGGGAGCTGGGTATGTTTAGCCTGGAGAAGAGAAGGTTAAGGGGTGATATGATAGCCATGTTTAAATATATAAAAGGATGTCATCTAGAGGAGGGAGAAAGGTTGTTTTCTGCTGCTCCAGAGAAGCGGACACAGAGCAATGGATTCAAGCTACAAGAAAGAAGATTCCACCTAAACATTAGGAAGAACTTCCTGACAATAAGAGCTGTTCGACAGGTCTTTAAGCGGAGGCTTGACAGCCATCTGTCAGGAATGCTTTGATGGTGTTTCCTGCTTGGCAAGGAGTTGGACTGGATGGCCCTTGTGGTCTCTTCCAACTCTATGATTCTATGACAAATCCCATATTGTTTCAATTTTGCTGGCACTCAATCACAGTTCCATTCCATCCATCCTATTTGGTGTAGATCCTTAGAAATAACACATATTTGAATTAAAATAAAATAAAAATCCTTCCAGTGTCACCTTAGAGACCAACTAAGTTTGTCATTGGTATGAGCTTTCGTGTGCATGCACACTTCTTCAGATACACTGAAACAGAAGTCACCAGACCCTTATATATAGTGAGAGGGTAGGGAGGGATTTACTCAGAAGGGGGGTGGGAATGTCACATGGGATGGAGCATTCAACCAGGTCAGAGTGATCACTGAAAAGGCCTTGGCTGACCTGATGAAACTATGGCTGCACTGAGCTGCCAGACCTCCACACTGGAGGGCAGAATCATTACTCAGATTATTTAATTTATTTTCATCTCTAAGTATCTCCCTATGTTTACACTGTGTCTGCGACCATGCCAGAGAGCAGTTTGAAGTTTTTTTTAAAAATGTTCTTTTTTTCCCCTTTAAAAGGAAAATATTTTCCTTTTAACTTTTTTTGCATGTCCAGGAGGCATTTTCTCTTGGAAGAAGGAGGAGGAGGAGGAGGAGGAGGAGGAGGAGGAGGAGGAGGAGGAGGAGAGGAGGAGGAGGAGGAGAAGAAGAAGAAGAAGAAGAAGAAGAAGAAGAAGAAGAAGAAGAAGAAGAAGAAGAAGAAGAAGAAGAAGAAGAAGAAGAAATGTCAATAAGGCTGCAAAACCACAGAGCTCTGTAAGACTATTTTTAAATGAAAAAAAAAAACTCCTCATCTTGCTAGTTGGTTAATTTATTTTGCAGGTGCTTTGCATAAAGGTTGCTAATTACACATAGCAAACTAATTGGGAGATGGTTTGCTGGTTCAACCCTATTCCAATTCACCTTGCTCAGATTCCTGGATTTTTAGGCGTCTCCTCTTCTACCTCACTCTGCAAACAGTGGCCTGTCCACTCTTCCAAGCTGGCCAATGACTTGACCTCCCACCTTTCAGTGGGAGATGTGCAGCAGACAAATATTAAGAGGCTCAGCCACACACTTTTTGCTAGTAGCCTTTCCTTAAACATAGCAACTCTTTTATTAAGGCATGAACACCTCACTAAGGCATCAGGTTCAAGAATGTGTACAACTTGTGTGTGTTTGTGTTTTAATGAAACTTTGCATAAGTTCAGAAGTACAGAATCCAGTAAGACATTCAAGAGAGACTTTGGAAGTGCATCTCATTTTAAATTGGATTGTAATTGTTGTCAATGGCCTTGAGATAGATAGATAGATGATAGATAGATAGACAGATAGATTGATAGAGATAGATATAGATGAGAGAGAGAGAGAGAGAGATACATTAGATAGATGATAGATAGAATAGTGATGCAGGTGGCACTGTGATCTAAGCCACTGAGCCTCTTGGGCTTGCCGATCAGAAGGTTGGAGGTTCGAATCTGCACAACAGGGTGAGCTCCTGTTGCTCTGTCCCAGCTCCTGTCAACCTAGCAATTCAAAAGCATACCAGTGCAAGTAGATAAATAGATACTGCTGTGGCGGGAAGGTAAATGGTGTTTCCGTGCACTCTGGCTTCCATCACGGTGTTCCATTGCACCAGAAGCAGTTTAGTCATGCTGGCCACATGACCCAGAAAGTTGTTTGTGCGCAAACGCTGGCTCCCTCAGCCTGAAAGCAAAATGAGTGCCGCAACCCCATAGTCGCCTTTGCCTGGACTTAACCATCCAGATAGATAGATGGGTGGATAGATAGATAGATAGATAGATGATAGATAGATAGATAGATGATAGATAGATTAGATAGATTAGTTAGATGATAGAGATAGATAGATAGATAGATAGATAGATAGATAGATAGATAGATAGATGATAGATAGATGGGTAGAGAAGCAGTGGTAGGAATAAAAAGGAAGAGGAGGAGAATCAGGAGCACCCAGTGTGCATGGTGTTAGACTGACTGTGGAAAATCATCAATGGCTTTTCAATACCCAGAGCTGGTGCTGCGCTTACCTGCTAATTTCTATAATGCATAAAGCGCTTTATATCATCTAATATAAAGCGGATTGTGGTAGGGCTGTTAAGAAATTTAGCTTAGGGTTTGGTTTGTGTAAGGCCACAGCTCATGCTGAGTAATGGGGGGCGTGTGTATGCAAATTCCTTGGATCTGATTGGTTGTTGGGGCCCCTCTTAAAGCTGCGTCCACCATTTTCTGGTCACATTTTTGCCTGGCGTTTGAACTGTGTGTTTCTATCGGTTCCTGTCTGGCAAGAGAGCGTTCCTGGATTCCTGGAGTCTGGTTGTATCTGGCTTATTTAATTTGCTGATTTATTCAGCTTATTGCTTGCTTTTGATTTTTAGCTTTCATTTACTGCCTTATTTAGCTCCGTTTTGATTCTCCCCCTCCCCTCCCTCCCCACTCCCTTCCCCTACGGCTCGGCCTCGGCTGGGGGCGTTGGGAGTCCCCCCCCCCCCCCGCACAGGCATCCCACTTTATTTAAAGGGCGCACCCCCCTTTAGATTCCTTTAAATTCTTTAAATTCCCCCCCCCCCGCTTGCCTTGGCTAGCCTGCTGTGGCTCTTGGTGGGCAAGGGGGCCTTGGTACCCTGAGGGAGCCTTGGCTCCTGGCTCCTTGCCTGGCCGTTTTCCTGCTGGGGCTGGGCTGGGCTGGGCTGGAGCCACGTGGGTGGTTAATAGGGCTGTTGCCGGCTGAGGAGCATTGAGGCTGCTTGCGCTCTGCTGGGGGCCTCTAATTTGGCTTATTGGGGGCTGTGGCGTTTGCCGCCCCCCCTGGGGTGCCTGCGGGGTGGGGGTGCATCATTGGGAGGGCGCCAGGCCGTTATTGTGCCTGGTTTGCACGTTGCGTCCGCCATTTTAATGCTTGCAACCCCCTTTGCTATTAAGCAGAGAGCTGCTGCTTGTGCATTGGGGGGAGCGGTTTGAGGGGGGTTGCTGGGTCTTTAGGACCTTGGGAGGGGGTCCCCTCACTTGATTCACCTGGGGGGCCTCTAGTTTTGGTGTCCTGTATAGCGTTTGTTTTCTGTTTGCATCTGTTTTAGCTGAGGAAAAAATTTTTCCTGGCTGCAGTTTATTTCGAGGCTTGAGTGCTTGCAGCCAGTTTCTGGGCGTTTGGCGCCATCTACTGGCCACGAGTTGTTACTACACCTACAAATTTAATTGCCTTTTCCCTCAGCCTATATTGAAGTCCCTTGAACAGGCTTTGACTTTATTGTGTTGCCTGACTAGCTTATTGGGTCATTTTAACTTATTGGTTTCCTTTAATTACTTGATTTAATTTATATCCTTTTATTTAGGAATCTTAATTGATTCAATTGGATTATAATTGGCTTTGACCTGCGTGGGCTTGCTTTGGTTAAGTGAAAGGAAAAAACTTTTACTCCTTGCCTTTAATTGGAGGCCTGAGTACTGCAGCCTACTTTAGGTTCTCTATGCCATCGGCTGGCCTCAAGGGGGTTATCGCACCTTGTTAGTTTTGATACTGTTCCTTCCCAATAGATAGGGAATACATTGCTTGGCCTGCGTTTTGGGTTTCTTGCATTGTTTAATTGGCTTAATTGATGTCCATTGTTTAATTCAATTTAATTTTAATTCACGTTAATTTAGTTTTCACGTATTCTGGTTAAGGATTCTATTTGGTTGCGTGGGTGGGAGTTTGGCTTTGGCCTGCGCATTTCCCTCTCCCTCCCTTTTAGGGGGGGGGGGCCGGGGCGTGTGCCGGGGTCCGGCCTACACCAGCCTGCAATACAAGTCTAACTGATTTCCCTGGGGCCTTTCAGAGGCCTGGGTGTCCCCAAATATTTTGCAGTTAGTTTTGCAGATTGGTTGGGAAGGCTCCAATATTTGAGGGGTGGGGTGACGCCGCCTAGTGGTTAAAGTGGTAATACGCACCCCTGTGTGATTCCACGTGTGTTTGCTTGTTATTCCAAGTAGTTAATAGTTCAGGATGGCGGCCCACCCATCCACTTCAGGGAAATCTAAGAGGGTCATTAAGGGCGCTTCGCAGAAGCTGCGTTCGCCAGCCTCGCAGGCAGCGGGTCGCGTGGAAGCATTCATCGCTAGCATTGCTGGTGACCCACAGGCCCTGGCCCAGCTTGGATCTGGGCTTGATGCCTTATTACAGAACCCGGCCTCTCATCCTGCCGCCTCGACCTCTGCTGGTTTACCTCTGGAAGCAGGGCGGGAGGCGGCGACTACGGCCATGCCTCCAGACCGGCAAGGCCCAGACCCTCTTTCTGCCCCCTCTACCTCTGCAGGTGTATCCCTGGACCCTGGGCAAGCTACGGTGGCGGCGTCGCAGCCTCTGTCCCCCATGGCGACCATTCTGGAACTGCCTGAGACCACCACGTCTGGGCCAGCTGACTCGTCGGATGACGACTTCGTGGGGCCTTCTGGTGTTCTGATGCCGAATGCCTCTTCCACTCCTATGGTGGTGCCGGCGCCCCCTCCCGTCAAACGACGAAGTGAGGGGAAGCAGCCTCGGCGCACCAGGAGGGCGAGGCAGGCTAAGGGCAGAGTAAGTGGGCAAGGGCAGGGGGGGCGGACGGGGGCCTCCTCTAATGTTGTTGTTTCGCCCGTTGCTCCATCCCAGACTCTTGCCGTCGCCTCGCGGCGCGAGGGGCTTTCGTCGGCATCCGGCGAGGAAGCCCTCCCAGTGCCGGCTAGAGCGTCGAGTGGCGGAAAACGTCGTCACAAAAGTCGTTCCAGGAGGCGGGCAAAGAGGCGCAAGGACGATACCTCGGCTTCGACCACCTCAGGTTCGTCCTCTAGCTCCGAGGGTTCTGATCACTCTATGGGGTTGTACTGGGCTTACGGGGAAGTGGATTCTGGCCTTCCTCGTTGGGCCTGGGCTCGTCGAGCGAATTCGCATCGTGCTCGTTATGGAGCTGTTCAAGAATGTCTCGACGGAGAGTTGGTCCCGGAAACCACGGTTTCCACCAACAGTACTAGGGATATTATTCCGGGCAGTCACTTGTCCTCTAAATTGAGGTCTAGGATATTGGATGGTAAATATGTAGACATTTTTGATTTAGCTCCACCAGAGGAGGTGGTCCCTGAGCAAGGAAACGCCCTCGTTGGTACTAAGAAGAAAGGCAGGGGGAGAAAGGTGGAGCGGACTTTCGAGCGTTGGCTCGATTGTTATCAAGTTTTTTCCGGGGTAGTAGTAGCGGCATATCCCCGCAGGGCTCTACACCTTATCGTGTACCAGTCCATCGTAAGGTCAGCATATAACATGGCAGGGGAAGCGGCCGCAATTGCTTATGATGAAAGATTTCGCAGGCGGGCGTCAAAAATTGACACCGCCCGCTTTGACAGGAAAGACTTGGACCTTTGGACCACGTATGTGGCTCCGTCGGTTTCACGGAAACCCGCCGAGCAGCAAAGGGCTAAGACCCAGCCTTTTAAGGCGGCACCTAAATTGCGCTGCTGGGATTTCAATAAAGGACTGTGTCAGCGCCCGCGGTGTATTTATGCGCACACTTGTGACCGGTGTGGCGGTAGCCACCCGGCTGTTAACTGCTATGCGGGCCGGCGGCCCTTTCGTGGGGGTCGGGGAGGATTCAGGCAGGCGCCAAGGGGTTCCGCCCCTGCCCTCCCCGCTCCCCCCGCAGCTTCCACATCAAAGTGAATTGCTTCAGTTAGCTTTTTCTCCCATTAAGTTACCGGCCCTTAAACATTGGTTAGCCTCCTATCCCAATATTGAGGCGGCTGCATATCTTCGGGATGGTTTCTCCTTCGGGTTCCGGATTCCGATAGCTTCGGTTCCCCTGGCTAGGAATCCTAGGAGCCAGAAGTCGGTGAGAGAGATGCACGAGGTCGCAAGGCGGAAGGTTAATAAAGAAATAGCCCTCCAGCGCATGGCTGGTCCTTTTGCGTCTCCGCCTTTTCCCAATCTGCACCTCTCTCCCTTGGGAATCGTCCCCAAGAAGGCTCCGGGTGAGTTTCGGCTCATTCATAATTTGTCTCACCCTAGGGACACGTCCGTGAACGACGTGATCCCTCCGGAGCTTTGTACGGTCAAATACGCTTCTCTCGACCAGGCAATTAAAATGATCAGAAAGTTTGGGCCGGGGGCCTTGTTGGCAAAATGTGATATCGAATCGGCTTTCCGATTATTACCAATTCATCCGCATGATTTTTGGTTGCTGGGCTTTCAGTTTGAAGGCGCCTATTATTTTGATAAGGCCATGCCAATGGGCTGCTCCGTAGCCTGTGCGGCCTTCGAGTGCTTTAGTACGTTTTTGGAATGGGCCCTTCGCACGAAGACCGGATTAACGGGGGTCACTCATTATTTGGATGATTTTTTAATGGTTTCTGCGGCCGATACGGGTGACTGCGTCACCCTGCTACAGGCCTTTAACGACCTTACCAATGAGCTGGGCGTGCCCCTCGCAGCGGATAAGACTGAAGGCCCAGCTACCAGGCTCACGTACCTGGGTATCCTTCTGGATACCGTTAATCAGACTTCCAGCTTACCTATGGAGAAGATCACCACGCTTCGACGGGTGATAGAGGAAATGCTGGTGCCGGAAAAAGTGACGCTTCGCCAGCTGCAATCGTTGCTGGGTCACTTTAATTTTGCCTGTAAAGTTGTGTCACCCGGTCGCCCCTTTTGTGCGCGTTTGAACAAACGCACCGTTGGCCTGCGTCAGCCTCATCACCGGGTGCGCTTATCGCAGGGTGAGAAGGCTGACATGAGGATGTGGCTGGTATTCCTGGAGGAATACAATGGGGTATCCTTGTGGCAGGATGTTTTAAACCTGCACAACGATTTCCAAGTGCACTCCGATGCGGCGGGTTCCCTGGGATTTGGTTTGTTTTGGAATGGCAGGTGGTGCGCACAAAGATGGCCCCCTGCTTGGCGGGACACTGAAATCACGCGGGATTTAACTTTTCTTGAGTTCTTTCCTATAGCAGTTGCAGTCCATATTTGGGTTGACGACTTCAAGGACCGCCGCGTATGCTTTTGGTCAGATAACCAGGCTGTGGTGACTGTCCTTGCGAAACAATCTTCTAAGTCAACTCGGGTATCGGCTCTGCTGCGGGCATTCGTGCTGCAGTGCCTGCGTTTTAACATTATTTTCTCTGCGCGTTTTGTCCCGGGCGTGGCCAACGATATAGCTGACGCTTTGTCACGATTTCAGATGGAGCGCTTCAGGTCCCTGGTTCCAGACGCACAACATCAGCCGGAGATTTTCCCGGATCGTCTTTGGAACCTTGGCAGCTGCTAGTCTTGCAGGGAGTAGCTGCTTCTGTTTCCCCCTCTACCCTGCGGGCTTATCAAAAAGCTTGGACTGACTTTTTAACTTTTCGCAGTCAGTCGCTCGCGGTGGAGGGAGCGGCCCGCCCCTCTTCTTCCCAGGTGCTTCAATATTTGGCACACCTGTTTCACCTGGGAAGGGCTGCCAGGACCATAAAGCTCCAGTCTGCGGCCATTTCATTTTTCTCGAAATTGTTTTTTAATAGGGACCCTTGCGCCAAATTTGTGGTGCGTAAGGCCATGGAGGGATGGGGTAGGCTTTGTCCTCCCCGTTCCCCTACCAGGAACCCGATTTCTTTTGATCTTCTCACTAAAATGAGATTGAAGCTTAGGGTGGTGTGTTGGTCTAAATATGAGGCCCGTTTGTTTTCGGCCGCCTTCTCAGTGGCCTTTTTTGGCGCTTTGAGAATTGGTGAAATTGTAGGGGGTCAGATGCGTCAGGGGGTGCCAGGGGGTTTGCTACTCCAGGACATACGTCTGTCACCAACGGAATTGTTAATCACGATTCGGAGTTCCAAGACCGACCAGGCTGGTAAAGGAGCAGTAATGCGACTGCCTGCTACGGGGCAGACGGGCCCCTGCCCGGTTAAGGACGTAGCCAAATTCTTGGCGGAAAGGCCAGCTGGGGAGGGCCCCTTGTTTGTGCATCAGGATGGTAACCCGATGACTAGGCTGCAATTTACTAGAGTTATGAGGAAGGTGATAGCGGCATGCGGTTGCGTGGCCGCTAATTACGCTCCTCATTCCTTTCGCATTGGGGCCGCCACTACGGCGGCCCACTGGGGTCTTTCGGTTGATGCTATTAAGGATTTGGGCAGGTGGAAATCTGCAGCGTATAGATCTTATGTTCGGAAGCGCTCCTAACTTTGTCGTTTGTTTTCCAATGTTTTCCCAGGGCTCGCGGACGTGCACATATGGATGGTGGGACATTCCATAGTCCATTGGGCAGGCCTTCGCGCTGGCCAAACGCCATTGGGTCCTCGACTTGGCCTTCCATCCAACATCCAAGTGACCTGGATGGGCAAGAGGGGCATGCGCTGGGGGGAGCTTCTCCCTTTGCTGCGGCGCAAAGCCCTCTTGCTCGGGTGCCCGTCCGCCCTGGTGATCCAGCTGGGAGAAAATGACATCCCCGCTGTGGACCCGTTATCTCTTCGCCTGGCTATCCTACGAGATTTGTTGGAGATAAGGACTTGGTTCCCTGATACCGTCGTTTTTTGGTCCCAAATGTTGCAGAGGATGCAATGGCGGGGTGATATTCCTCCTCTGGCTGGGGAAAGAGCTAGGAAGAGGGTTAACAGCGCAGCATCCAAACGGGTGTACGAAATCGGGGGGAGTTTGATTCGTCATCCCGAAATTAATGTTAGAGCCCCGCTTTTATATCGGGATGATGGGGTTCACTTATCCCCTGATGGGTATGATATTTGGCTGCGTGATGTGTCTGAGGGTTTAAAAAGTTGGTTAGGTCTCTGAGTGTTGGCGGCAAGCCAGGGCTGGCTTGATTGGCGGTTAGGCTTTTGGTTGGTTAATCGGTTGGTAGAGGGGGTGGCACACGGATGCCTACCCTCACCTCCGTTTGCTCCATATAGAAGTATTCCGTTAAAGGAATCTCAGGGCTTACACTCTTGTCCTTACCATCCCGCCATTGGCGGGAATGGTGGGCCCAATTTTAAGAGCAAGAGCCTTGAGGAACATTCTTGGTGAAGGTGAGGAGGGAATGACTGGGCGCAGCCACCTCCTCACTCCCAGGTATGTTTACTTGACTTCCATGCGGAAGTCGGAGCAGGAACTGTCCAAGCGGACAGTGGTGAGTCCTGTCCTATGGTGACAGCTGATGTGAGTCCTGCCACGTGGGCAGATGAGGTGAGTCCTGTCCAATGGTGACAGCTGATGTGAGTCCTGCCACGTGGGGCAGATGAGGTGAGTCCTGTCCTAAGGGGACAGCTGATTGAGTCCTGTCCTGGATGGACAGATGGGGATAGTCCTTCTTTAGGAAGGACGAGTGAATAACCAAAAGCCTAAGCCAACACTCGGATTAAAATTGTGTATTTAATAAAGTTGTGGCCCTAAATTATTTGCCAAAAACCAAACCATAATTCTGTTGTCAGTTGTGAGTTATTTAAGGTAATTTTCTGGGAAGCCTCGACACACAAAGCGCTTTATATCATCTAATATAAAGCGGATTGTGGTAGGGCTGTTAAGAAATTTAGCTTAGGGTTTGGTTTGTGTAAGGCCACAGCTCATGCTGAGTAATGGGGGGCGTGTGTATGCAAATTCCTTGGATCTGATTGGTTGTTGGGGCCCCTCTTAAAGCTGCGTCCACCATTTTCTGGTCACATTTTTGCCTGGCGTTTGAACCCCTCCCACCCGCCCTTTCTTTCTTGCAGGTTAGCACGACATTGCTATTGCCTTCGGGGCCGCCTGTATTCAGGGGTCAGTAGGAATTTTTCCAATTGGCTGATTGGCTGTGCCTCTTGGTTTTCGCCTACTGCGCTAGCAAATTGTCACAACTTGTTAGGTTGGCGGTTAGGCTTTTGGTTGGTTAATCGGTTGGTAGAGGGGGTGGCACACGGATGCCTACCCTCACCTCCGTTTGCTCCATATAGAAGTATTCCGTTAAAGGAATCTCAGGGCTTACACTCTTGTCCTTACCATCCCGCCATTGGCGGGAATGGTGGGCCCAATTTTAAGAGCAAGAGCCTTGAGGAACATTCTTGGTGAAGGTGAGGAGGGAATGACTGGGCGCAGCCACCTCCTCACTCCCAGGTATGTTTACTTGACTTCCATGCGGAAGTCGGAGCAGGAACTGTCCAAGCGGACAGTGGTGAGTCCTGTCCTATGGTGACAGCTGATGTGAGTCCTGCCACGTGGGCAGATGAGGTGAGTCCTGTCCAATGGTGACAGCTGATGTGAGTCCTGCCACGTGGGGCAGATGAGGTGAGTCCTGTCCTAAGGGGACAGCTGATTGAGTCCTGTCCTGGATGGACAGATGGGGATAGTCCTTCTTTAGGAAGGACGAGTGAATAACCAAAAGCCTAAGCCAACACTCGGATTAAAATTGTGTATTTAATAAAGTTGTGGCCCTAAATTATTTGCCAAAAACCAAACCATAATTCTGTTGTCAGTTGTGAGTTATTTAAGGTAATTTTCTGGGAAGCCTCGACACACAATCACATGTGGAGATGAGTCCTTTATGAAGGTTTCAAGTGTCCTAATGCCCTCACACAGTAATGATTTTCCCAACTCTTCCTTTTTGACAATAAAGGATGCCTCCCCTCCTCTCTGACTTAATAGCTGCAGCTGCATTCCATTCTCACAAGGACAAATACCACTTAGATCCCAGGCTAACTGCAGCAAGGGACAAAGCAGAGAAAATATAAAACAAATGGCCGAGGACACATCCACAGGCACCAGGAAAAGAAGAGGGAAGACCGAAGAGACGGGATCAGGGGAGGAAGCCAAATGCATTTGCGAACAATGACCTCCTGTTTCTGAAGTCTAACACTTGAGAAGGTCAAGGAGCTCTCGCCAAGCCTCCAGAGATAAGACACATGGGAGATAGTGACCTAAAAGCTTGTCAAGATTCATGAAGACATTGCCAAAATCCGGAAAGAAAGACTAAAAATGGAACTAAAGAGTGTTTTTATTCCCTTCTTTTGCCCCATGTGATGCAATCTTTTCTCTGAGTGTGTTATCCTTGTGATCTATGGAGGATACCAGATGGGGATGAAGTTTTAAAATAGAATCAGCAGGTTAAGTACGGGGGATATAGAGCAGGGGCTGGTGGTGGTGGTAAAAGCTACTCAGAGCTTAAAGGGGTTCAAAGCTCTCAGCTATGATGGGTGGAAGAATAAGTTACATGAGTGCCAAAGGATGCATTTTGATGATCTGATGTAGAGAAGAGTTGAAACTTCTGAAGGATTTTCAAGTGTCCTGCTTGCCAATTTAATGGGGAAAGCTGCATTTGAAATTGCGGGGTACTCTCTAGTGGACCAGACATGAATCAGATGCAATCTGGGTTTCAGTTTATTGTCTGCAAAATGAAGCAAATGACTTATTCATCTCTGTTAGGTTTTCTTTGCTTTTGTCAATTATTACTATTTATTTCATTTATGAACCACTTCCCATGTGGCATTTTAAAGTGAATTACAATATAATAACATATACAAGCAGTTTAAAACAATGCCATATAAAAACAACTTAAAAACAACAACTATAAATAAAAGAAGAGGGGGAAACAACAACACATGCAAAAAATCAATATAAGTCCAGGAATAATAAAAACAGTTACCTTTTTAAACACTCGATTTCAAAATGTGAAGCCATGTTCACCAAAAAATGTCCCAATAAATGTACAGTACATGAGAAAATAAGAGCATAAGATGAGTCTGCTGGATCAGGCCAATGGCGCATCTAGTCCAGCAGCCTGATCTTACATTGGCCAGCCAGATGAGAACTCAAGCCCTCTCCCCTCCTGTGGTTTCCAGCAACTGGTATTCAGAAGCATTACTCCCTCCAACTGTGGAGGCAGAGCCTAGCCATCCTGGTTAGTAGCCATCAATAGCCGTGTCAATGAATATGTCCAATAGCCATTTAAAGTCATCTAAGTTGGTGGCCATCACTGCCTCCTGTGGGAGCAGTTTCCACAGTTTAACCATGAACTGTATGAGGAAGTGCTTTCTTTTATCTCTTCACATGAACCAGCAAGAAGAACCTGTGTGGAACAGCGCATTGCACACTGGTGTTCAGAGTCATGCTGCCTTTGATAATTGAAGCAGACCAAAGTCATCATGGTAAGTAGCCATGAATAGTAGGAGTCGTCATGGATTTGTCTACTCCTCCTTTAAAGCCATCAACATTTCTGGCTGCCACTACCTCTTGTGATAGCAAATTCCATAGCTTGAATTTTCCAGCATTCAACTTCGTTGAATTTTCTGGTGCTATAAGCCCACTGAATCCTTGGTAGACTTAAGGGGCCACCTTGTCCTCTAAGCCCAACAGAATTATCCGAGATGCTGATCGCCGAAGAATTGATGCTTTTGAATTATGGTGCTGGAGGGGACTCTTGAGAGTCCCATGGACTGCAAGAAGATCAAACCTATCCATTCTGAAGGAAATCAGCCCTGAGTGCTCACTGGAAGGACAGATCCTGAAACTGAGGCTCCAAAACTTTGGCCACCTCATGAGAAGAAAGGACTCCCTGGAAAAGACCCTGATGCTGGGAAAGGTGGAGGGCACAAAGAGAAGGGGACAACAGAGGATGAGATGGTTGGACAGTGTTCTTGAAGCTACCAACATGAGTCTGACCAAACTGCTAGAGGCAGTGCAAGACAGGAGTGCCTGACATGCTCTGGTCCATGGGGTCACGAAGAGTCGGACACGACTAAACGACTAAACAACAACAGCAACAAATTCGTTGGAACTGGCAAGCAGTTGGTACAGATTAAAAAGTGAGCAGCCGTCTTTTGCACCAATTGCACCAAGCAAACAATTGTGAAAGGCAGCTCTATCTGGACTTCCTTGTAAAATTCTACTATACTATTGTAGTCCACTATTATTACAAATACATTGGTGCTGGAGCAAGAGAAATTCCCATGCAGGGATGCTCCAGGAAGCAGTGCTAACCCTTGCAAAGAAAAGCAATTAGCTAATGAGGCTTTCTTGCCTAATAAGAACAGGCTGCATGCTTAAAGAGAGAAAGGGAGGGAGAGAGGGGGGGGGAAGAAACCAGGATTAGATCATGCTCTTCTGCCTGCAAAGCCTCCTGTCAGCCCTGCTGGGCTCCTTGAGTCTCTCCATGCTGCGGGAAGAGCAATCAGAGAACTTCACTCGCATAGCAACGGAAAGAGCAGTGAGGAAAAGAGAGCGAGAGAAGAAGTGCATCTGAAGAAATCACTCAAATGAGGACTGCCTGATGTTTTGGCTCATCAGCATTCATCTTTAATTTGACCCAGGAAGAAATGCCCATTGGGGGGAAACATTTACAGCAGCAGGGATACTTAAAGGAAGGCAGGAAGGAAGGGGAGGAAGTGTTTTGCTACAGTAGACTGTAGCTATCTCCTTACTTCTATCGTCCGTTTCCGGATGCAGTGTGGTTTCAGAGTATGGCTATGCCAAATAACTTTCTTTCTTTCTTTCTTTCTTAAAAAAAACAACAACAACACATTTTATTAATTTTCAATGCAGCGACAAATTCAAAGAGTGTGTCCCCACACCCACTACCTTGATGCAACATAAATGTAAAGAAATGCATTTTGCCATAATTGTAGGTGTGAATCCAGAGGAAGCCAAACACTGGGGTTCTTAATGGAAAGGGTGCCAAATTTCCACAAAGTAATCAGCATTTTGTTCACTTTCTAAAGCCTTCCCTTCCTTAGTCAGTCCCCCCCCCCCCCGATAATGGTATTGCCCATACTTTTTGTCGTCACACAAAGGAGTGAAAATGTTTCATTTCTGAACTATCAGTTGATGTGCTGCTGCCAAAAGAAAAGTATTCAATTTATTTTCAAGCAAATCAAGGTTTGTTTGTTATTTCCAGAAGACTGCCAACAAATCTAAACTTGGTACACATGGTACCTTATGTGCTTATTTCTTCAAAGATTATTTGCCAGAACGGTTGTACTGTATGGGATTGCATGTCCACCACGTGTGGAATGAAGTACCCATGCGCAACAGCATGCTCCCTTTCTGTGGTTCCCCAAAACTGGAAGAATAGTTCTTCCAACCATGGAGACAGAGCCATCATGACTAGCAGTGTCTGTTACACTTATCCACCATGGATTTGTACATTGTAGCCATTCATGTTGGTGACCATGTCTGCTCCTGAGGGGAGGACCCAAACCAATGACTTCAAGTTACAAGAAAGGAACTAAACATCATGAACAACTTTCAGACAGCAAGAGCAGTTTGACAGCAGAAGGGACTCACGTGGAAAGTGGTGGACTCTCCTTCATTGGATTCCCCGACTGTATCTTTCAGTCTGCCCAGCTACTTATCGCTGATAAGCGATGGAGCAGTATTAGGGACATCAGATTTGGCATGAAGGCCCTTCCTCAGAGTCCCAAGGTTGGCATGAGGAGGACTCTATTTCAGTCAGCCCCATTTTTTGGAGAGGGAATCATTAGCACCCTCTTCAATGCTTTCTCAGGCCAGAAGACACCCTGTCTGAAGATGATCCCACCATCCTTAGAGTATAAGGATGGCTGCCCTGCAGCTTATCCTGCTCCACAGCCACACAGGATCATGTGACTGCAGAACCCACTTTGGGTTCCTAAGGATACTACAGTGGTACCTCTACTTACGAATAACTCTACTTACGAATGTTTCTACTTACGAATGGAGCTCTGTCCGCCATATTGGATGTGGTTTAGATAGGATTTTTTCTACTTACGAATTTTTAGATATGGTTGCTTCGACTTACGATTCCCCCCCCCCAATGCATTCCTATGGGATTCGACCTACATTTTTTTTCGACTTACAAATATGTGTTTGGAACGCATTAAATTCGTAAGTAGAGGTACCACTGGAGATGGATCTCCACCTGCCAGCCTTCTTAAGCTGACAGGCATTGATGAGATCATCACTGATGAGATGAGATGAGATGATGAGATCATCATTGATGACGTCTCCCATCACTTGGGAGTAAGAAAGTCCCTGCCCTATCCTGTTTCTTGCCACCTGATTTGGACCTGATGAAACTATGGTTCATCACTATCATATCTCCTGTGGGTCCAAGCCCCGCCAGAACAGGATGAGAACAGGATCTTAACCTTTCTCTTCCTGGAACATTTGGGTAGTGTCCCTGCCATGCATCAGGATCTAGAGGCTTCATAGCAGCATTGTAGATGCCCAGGTAACCTTACCTGGACCTAATCTAGAGTCAAGATTGATCTGTGCACTCTAGAATATTTCTCAGTCAGATTTTGGGAGACCTCTTACCATACTTCCCAAAGCTTCCAGGAATCATTCTCAGTACAGGGAGGAAAGTGAGGTCGGGTGTGCGAGGGAGATCCACATCATTTATTCCAGCCACGGGATGCTAGTCTTCTCCTTTTGCACTTTGCTCTCCAGTTTTTGCACAGCAGTACCTTGGTCCACTTATAATGCAAACACTTGCTGGTGCTAATGATATATTTGCATTCAGAGTGTAGTATCAGACAATGAAGATGCAGCTCCCAATTCTTTAAGCTCAAGCAATGTTTAGTTGCTAGGCATCCGAGTGATGACTGCCCAGTTCAGATCTCACCTCAGCTACAAATTCAATAGGTCAGGTTTAATTATGCCAACATTCTCTCAATCTCTTACCTGTCAGAAGGTGGTGGTGGGGGTATGTGTGTTGTAAATATAATGTGTTGCATTGATTACAGTTGTGTTGTAAATATAATGTGTTGCATTGATTACTTCGTGTAATTACCTGAAGCTCTTCTGAACGTTCTCAGGTGCTGCAGAAATGCTTGATTTATTAATAATATTCTTTGCTTGAAAGCAAGTCCCACTGACATCAAAAGGAGGTTCAAGATGCAAGTTTTGTTTTGGCAGCTGATGAAATGATAGACATTGGAGGAGATAAACCGGTGACTTGTATGTAGCCCAATCTTTCTACAAATTTCCCCTCAAACAAATTGATTGTACACTTTCTTTAAATCAAATCTCCCTCTTTGCTGTTGACATACCTGTCTTCCGCTGATAACAACGGGGCTATGCAAACTGATGTTATCCTAATTGGGGACAGAGGCATCAGTCATGGCTCTCTACAGCTCTCTTTGCTGGGGATTGTGGAAGGCATTTGCAAAGATCCTTTGTGAAATATCCACACGCCAAGAGAGTCCTGCCTTACTTGCCCATGCACTTCTCAAAAACACTTCTTCAGGGTTTTGGAGCTGATCATTATTTCCCCTCCCTATAACTGGGTGGTGGTGGTGGAAAGACCAGGAAAAATAAATTGTTATGATTAGTTGTCTGATATTCTGCCTTTCCTCCAGAAGGAGGCCAGAGTGGCAGGGAAAAAAAAATAGTAGTGTAATGAAATGTTTTAATTAACTTCAGTGACAAATCCTCTCCCTGCCCCCCCACGGTACCCAAGGCTGAGCAAGTTGTTTTGGCTCCAGAAGAACATCCCACTAAGCAGGTTCTACCCTTAAAGTAGAACATGGGTTGCAGACGGGTAAACAAGATATCCCAGGGTTGGAGAGGCGGGTCAGTTTGGATGGCCACATGTGTGATTGGTGGGTTGAGCTGTTGCTGGGGAATTTAGCATTTAGCAAATGATTGATTGACAGCTTCTGCATTTAAATAGGTTGTGCAAGCAGCTTTTCCCCACTTTTGCTGCTTGCATCGAATCTCCCTCCCGCCCTCCTCTTATTTTAGGTGTGCTCGCTTGTCCTTGCTGCGCCTGTCAGGGGCCTTGTAGGAATTTTGCCACTTGGCTGATTGGCTTGTGCCAGGTGGTTTTTGCCTACTACGCTGCAATAAGTCACAACTTGTAAGGTTAGCGGTTAGGCATTGGTTCAAATTAAATGGTGGAGGGGTACGGATTTTGGCTGGGCCTGCCCCTCATGGTTGCTGCTGCCTTTAGGGGTGTTCCTTTAAAGGAATCCTGGGGCTTTACATGTTTGTCCGTTTATCCGTTAGGGGACAGGGCCTCGGAGAGCATCTGAGGGATGAGGTCAAGGGCGTGGGCCCCTGCCCCGATCTCTCCCAGAGGGTGCTCACCTACTGGCTCCCCTACTAGGCTAGCGGGAGTCAGATCTGTCCCAGGCGGGGGACAGATGGCAAGAACCAATGCCTAAGCAACCACTCACATTCAGTTGTATTTAAATAAAGTTGTGGCCA
Organism: Zootoca vivipara; assembly: GCF_963506605.1. Lineage (NCBI taxonomy): Eukaryota > Metazoa > Chordata > Lepidosauria > Squamata > Lacertidae > Zootoca > Zootoca vivipara. The sequence goes on along the minus strand of NC_083286.1, from coordinate 58,206,844 downwards.
AAATTAATGCCAAAAACCTCAAACTTAATTATCGTGTGATGTGTGAGTTATTGGGGGGGATATCTTGGTACCTCGGCACGCAGGTCCCTGTCCTCAGTGGGGGTGGTAAAATATTATAATAATAAATGGACATGGAGCAACTAGCCAGGCTCACTCTGCCTAATAGTAGGGCAGGCCCTGGATCACTGAGATCCAGACTATAGGAAACAGATGCGTCATCTGGAACATGTGTCTGTTTTGCATAATGCTTTTTAATTTCTGTGTTACGCATTATTCTCTCTCCTGTTTGGTTTTAGGTTGTTAAATTAGAATAATAGAATTATGGAACTGTGGAGCTGGAAGGAATACAGAGGGTCATCTAGTCCAACCCCCCTGCAATGCAGGAATCAGAACTAAAGCATCAGTGACAGGTGGCCATCTACCCTCTGCTTAAAAACCTCCAGTGAAGGAGAGTCCACTACCCCGCCATCTTTCAGGGGAGTTTGTTCCACTGCTGAACAGCTGAGAGAGTAATGTAAGATCTTAAGGGTAGATTGCAGAACAGACATGAAATGGAAGACTGGAAAAAGAAAATTGTGAAGTATGAACCCCACCTGGGAATAAGTAAAGATATTAAAGAAGAACATTACATATACAAAAACTACAAAAAGCAAAATTCTGTTCCAAGTTGTTTATGACTCAAAGCTTCAGGCCCAAAAGATTGGCTTAGAGGAGATCACTTAGTTTGTATTGTTTTATACAAACTTGTATGTATTGGTTTATTTATTTATTTATATATTGATACTATTATATCTAAATTATTATACAGTGATACCTTGACATTCGGACAGCTTGGCTCCTGAACAAATCGGTTTCCCAGCACCGCAAACCCACAAGTGAGTGTTCTGGTTTGCAATTTTTTTCGGAAGCCGAACGTCTGATGTGGCTTCTGCTTGAGTCCAGGAAGCTCCTGCAACCAATTGGAAGCCACACCTTGGTTTTTGAACCATTTCAGAAGTCAAACAGACTCCTGGAATGGATTCAGTTCGAGAACCAAGGTACAGTCATCCCTCGGCTTAAGTATGCCTTGGTTGAGTATTTTCAGTTTAAGTATTCTGTGGACCTGTCTGGAACGGATTAATCCACTTTCCATTACTTTCAATGGGAAAGTTCGCTTCAGGTTAAGTATGCTTCAGGTTAAGTACAGAATTCTGGAACCAATTGTGTACTTAAACCGAGGTACTACTGTACCACTGTACTTATTTACCTGATATGATGTAGCCACTTTGGGGGCATTGGGGGGGGGAAGTGGTTTGCAAATCAACAGATGGTGATAAGTGGGGAGAGCACTGTTTGCAGCTGGTTGTGGGTTTCACACACACATCTGGTCAGCAGATGTGAGGAGGCCCCACTAGATGGGCTTCTGGCTGGATCCAGCAGGCTCTACTTATCTTTCTGTGTAAGAGTCATAGCTGCCAAGTCTCCCATTTTCCCCGGGAAATCCCCGTTTTTCCAGCTGTTCCTAGCTGAAAAAACAGATTTTTTTGTTTTTCCCCGGTTTATTTTGGCGCGGAGGCCATTTTGAAACTGGGCGGAGCATGCTCAGAAGCGACTTTTGATGCTGCTCTGCCCAGTTCCAAAATGGCGGCAGCGCTACTTCCGGTCTGCTATTTCCGGCTGGTCCCTTATTTCTCTGACAGCAACTTGGCAGGTATGGTAAGAGTAGACTTCACATTAATGCTCCCATCCTAAACATACTTTCTTTGAAGTGGATCCTATTGATTTTGATTAGAATTAACTTTCAAGTAGGCGTGCTTCGGACTGCAGATTTAGTTTATGTATCAGATTATGATTCAGTCATGATTTGTATGTGCAAGATGGCTTTCCTTCCAGAAAGCGTAGGAGTCTGGCGATCTGTGTGTGTTTGGGGTGGTGATGAAGTTTTTGACAGGGGTGATTCCCCCATCCCAATGCTGTATGTGAGACAGGAAGCAGAATATCATTTATCACATTCTTATATCTGTTGGAAGCTGTGTAGAATGACTGAAGCAAAGCCGTCAGATGAATGAGGTATAAATAAGAAAATGCCAGATACCCAGAGTGTCATCTCTTTGCCTTATCGACAGCCTTAAAACAAAATAAATAGTCTCCTTCAGAAGGTGACAGGAAACTACACAGGAACTGAGCCAGAACTTCAGTCTTACCTACCTGAGCATTCTCAGGGCTCTTTTTCAGCTGGAACTCACCAAAACTTAGTTCCAGCAATTCTATGAGAACAAGGGAGTTCTGGCACCTCTTTTTCTAGAAAAATAGCACTGAGCATTCTCTACACTGGCAGTGGATCTCCACAAGTTTAAGGCAGGAACAGCTTCCAGCCGTTCCTCGAGATTGTGGGAATGGAACCGGAGACCTTCTTCATGCAAATCAGATGCTCTACCTTTGAGCTACAAACTTCATAAAGATCCAGCATTTTTCAAACAGGGGTTTGCTGCTTTTTACTTTTCTAGCTGCGCAAGCCTAACATACCAAACAAACTATGCAGTTTCACTCCATGGAATGGATGCCCCCCCCCATTCCTGGGCAAACCATGCAACTCCCCCATGCAGTCAGAATTGTAGACTGAGACCCTCATTTAGCATCCAGAATCACTGTTCCATTCCATGTACACCTCTGTGCATTCTGAGGAAACATGCGAAACTCTTGAGGCTTAATGGCCCCACTCCCTTTGTTTCCTCAGGTGCCTCTACCCTCTAGGAAGAATTATGCATACCTGTCAAAAAACTGTCAGATTTCCATCACTCTCTGTCTTTTGATTTCTCCCCCTCCTGTTTCAAAGCCACTCCTTGCTCTTTAGCAACCTGTTTTCCATAAATACACAAAGAACATCTAGCCATTCTCTCCTGCCTCTCTGCACCCCTGCAAAAACAAAACGAAACAAAACAAAAACCATCTCGGCACTTCTGAATGCAAATCCGATCAGTCAAAATCACAAGAGGAATACACTTCGACAAGAATAGAGATTGCTGGTGTTCAATGTTGTGGTTGACCAGGTTGCAAATATATATTGTATGCACATACCACCACCGACACACACACACACACTTTTCTGAAGTGTGTAGATTTCCAGGGTTCTATCTGGGTTTGGGTTTGTTTGAAGGAGAGACTGGAGGCATTTTGTAATATTTTGAGTAAACTTACAGGGGTACTGGTTCAATGTAAGTGGAGGCAGACAGCCGAAACATGCTGACAGAACAACCCCGTATCAGATCTCATAAGAACACAAGAAGAGCCTGCTGGATCAGGCCAAAGGCCCATCTAGCTCAGCATCCTGTCTCACAGTGGCCAACCAGATGCCTTTGGGCAACCAGCAAGCAGTATTTGAGCACAGGAACCCTCTCTCTTCCTGTGGTTTCTAGCAACTGCTATTCAGAACCATTGTGTCCTCCAATTGTGGAGGCAGATCATAGTCTTCATGGCATGGAAAAGGGAATAGAAGAAAACATTTCCCCCTCTCTCACAATACTACAACCCACAGGCATCCATGGAAGCTGAATGTTGGAAGATTCAGGAGAAATAATAAAATAGCACTTCTTCACACAGATCATGGTTAAACTCTGGAACTTTCTCCCACAGGAGGCAGGGATGCCCACCAACCTATATGCATTTGTAGGTTGAGGCAAATCCATGGAGAATTTGACTATCCAAGACTAGCCACAATGGCTATATCCTATTTCTGCTTCATAAGCATATTCGCCTTTCCCAAAGACATCCGGTTGGCCACCGTAAGAAGAGAGTTTTGGACTAGACGGCACATTCGCTTGAAGCAAGCTATTATCGTGCTCTTCTGTCATTTCAGAAACATTTTCTGTGCTTTTGTTCCTCCTCATAGACACTTCCCTTGCCCCCTCCCTCTGGCTGAAGTCATTGTGGGGGTGGAACAAGGATGAGTCATCTTCTCCAACTATCTTCTAGTCTTCGTGGCCGTTCACCTGTAGTTTCCCTAACAAAAGGCAGCCCGGTGAACTCTTTTCTGTTCGACCTCCAGGCTCTTTTGCAGCAATTAGAGAGCAATCTCCTAACAATGTGTATGGGTTTTTATAGAAGTTACAGAAATGCAGGAAATAACCAGTGCTTCACGTGATCTCACCCCCCCCCCAGTGAAGTTCTGAGTCTTGCTATGAAATTGGCCATTTCAGGGGCCTGTGTGCTCATTTGGAAGTTTTAGAAGGTGTTGAGGGTACCATCACAAAATGGACAACAGCTGTGAAAAGGTGTGAAAACCACAAAACAGGAACACCCTCCTTTGAACGCAGCTGTAGGTTCCATCGCAAAAAGCCTTTCGCAAGAACCCAAATTCACAGAAGGCAGATTCTTTCTCTGCTATCCTTTCTCACCCTGTCTCTGTAATTCACCCCCCCCCTCCGGATCCTCATCACCCAAGCACACATGGGTGCTCCTTCTCTCTTGTCACCCAAGCAGGCATTTCACCATCACTGTGTGGCTTGTGACTCTTTCTTTTGACTCCATCTCTCTCATCATGGTTCCTCTGTTGTTGTTGTTGTTGTTGTTGTTGTTGTTGTTGTTGTTGTTGTTGCTTCTTTTGTCACTACCATGTCTCTGTTCACAGCAGAGATTCCTCCCCCCACACCAAATAACTTGGGTCCTAAATATCTGAAAGACCATGTTCATCCCCAGTCACCTTCTCAGATGCTCAGATCAGCAGGGGTGGTCCTCTTCGTAGCTCCAGCATCTTTGGAAATGTGGGGCAGCCCCTAAATTATGGAACTCCAGCCCTACAGAGGGGTGACTAGCTTTTGGCATGTATCTCTTTACTTTTTCATTTAACAGTTAAGGGTGTTTTTTTTAATTTAGGGGAGGGGGTTCAATTGCTGATTCTAAACCACCCTGTTCCACTTGTAACCATTTTATGGGCCAGAAACAACTAAGGGGTAGAACCTGAACCACTGGGTTCAAATTACAAGAAAGGAGATTCCGACTAAACATTAGGAAGAAGTTTCTGATGGTTAGAAGACAACTGAAGGCGGCCCTGTTTAGGGAAGTTTTTAATGTTTGATGCTGTACTGTTTTTAATATTCGGTTGGAAGCTGCCCAGAGTGGCTTGGGAAACCCAGCCAGATGGGCGGGGTATAAATAATAAATTATTATTATTATTATTATTATTATTATTATTATTATTATTGAGCTATTTTTGCAGTGAAACAAACTACCTCAGAAGGTTGTGGACTCTTGGTCCCTGGAGGTTTCCAAACAGAGGTTGGCTGGCCATCGGTCAAGGATTCTAGCTCATCCTACCAATGGAAGCCCATGTAAGGATTTCCTCAAGCACCACAGCCTTTCCCTTGCTCTCCTTCTCCGCACTCCCTCTAAATTCCCTTTGGGGGATCAGGAGAACCCTCAGAATTGCAAGTGGGGTGAGGAGAGGACATAGCATTACACCAGGGAAGCATAAATGCTCGTTGTGAAGGAGGGGACTGCTTAGTGCTATGTTATTTTGGCCTTGTAATGGCTGTGCTGGTTTGTTATAATTGTATATTCCCTTGTTGTAACCCACCCTAGGACCTTACTGAGAAGGTCAGGTAAGAGGTCTTATAAATAAATGCATACAGGAGGGGGAGGAGGGATCAACTGCCCTCTCCCCGTGCTGCTCTGAGAAGCCGTCTAGGATAACCTACTGATAAGGTTGCCTGTTGCCCACATGCCCTTGAGCCCTGCATGTTCCGATCATCAAGAAGAACATGGTTGATTGATGTTCTGAGCGAGAGTTTTGTCACTGTCTTTGTGCTGGGAGATTGAATTGGACTGGATTCAGATTGCCAGGCCTTTTTGACAAGAAAGAATGCTTTGGGGGTTGCAGTAGATGGAACAATAAAGCAAAATATATCCTCTCTCTGCCTCCTCCCTTTGCTCTGCCATCCCTCAGTCCTCAGCCGAAGCACACTTCAGATGTAACTGTGTGTGTGTGTGTGTGTGTGTGTGTGTGTGTGTGTGTGGTTGTTGTTTCTCCCGCAACTTACTTTGGTGTTCTCCACTGGCAGAACATCAGTCGCTTCAACTTGTACCAAACACACTCTCTCTCTCCCTGCTATCCAAAGCTCTTCAGATAACGCCGCTAACATGCCCATTCTGAGCGCAAAATGTTTGTTCAGAAAACAGACTTAACATGCCCCAGAGCATTGTTTGGAAGGCTAAACAGATCAGATTGGATAGGAACAGCTAAAAACAATCACTTAAAAGGAAGCTTTGAAACTCTCAGCATGTCCAGCTGTCAAATGTAGGCCTTCGAAGGCAACATGGCCGAGCACTGCTTTTCATAACAACATTTGGAAAACAGCCCGATTCTGATTAAGTCTATCTCACACAATATAAATGAGTGTAATTTGTTGTGCTCAGGGATGTATTACACATCCCCTGGGAGTGAATCCACCAGCCCTATAATTCATTCATTTATTTTTAGCTTTATTTTTTATAGTTTTGAATTGTAAACTGCTTTGGGGGCTTTCTGGGGGGCTGAATAATGTGCTATAACACATAATTTGTTTTATAAGTAAATAATAAAAAGGAAACTATTAAAAAGCCCCTTGTATCCTTCAAAATGTCACCCAAGTGGGGAAATTCTCCTCCAATTTTGCTTTAGGCGTTACAGAATTGGGAAACGGTTATGTGTGAGACTAGAAACTTCAATATGTGTCTCCACTTTCACTTTCTGGGGTGGAATATCTGATTGATGTTGATAGTCCTCATGAGAAATCAGTTAACCTCTCATAAGTTCTCACTGAGGTGGTCAACTTGTGTGTCTGAGCTGTATCCAGGTGATCACATGAGTGAATGGTATGTGATATTAAAAACATATCATTGACTAGATAATAAGCCCGCCAGGGAGAAAGCTGGGCTAGGAATAGGGGATTTGGGATTTTTCCCCCGCTTCGCATTAAAAGGCAAACCTACCTGATCCACCCTTTCGGGGGGGGGGGGGAGTGAATTGAAACACACAAATCTCTCAAAATTCACACTTCTCTGAATTTTGCAATACAATTCTCCAGTTTAGGAATGTGCATACATTAGGAAACAAATAACATACAGAAATGTGTTATGCTCAGGGAAATTTGCTTTCCAAAAAATGTGCATGTTAGTCAAATTTGCATGCAAACATGTGGATATTAAGATAAATTAACACTAAAATGCTGGTGAATTTCAATGAAGACTTTTCTTGAAAAAAATACTGATACAAAAAAAAATGGATGACTGAACCAAAGAATGGAAAAAAGAGAAACTCGGAGAAATTGAAATTTACAGATTTGCATATCCCCAGGTTGTGCTTTTTTGTAGTTGTTTTTTACCATGCTAGTTTTCTCTCTGCAAGCAACTATTTCGTATGGAGGTACCCTTCTGCCATATGAGTCGTCACCTGCAATTGAAAAGGAGACAGCTCGTTGGTAAGAAGGGATGAAGGAGAAATGTGACTTACATTCACATTTTCTCACGAGGCTGCTAATTAGCAATACATGGACCAAAGCACAGTTACCTTTCAAAATATCTATTTCTTTGAATTTTCTGGCACAGTTCTCCAATCAAATCAGTTATACATATACAAGTATATTGGCAGAAAGGGTGCATAAACTGTTAAATAATATTGAAAACAGCATCCTAAAATACATTCTAATGGAGGGGAATCCTTTGCAAGAAAAGTAGAGGATATTATATGGGTTAATGTTCACATTTGGAGAAATGCTGATGGATTTGCATGAGGACACTTAAACACACACACACACACACACACACACACACACACACACACACACAAATGGATGCAGAAATCTGGAGTGTTCCACTGTTTGCTCCCTGTGGATATCCCACCATGAGGTTGACAGACAAAAGTGGGTGGATTTTTGTGTGAACGGGTTGGTTGGCTTGTTTGTTTTTAAGCAAATTGATGCAGAAGTCTGAGGCATTCCCACCAGTTGCCCCCAGTGGGTATCTCATTGTGTGGTTGGCAGATACAAGGGGGAGGCTCACTGATAGAAAGTGGGTTTAGCTGGCAAAACTGGGTACAGGGATAATGTCAATGATGTTCTGGTGTTTTTTGTGTGTCTAAAGCTGTATTCACGTGTATTAAAGGAACTGATGTAAAATGAGAAAATGGTATGTAGAATAGTAGATTTAAGGTAATGTTCACTAGGAAGGAGAAGTGAGTGAGTTTGGAATTCCGCAGTGGATGATCATTGAATCATAGAATTGTAGAGCTGAAAGGGACTCCAAAAGCCATCTAGTCCAACCCCTTCCAATGCAGGAATCACAGCTAAAGAATACATGGCAGGTGGCCTCTGATTGAAAACCTCCAATGAAGAAGAGTCCATCACCTTCTGAGCTAGTCCGTTCCATTGTCAAAGAAGATCTTAGTACCGTCATTTGTCCCTTGGTCCTACATACATGGTGACACCGCACTCTCAAACACCCCTCCCCACTAACCTCCCTTGCAGATGACCCTGGTTACAAGCCCTGATATTTGGCTGAGATCGTGAAAGGTTTGAATGGGAGTGATAAGGGAGTTCAGAGTCGGTTGGGCTTTGGAGTTCAGTGACTCTGTATTTAGAGTTTGGAGATCAAAGTAGAAGGTGGCCTTTGAAGTGAAGAGTTCTGGAGCGGGACGGCAGTGGAGGATGCGCAACAGGTTGGCTAAACTGGTAGTCTAGGAATTGCAGTATAATAGCCATTGTTAAATGTTCAAATAAAGAAAGAAGATACAGGAACGTTTGAAACCATACACTTAGTAAGATGTACACAAAGTGAGCTTGAATCCCTTGTTCAGTGCTTTTTAAAACAACAACAACAACAACAACAACAACAACAACAACAACAACAACAACAACCAGCTTCATTACACCACATGCCTCATTCTTGACTATGTTGGGGGTGAAGTGTTCAGATAACAGTTATATGTGGTCACAAGAGTAATGAAGTGGGTGTTTATTGAAATACCCACCCAGAAAAGACCCAGCTCATAACTGTACATCTTGAACAAACTGGAGCCGTAGGGTGGAGGAAGGTGGGGATTACCAGAGCATTTTAGAGCAAAGGGGATTTCGGCAAACACCTCGACCAATCCATATGCCCCTAGGACACCACATGAGGAGGATGGATTGCTCTTCCCATGTTGCGAAACAGTTGTGGATTTGCACAATGGATAGTATTCAGAGACACTAATTTTTCTTGGGAAACAATTATTCCGGCAATTTTCTGATTTTAATTTCTTAATTTTTTTTTAAAAAAGTGCAGAGTAAATAAAGCTCAGAGCTGGTTTCACACAGCAAAGGACCAAAATATTTCATCTGGACTGGAGAATGAACAAGTTGAAATGCTGGTGTCTCATCCTGAGGCGGCTTTCTCAGACATCCTTCTGTCAACACGCCTGCCTGGAAGCAGGCACCGAACCTTAAAGCCATATTTCTGCCAAACCCCCCAAGCAGATTCCTAAGAAATACAGATGTGGAATGGAGGCAAAACAGCTGCTGAAAGTGCCGTGTCAATATCCTAGAGGAACCCATTCCTTATCGGAAAGAAACTTAATTTCAGCTATAAAGAATTTGATTATCTATTGTTATACCAAATGTGATTAATGTTTTGTGGTGATTAATCAACTGCAAAATATATAATTATGCCATCTGTATTTTTCCATCTTCTTGTCACTTAAGAATTCCTCTGGGTGGTAGGAGGTGGGGAAATGGGAACAAGGAGCACTTAGAGAGCTTTTAAACACAGAGACACATGCCAAAAGCCTGGGCTATCTGAAAATGCACAGGGAACTGGCATCGACTTTAATGGGGCAGCGCTTATGACAGCAAAATTATGTCCGCACCAGCTGATTCTGACACGTTCCCATCCATATGATCGCTGTAGAAGAAGGACATCTAAGATTCTGTATATTGTTGTTCACAAAACAGACTTCCACTTTGCAAGAGAACTTCCTCCTCCTATCCTCTGCAGCCCCTCACACGTTCAAAATCTTCACGTTCATAAGCAGATTTTGTGGATTCTCAGAGAAAAGAGAGGAAGCAGAAGTCTTGTTGCATGAGCAGAACTGCATGTTTATTTTTATTATTCATTTATTGCCCTTATCTCCAAGGATCTCAAGGTGGTGTACTTGGTTCTCCACGTCCTTATTGTTCGTTTTCTGATAATTGGTTCTCATGGGAAACTTACAGATTCTTGCTTCACACAATTAACTCAAGGCAGTGTCAATTTACTCTTGGCAGAAAGCCAAGGTCTGCCTGGCCTGGCAACAACTCTCTCATTTGTTAATGACCAGCACTGAACTCTGTTATCTAGGAATACTAGCACAGTTGTTCCTTGTGGGTGTTAGGAGTAGGAGTGCTGTGTATGATTGGAGAGAGAGAGAGAGAGAGAGAGAGAGAGAGAGAGAGAGAGAGAGAGAGAGAGAGAGAGGATTTATTTTTGCTTTGCTTTGTATGCAGAAACTCTGCTGGTTTTATTTTCTTTTAATAAATCCTGTAAATAGTTATTCTGCGTCTAGCCGACTAGTCATTTCCACCTCAACTAGCTTCTGTGCTGTGCAGGAAAACTCTGCCACGTTTGTGCTAAAGCCACTAGAGCTATGCCTGACACTTCAAAATTCTAAGACTTATGTAAAGCACCCTGTTAAGGTAGGTTGTCTGAGAGGCAGTGACTGGCCCAAGGTCACACAATGAGCTTCATGGCTGAGTGGGGATTTGAACTCTGGTCTCCCATTTCCTAGTCCAATACTTTAACCACTACACTTTAACCACTGGCTCTGTTTCGGTAGTATTTGAAACAGCCAACAGACTTAAATTTGGTTTAGCATCCATTCCTTCATCCCAGAGACTAGCAGGAGGTACGGCATATGTGAGCAGGGGGGGAAAGTTTAGTGTCCTCATCAAACTATGGTTTCCATGACCTTTGGGGAGAAACCACAACAGTTAAGCTAATGTAGAATTGGCTAATATTTTGCAACTGATGGTTTGGATCCCGGCACCACAAATTAAATGTGCATTAAAGTGTTCTGCTAAGTCTAACTCAGTTCTTCCTCTCTTCCCTGGCCATGGGATAAAGTCCATACCCTCCAACACGACGTGGGGGAAAACCAGGATGCCATTTTCTGGGGCAGCACTCCTGCACGAGTCACGTGACCTGCATTAGATCATGGCCCCGGAAACGCCATCGATCTGATTCAGCAGGCTTTTCTTATGTTCTTATGTTATGCTCTTATAGATGACCACTTGGGGACGACTTGTGTGCCACCTTGTGTTCCATGAACGTAGAAAATGTGGCTTACAAATGTAACAAAATAAATTGGTAAAATAGAGGGGTTAGCTTGGTTACCCATGCTTCTATATAGGTTCTCCTTGCCATTCCCAGTCTGAATGATACAAAATAGTGTATGTATATATATATATATATATATATATATATATATATATATATATATATATATATATATATATATATAGGAAAGGAGGACAATTTTTTGTAGGGAATGATAGAGGGCTCTCAGCTAGACGGTTTTGCAGTGTTAAGATGTGGTGGACAAGTCAAATCTGCCAAGTCTGTTCTCACTTTCAGTCTTTGTTGGCATCCGTCTGTTTCGGGAGGCAATGGAAGAGTGTGCCTTTGGGGGTGAAGTCAAACTGTTCGAAGGTTGCAGAGCTTGCTGTGGTTGTAGAGACTGATATGGGAAAGGCATATTTTGTTGGACCAGGGAAGATGAAGGCACCCAGTTTTGCTGCTGCAGGTACATAATAGCATTTCTTCTCTCTGGTCATTCCTCCTCTGGTCACTGTGGATACAAGATACATGTGGATCCATGCATGTGGATACACTGTGGATACATGACCTGACTGTCTGTCTCCAGGCACTGTGGTCATCTGCAAAGGATTCCCACATGGCAAGATTCATGTCAGACTTTACTCTGAGATTAAATATAGGGAGAGGGGAATTGTTGTTCATGCATAAGTCCAATCATTTTAGTTACAGGTAGGTAGCCGTGTTGGTCTGAGTCGAAAGTTGGTCTTTCGTGCATGCAAACGAAAGCTCATACCAAAATAAAAACTTAGTTGGTCTTTAAGGTGCTACTGAAGGAATTTTTTTTTTATTTTGTTTCCAATCATTTTAGATAGTGCTTCAAATGGAAGTTGCTACTTCTGCTTTGTTAAAGACAAGCAGTGTTCAAAAGATGTTGAGTCTTCATGTCCCAATTAGGATGAATCATCAAGGAAATACATTGCAATTAAATTTACACCCAGTGGATGGAAGTAGTTCCTAGATAACAGATTTTTTGTGGGCTTCTGCCCCCCTTTCCATATTTGGCCTACCATGATTAATATCACAGTATGAGTTCATTACTTCAGATACGAGATAGTGAAACTTTGTTGAATGTAGGGAGGAGGGGTGTGAGATATTTTAAGCCCTCTGAATAAGTGTACATTCATTGTTTCATTTGAAGTAACTCTATCTAGAGATGTCCGAAATAATTCACTCCTGTCAAGGGTTCTAACTCTTTCCAGAATTCTTGTGAGTACCTTCAGAATTCCTCCTGATGGGAACTGTCAGCTTGTTGGAACATTGTTCATGGAGGTTCAATCCACAACACCACCAACTACTTTTTTTGTTTGTTTATTTAAATATTCATGATCTGTGCTTCCAAAAAGCATATCAAGGCAGCCTGCAACATACAATAAAATCACTAAAAACAAAGCCTAATAAAAACAACAGTAAAACAACAGATACTTGTTTGTTAAAAAGAGAAACATATATTGTGAAGGTGTGTAAAACAGTACAATTTTCAGAAGTTATCTAAAATAAGACAGAGCTCTGTGTAATCTCTCCCGGTCGGGAGTTCCACAGGCTGCAGCCCACCACACTGAAGGCTCAGAACCCAGAGAAGCCCACTGCACTGGGGGAGGGAGGGTTGAGCTCTGCTCTGCCAGTCAGTGGGGACCAGAGATGGGAAATCCAGATATTGTTGGCCTCCCATCAGCTCCAGCCTGCATGGCCAATGGTCAGGGGTAATGGAATCTGGATTCCAGCAACATCTGGAAGACCACACAGGTCCCTCAGCTCCTGATGTAGACAACACTGAGCTAAACAGGCCAGTAATCTTACTTGGTATAAGGCAGTTTCCTTTGTTCCTACATGCCTTGCATCAATAGGCATCATGGAGACTCTGGGCTGCTGACTTTGGTGGCCGCTGTTCATCCTCCATAACAGGGCTGCCATATATTCGAAGCCAGCCCCTCAAATACTTTACTGGAAGGGCTGATGACCCATCTGCTCCTAGGAGTTGGCTCCTAAGCTCCATAATGGTTGCTCTGCCCACAAACATGTTGTTGTTGTTGTTTAGTCGTTTAGTCATGTCCGACTCTTCGTGACCCCATGGACCATAGCATGCCAGGCACTCCTGTCTTGCACTGCCTCCCGCAGTTTGGTCAAACTCATGTTCGTAGCTTCAAGAACACTGTCCAACCATCTTGTCCTCTGTCGTCCCCTTCTCCTAGTGCCCTCAATCTTTCCCAACATCAGGGTCTTTTCCAAGGATTCTTCTCTTCTCATGAGGTGGCCAAAGTATTGGAGCCTCAGCTTCACGATCTGTCCTTCCAGGGAGCACTCAGAGCTGATTTCCTTAAGAATGGATAGGTTTGATCTTCTAGCAGTCCATGGGACTCTCAAGAGTCTCCTCCAGCACCATGGTGCCCACAAACATGGAATGAGGCAAATATAATGGAAATGCAGTGGGGGAGGTAAGAGATACTTGATGTTAGAAGAAGTGCAAGACTGAGGAACAGGTGCATGCCACGGCAAAGGACAATCCAGATGTTGTATGCTGCTATCTTTTTTGTGTTGGGGGATTTTCTTGTTTCACCGGGGACTGTAGTCACATCTATTTGTTATCTTTTTGCAAACCACTTAGAAAACCATCTACTACGCAGTGGTATATCAATATATCAATGATATACCAGGCAGCGCTTCACTCTCCAGAACATCTAGCCTGAGTCATAGCTCAGTTGTAGATCATCTGCCTTGCATGTGGAAGGTCCCAGGTTCAATTCCTGACATGTCCAGGTGAGGATGAGAATGTTTTCCTGTCGGAAGTCATGAGGAGAGGAGCCACTATCTGTCAGTGTAGACCAGGGACCACCCCAAACTCGGCCCTCCAGCTGTTTTGGGACTACACTTCCCATAATCCCTGACCACTGGTCCTGTTAGCTAGGGATGATGGGAGTTGTAGTCCCAAAACAGCTGGAGGACCACGTTTGGGGGTGCCTGGTGTAGACAGTAAAGAGCTAGCTGGACCTTTGGTCTGACTTGGCAACATCTTATGTTTCTATTCCTGCAGCCCAGACACTAGGCAAGGGAAAAAAGCCTGCCTCAGCCATCACTTTTCAACATGCCACTAAAGGGCAGGAGATTGCCCATTAATTAGTTCATTATTTGATTGATTTGATAGATTGATCCCAAGTACTAAAATATCTTTGAAGGACCAGATTTCAGTTCAATAGAAGCCTACCTGTGTGCGGTGCCATGTTCCAGATACATTTGTAACATATACAGCAACCACCACTTCTTTGCTGCAGAGTTTATAAAATAAGAATTCTAGAGCAAGCGAGTGAGAGAAAATCTACAGCAGACATGAAAAGCATTTTCCTGCCTCTCTCTTGCTTTGATCTCACCTCCTTCATATGTTTCTACATTTTTATTCTTCTTCTTTTTTTCTCTGCTTTCAAGCTCAGGCGTCAGATATGAATACAGATGAGAATGAGGTTGGCCAAGCCAGGTCCCTGATATTTAGGAAATAATCACTCTGTGGTGGAGAACAGGTTTGTATTTTGAGTCTCTCTCTTTCTCTCCCTCTCTCTCTCCCTCTCCCTCCCCCTACCCTCTCTCAGGGGTAGATTGGAGTTCTTGGGTCGGGGGTGGAACTTGGCTGTCTGAAGGGATCTGCTGTAGTTCTTGATCAATTCCTCCATCAATATTTGCTAGACAGACTCTGAAAAATCTAGATGGTCCCAAACAGATGTGAAATGCATGATTCATTGCATATTTTCAGATTAGCTTCATTTGATTTCCAGCTGCAGAAGCCATTTTATGCTCAGTAAATAAAAGTTGCTTAAACCCAATCAAAGAGCTGGGGGAAAGCCCTGTTCCAGTCACCACCTAACTTGTGGGTTGGTTGACTGTACTGACAGAGCCATTACTAAGAGTCAGGGCAGGTGTGAGACATGCCTTCTACGCTCCCACTACTAATGCAGTTCCTATCAGTATATAATATTTATGCAAGGAGCAAGGGGGAAGAATATATACGAAGAATTGATTATCATTTATTAAATACATATACCACCCTTTGTAAAAGGATCATACGACAGCTTACAGCATGGAACACAAATGCCAATGCATAACATATCTATACAATATAAAAAGCAAAACAGATATAGAAATGCAATTACAATAATAGGAAATCTAGAATCTATTTCTCACGCTGCCTGCCTCTCCTTCCTGCATACTGCCCAGTTCATTCTGGGCCAGTTGAAACTGACTCAAAGTGATATGTGTCTGTGCAAACATAACCTGTCTGAGGTCTGAGCCCCTCTGAATATGCCTGATTTGGCTTGGGCCTTGGGCCTCAGCTGAATCTGGTGTGTAGCTCTATGCCTCCGCCAGAAGTTCTGCACAGTTGTAGTAAAGCCGGTTTCCTTTGCATGTTTAAATAAGTCACAGCCCTAGTTAGGAATGGAGGAGCATAGGAAGCTGCAGAGTCAGGAAATTATTTCATCTAGTTAATCTAGGTTCATCTAAGGTAGGCATGGGCAAACTTGGCCCTCCAGTTGTTTTGGGACTACAATTCCCATCATCCCTGACCACTGGTCCTGTTAGCTAGAGATGATGGGAATTGTAGTCCCAAAACAGCTGGAGGGCCAAGTTTGGCCATGCCTGATCTAAGGTATCTCTAAATGCCAGATTATTGAAGCTACCAACATGAGTTCGACCAAACTGCGGGAGGCAGTGGAAGACAGGAGTGCCTGGCATGCTCTGGTCCATGGGGTCACGAAGAGTCGGATGCGACTGAATGACTAAACGACAACAAAAAATACCAGATATGAAGAGGACGAATGACTGTGGAAGGAAACCACTTCTGTGTCTTGCCTGTGAGCCTCATCCAGAGGCATCTGCATGGATTGCGTGTTGAGGTACCAAGATACCCCCCCCCCCAATAACTCACACATCACTGAGAATTTAAGTTTAAGGGTTTTGGCATTAATTTGGCCACAACTTTATTCAAACACAACTAATGAGAGTGGTAGCTTAGGCATTGGTTCCCGCCATCTGTCCCCCGCCTGAGACAGATCTGACTCCCACTAGCGAACTAGGGAAGCCAGTATAGGTGAGCACCGTCTGAGAGAGGATGGGGCAGGGAGTCACGCCCTTCACCTCTCCCTCAGATGCTCCCTGAGGCTCATGCACGGTCCTAGCCCCTACCCCGGGCACGGACAAACATGTGGAGCCCCAGGATTCCTTTAACGGAATACCCCTAAAGGCAGCAGCAATTTTGAGGGGCAGGCCCAGCCAAATCCTTACCCCTCCACCATCCGATTTGAACCAATGCCTAACCGCAACCTTACAAGTTGTGACAATTTGCTACGCATTGGCGAAAACCACAGGGCACCAGCCAATCAGCCAAGTGGACAAAATTCCTACCAGGCCCCTGCTCCAAAACAGGTGACCCCATGACAGGCATAGCAATGTCAAGCGCAAAGAACCCCTAAATAAAGGGAGGGAGGGAGGGAGGGAGATCCGTTGTAAGCAGCAAAAGTGAAACGCGAACTGCTTCCTAATAATATATACTGCTATGGCTGTCAATCAAAACACTTGCAACATAACACTTTCCCCAGCAACAGCAAAACCACCAATCACTCATGTGGCCATCCAAACTGACCCCCTGCCCCAATAACCCGGGGATGTCTTGTCAACCCTTCTGCAACCCGTGCTCTCCTTAAGGGGAGAACTCGCTTTATGGGAAGGAGAATGCTGGACCAGTTGGGCCCTTGATCTGTTCCAGTTGTGTTTTTCAGAGATGCATTGCCCCAATGGCCTCTCCTTCATTAGGCTGCCTCTAGTTTGAGAAGATAAAGAGAACCTGCTGGATCGGGCCAATGGCCCATCTGGTCCAGCATCCTCTCCACACAGAGGCCAGCCAGATGCCTGTGAGAAACCAGCAATCAGGATCCGAGGACAAGAGCCCTCACCCCTCCTGTGGTTTCTTGTATTCAGAAGCACTGCTGAGTCCAGCTGTGGCGGCAGAACATAGCAAACATGACTAGTAGCCATTGATAGTCTTAAGATCTTCATAGGGTTACCTTCAGATGTTAGGGAACTGCAACTTATTGAGTCACATTGTGTTTTTATGGTGGGGGAAGAAGCCTCCTCTGATCTCAGCAGGAGAAACTCCATTCAACTTTGAGACAATTGGAATGTCACACATGGTGAATCATAATTGTGAACTCTGCAGCCTACCCCCTACCCCCCAAAAAAAGAATTAATTAGCTGAAAATTTACAGCAAGCGGGGAATGAGAGGATGCCTGGCGAGAGTCCTAAAGTATTCTCAAGGCCCTTGCAGGCTCTCTGTGTGATGTTGATTCTCAGAAGCTCGCCTTAGCCCAATGTCTTGGCTGTTTCCAACCGGGCCATGATACAAAACCTGACAGGGGACCTAGACCCCCAATGACAAAATCATAATTGAATTCCACACGCATTAAGTCGATTCTTTCAGTACAGAATTAGCTTCAGCGGAGGGTCACCACCATTGCTGCTTTGAAATTATTTATTCGTTTACTTATTTATTATTAAAAAGGTTTGCATACCACCTCTGATTAAGATGGTGTGCATTAAAACAATTCAATACGAAAGAACAATTTGAAGAAAAGTAAGTATATGCCAAGATCTATCCGGGAGAAGCAGCATGTCACCGTTACAGTACAGTAACTAGGAATCTTTCAATAGGGAAATCTTGAGTAAATAGTGGGGGTATCATGGGCTCTGTATGGGGGAGAATCAAGTTGAAGTCTTCCCCAACTTCCCAAACAAAGCATCATATCAATAGCACCCACCCTGTTGCAGATCAGGACCCCTGCAAAGCTTTCTCTCACTCTTCTTTTCTATCATGCATAGATCTATCTTTTCATAGTCTTTATGTTTTTTTTTCTAGATTCATGGGATTTGCAATAATGGAGACTGTCCAAAATGTTGCCTGTGCATCACTGACGATCTCTGGATCCTTTTGTTGTTGTTGCTGCTGCTGAAGCACAGCAGTGGGGTTTTGCTTGATTTTGAGGTTTTTTAAAGTTGAAATTTTTTTTTAAAGAAACACACCTATATTGCTCTGCTTTTACAAAAACAGAGCTCCTCAGAACTGTGCAGACAGCATTCTTGACAGCCCTGTGCTATCAAGCCTATCAGAAGCCAGAGGTCTGAAGACTTATCTCAGAGGACGCAACCACCAGAGAAGATACCTCTTAATTCTTTTAAGGGAAGACAAGAGCCAAAATCCTGATCCCCGCCCCCTGCCACCACAGTGAAAATATAAGAAAAATGTGGGTTTGGGGTTTTTAATGGTCCCCAATCAAAGCACTGTCCTAATACAGGGTGAGTCTTTTAAAAGAGGTGTGTACTCTGTATCCACAGGGCCTCTTTTAAAGGACTCACCCTGTATGTATTATGGAAGAAAGTTTCCCCACAAAAGCCCCTGAACCCATTTGTCTTTAATTTGACAGGATTAACCCACTGTGGTGATTAATTGCAGGGTTATAAGCAATTTAAATTAGACCCATTGCAGTATTGATACCTGACTTACAAGAATACCTAAACTACAATAAGGATATAACTTAGATGTGTTCATTATTATTTTTTTCTGAGTCTACTCTGAGCATCGCTAACTTTGCA
Source organism: Zootoca vivipara (assembly GCF_963506605.1). Taxonomy (NCBI): domain Eukaryota; kingdom Metazoa; phylum Chordata; class Lepidosauria; order Squamata; family Lacertidae; genus Zootoca; species Zootoca vivipara. The sequence goes on along the minus strand of NC_083286.1, from coordinate 58,187,880 downwards.
TATAACTCTTAGCATGTAACCATTAAGTTGTGTTGTTATGGGACCCACTTCAGAGGTCATTTATGGTATGGTTTAGCATGATGGGAATGAGGCTACTGAATCATTAAACTCCCATCTGTTTTTCCTCTGAGCACATCCTTTTCAATGTTTTTCAAGGCACTCTAGCTTGCAGAACACGGCAATCTCCGAACGGTGCAAGATTCCAGGGGTTCCAGACGCTTACCTAGGGTTCGGTTTCTTTGGACTAAGGGACGGCAGAGAATGTGGTGTCTTCATGGAGGGGCTCACAGCACAAACACTTCCAAAGGGCTTCCTTCTCTCACAGCCTTGGATTCAAGTAGAAATCAGGCATTGCTCCCACTCTTTGGCTTCTGCTTCTAGCCCAGTTCAGGAATAATAATAATAATAATAATAATAATAATAATAATAATAATAATATAAATTTATTACTTATACCCTGCCCATCTGGTCAGGCCTCCCCAACCACTCTCGGCGGCTTCCAACAGAATATCAAAAGCACAAGAAAACATCAGACATTAAGAGCTCTCCAAAACAGGGCTGCCTTCAGATGTCTTCTACAAGTCAGACAGTTGTTTATTTCCTTGACATCTGATGTGAGAGTGTTCCACAGGGCAGGCACCACTACCGAGAAGGCCCTCTGCCTGGTTCCCTGTAACCTTGCAGTGAGGGAACTGCCAGAAGACCCCCCGGAAGTGAACCTTAGTGTCCGGGCTGAATGATGGGGTGGAGACACTCCTTCAGGTATACTGGACCAAGGCCGTTTAGGGCTTTAAAGGTCAGCACCAACACTTTCAATTGTGCTTAGAAACGTACTATCTGGTGATTGTCCTTCTTACAACTAGCCAGATGGAAATTTACCCTCTGACACACTAAGGACCCATTCTCAGGACCACTATCAAGAAGCTGGTCTGGCTACTTCACCAATGGGATCCCCCAAACTCACAATGGTATTTCTTTTCCCTGCACACATTTGCACAGTGAAACTCGATAACAAAATCCAGAAAAGCATATAATATAACGGTGCTGCCATCTGATTGGCGGGCAGCCTCAGGAACATCGAGTCAGGCCACTATGAACAGCAGACCAAAGTAAATAAACTCTTCCTTGCTATACTAGACTCCGTGGCTTTTTATCATTTAGAATGCAAAGTTGTTATGGCACAATGCAATTTATGTGTGCAGGTCCATTTAAGCGTCCTTGTCTTCCCTAAATTCTCCCGTAAGGTGCTAAGGGGCTTTTTTTCTATGGCACAGCATTCCTTTTTAATAAGCCATTTAACACATCTAATGGATCATTTTATGACAAGTTTACAGGGCATTTTCTTTTCTTAAGGTGAAGGTGCTTATCCCCTGAATACATAACTAATGATTTTGCTTCTTAATCTTCGGATTTTTAGTGGAGTCATATTAAAATGGAAGCTGTAAAAATTATGGAATTTGCAGTGGATGGGGTTTGGGTGATTTTGTTAGGTCAGGTGCCAGAATGGAAGCAAGGAAGGAAGGCTACACGTTGTATGGTATGGTAGGGCAAACAAGAACTGGCACAAATCTGAAAAGGAAGTTAGGTTTTCTTCCAGAATTTGGAAATTGATCCCCCACTCCACCTTCAAAAATATCAATTTCTCTGGCTCTGGAAAATGACTTTCCAGGTGGAGCTTGTCCTGAGGGTTTCATACCACTCCGGGCAGGTGTTTTTAAGAGCTGCTGTCATATTTGCATACTATATGTATGAATGCTTATGATGTTCTTAGTGGGGGGTTTTTAATGGTAAGTCTGAACTTTTCTGCTTCTTGAAAATATAGATGCAACACAGCCCACTTAGCCACTAGTCTCTGAATTTGAACAGCCCCCTCAAAAACAACAAAACTGTAGTACTTTTTTTTTTTGCTTTTATCCTAAAACAGACTGTTTTTACCAAGGAAAAAAAAGTTCTAATTGCACTGTTTAGTATTCCTGCATTCTGGAAAGAGTGGAAAGAGTGTTGTGATGCAACTATTGGTTTCTCAGGGATTCAAAATTGCCTTTTTTTAACAGGCTGCGAGCTGTAAAGACCATTTAAGGTCACTGCTTCCAACTCCGAGTAGGTAAACATTTAAGGGCTAAATACATCCATGCGATCTTGGCTGCGAGCAAAGAAACAGACCGTGAAGACTCAGGAAAGCCATCCCAATGTTTTCACTCTGTAACTTTTTCAACCCGGCTTCAGAGCCCAGCTAAGCCCAAAGTACATTGATGAAAGCCGGTTTAAGGCAGTCTTAATGCTAGTGGGCCAAATGAGCCTGCAGCCCGAAATGTTCTGCTATAACCGTGCGAGAGACCGTGCATTAGGACAGTAGAATATCTCCTTTCCACTCTCACACTTGTCTTAATGTCAGAATTGCAGCAAGCAGTGATGTTTTCTGGTAATGCTTACGTCTGAGGGAGCTATGGGTGGGGGAGATATGTTATTTACCAGGAAAATTCTTCAAGTTTTGTTTTTATCACTTGGGGGCTGGTCCCAAGTGGTAGGATGGAAGGCAAGGAGACCAGCAGTAGGGGGCGCCAGAGGCAAAGAGAGGGAAAGACAACTAATTCTGGTTGTATCCCCCCCTCCTCATCTTTGCAGAGTTTTACAAGGGCAACACAGACACATAGCTGTCAACCTTCCCTTTTTTTGCTGTAAATTCCCTTATTCCAGCGCCGTTTCCTGCTGCTATCCTGGATTGTTAGATATACGGCGTAGACTGTCCCCGGGACAGGTGAGGCTGCTGATCCCCTATTTTCAAATCCGAAAGTTGACAGCTATGCAAGGGCACCTGACAGGAAATGCAACCCTCTGGACTGGTGGTAAGTAAGAAGGGCAGACTGAAATTAGTGGTGCAGCGCCCGATTAGCTCTAATGGACCAGCATTCATTTATTCATGTGCATTTCTTAGCATGTGTAAACAGGCCTCAGTTTGGTGGAATATCTGCAGAGCAAAGGCAGGAATGTGTTGCTTGGCAGGGGTTTTTCCTGCTGGGCAGGGGGTTGGACTGGATGGCCCTTGTGGTCTCTTCCAACTCTAGGATTCTATGAGTCTAGTGATATAGCAGACAATGGCTGCTAGTTTTGCTTCTGGGGTTCAGTTTAAGGCAGCAGCTATGATGTTTAAGGTCTTCACGGCAAGGGATAGTTGCAGCCCTGTTTAGGGAAGTTTTTAATATTTAATGTTGTATTGTTTTAATATTTGACTGGGAGCCACTCAGAGTGGTTGGGGAGACTCAGCCAGATGGGCGTGGTGCAAATTATTATTAATAATAATAATACAGTAATAATAATAATAATAATAATAATAATAATAATAATAATAATAATTGCCACTAAAATGTTTACCAATGTAAACAATAAATTAACTCAGGTCTGTTTATATAGTGTGTTTCTCCTCCCAGGACCCTACAAGTGTCCCTATTTTCCAGGGACAGTCCCAGATTTACAGAAGCCACCCCAGTTTCTGATTTGATCCCAGAATGTCCCACTTTTCCTTAGGACGTCTCTATCTCCATCGGAGAAATGTTGGAGGGTATGAGAGTGGGGTGGTAGTTGCTTTAATGAAACATCTGAAGAGTTTTGAGAAAATCAAAAGAATTTTGATACAGTTAACACTGTGCCTCCCTAAACTCATTCTGTGTAATAATCCCTCTCTAACCTGCTCAAATTAGACCATCCCAGGTTACTGGCCTCCTGGAAGATTAAATCTCCTCCTCCATAGCCACTTAAACAGGATTCTAGAAGAAATGTGTTTGTTGACCTCTCTTACAATGGACGGTGTTTTTTAATGGCTGAACATTATATTTGCATTTAAAAAAAAATGTAAGAAGAGTCCAGGTGGATCAGGCCAAAGACCTCCCATTGTCCAGCATTCTCTTCTCACGATCACCAACTATATGCCTCTCTGAGAAGCCCATTAGCAGAATCTGAGTGCAGCAGCACTCTCCCTATTTGATATTCAGAGCTATACTGCTTCTAACAGTAATGAGAGCCAGTGTGGTGTAGTGGTTAAGAGCCGTAGACCGGTAATCTGGGGTACCGGGTTCGCGTCTCCGCTCCTCCACATGCAGCTGCTGGGTGACCTTGGGCTAGTCACACTTCTCTGAAGTCTCTCAGCCCCACCCACCTCACAGGGTGTCTGTTGTGGGGGAGGAGGGGAAAGGAGATTGTTAGATGCTTTGAGACTCCTTCGGGTAGTGATAAAGCGGGATATAAAATCCAAACTCTTCTTCTTCTTCTTCTTCTTCTTCTTCTTCTTCTTCTTCTTCTTCTTCTTCTTCTTCTTCTTCTTCTTCTTCTTCTTCCAACAGAGGAGCCATTGAAGTCTTATCATGTAGGAATGTGTCTACTCCTCTTTTAAAGACCTCCAAGTTGGTGGTCATCGACAAAGTGGTTGCCAGTTCCTTAGGTTAAATATGTGCTTCTTAACCAACTTAAACTCCCATTTGTCTGATCTGCTCTTGGCTTTTTTATATTAAATACTCAGGGCACCTTTTCCAGCCCAAACACAACTTTTAAATGGTTCATTAATTAAGTAAACAAATAAACACAAGAGCCAAGTCTGCTAACAGGACAGAGAAAGTCCCACATTTGACCCTCCCCTAGCTCTACCAGATCAGGGGAATCCATCATTTTACCTACCAGTAGTTAGGGGAGACTATTGGAGAGACATCAGAGATGGGTTAAAACATCTGCTTTAGAGGAAGGGAGCCTTCTAGATAAATAATGCATTAAGCCTTGAATGACATGTAAGAGTTCTTGTTTCCGGGTGTGATTCAATCTGCTGGTTATTATCTATAGAGCCTGAAACAGTTTGGGACCAAACATGTTAGGGGGTTGGACTGGATGGTCCTTGCGGTCTCTTCCAACTCTATGATTCTATGTTGGAGGACAGTTTCCCCTTCTGTGAACTGCCCATCCTTTAAGGCCAACTTTTGCACACTTCTTGCCTGCTCCATTGCCTTCTTACTGCTGGCTGGGACTCTTGGGAGTTGGAGACCACAGGTCTGTGGCTCTTATGCCTATGGAAGGAAATGTTCACTCATACAAACCTGCCCAGGTTCTGAGATCTTTAGAGGAGATCCTTCTATCAGTCTCTCACCACCCTCACAGACACATGTGGCAGGGATGCATAGAATCATAGAATCATAGAGTTGGAAGAGACCACAAGGGCCATCCAGTCCAACCCCCTGCCAAGCAGGAAACACCATCAAAGCATTCTTGACATATGCCTGTCAAGCCTCTGCTTAAAGACCTCCAAAGAAGGAGACTCCACCACACTCCTTGGTAGCAAATGCCACTGCCGAACAGCTCTTCCTGTCAGGAAGTTCTTCCTAATGTTTAGATGGAATCTTCTTTCTTGTAGTTTGAATCCATTGCTCCATGTCCGCTTCTCTGGAGCAGCAGAAAACAACCTTTCACCCTCTTCTATATGATATCCTTTTATATATTTGAACATGGCTATCATATCACCCCTTAACCTTCTCTTCTCCAGGCTAAGCATACCCAGCTCCCTAAGCCGTTCCTCATAAGGCATCGTTTCCAGGCCTTTGACCATTTTGGTTGCCGTCTTCTGGACACGTTCCAGCTTGTCAGTATCCTTCTTGAACTGTGGTGCCCAGAACTGGACACAGTACTCCAGGTGAGGAATGACCAGAGCAGAATACAGTGGTACTATTACTTCCCTTGATCTAGATGTTCCACCTGGATGGAAGGTGGAGTATAAAAGGATGAAAGATGGATGTAGGAGAAAGTCATTTTGGGTGACTGCTCCCAGACTCCCAGACTTCCTAGAGAAGCTAGACCAGCTTCCTCCTTGCTGTCCTTCCATCCAGGTGGAGACTTTTTTGTTCCAACAGCCTTTTGGAATCTGAATGCTTTTAATGAAAAGGCTAGGGCTATGTTGCTTTTATTGCAATTATATCTTTGGTTTTAATAGATGTAATATATGTATATAGTTTTACTTCTAACAATGTATAATTGCCCCCCCCCCATCTTTTTAGTGGCTCTCATTTGTATATGCAAGCCACCTTGAGTCCCATAAAAAACAACAACGGCGGAGGAATAAGCATAAACATAAGAACAAGTCAAAACTTTGTAGAAGTGTTCATAGTTCTCTGTAAAATCACATTTCCATTCCAATATCCTAATTTTTCATCACTCTTCAGCAGCTGGAATAAGACTGTCTGAAGTGTACTTAAATGAACTCTGAAACTCTTAAAAACTATTTAAGGTGTCTGTTGGGGAGACAGTTTTCTCTACTGGAGGAATTTCCTGTTTCCTCCCATACCTACCCATGTTTTGCCCCTAAAATGCTTAAAATGTTAGTTATCAAATGAAGGGGCCCTCTTCAGGAAAGTTTTTAGGTCATTCTGATTAGCTTCCTACTGTTTCTGTTGCTATGTTGATGCTAATGAATATTTATAGATTGTTTATAGATTTAGCATGGTGTTGTTTTTTTAATATGACATATGATTTGTATTGGTTTTAATATGACTCATTTGCCTCCCTGGAGAAATTAGATCAAAATGTGTGTTTTGCAAATACTTTTAATCAATTGATTGATTAAAGTGGGGGTGGGGGTGGGGAAACTTCTGGATTCTCAGGCTTTCTGATGCTTTGATACTTAATGCTTTAAGATGAAATTAAATTCTCAAAAGGCTCATGTGATCATTTCCGCCACAAGACTCCCATTAATGTCAAAGGGAGACTTGAGATTAAAAAATCCCCAGGTGCTGCTTTCAAAATGCAGGGGTTAAAATGATGTATCATTACCCTATTAGAGAAGCCATCCTTCTCTCCAGTAGCCATGCCCTGTTTCCTCTCCTTTTTGATCAAGAAGCAATGCCCCCCCTTCCAATTTTGCTCATCTCGCAGAAAGCTGTTGTACAATCCCAGCTGAAGGTGAACATGAAGAAACTAGGGAGACGTTCCTGGCCATTAAAAAATTAAATACTCTACTTGTCCAGGGAGAGTGTAATTTAAAAGCTAATCAGTACTGTAAGTCCTGCACATTATCTAAGAAATTTGAAATTACTGGCTACTAAATCCATTTCCCAGTGACTCCAGGGGGGATTTCTGGAAGCCCTCTGATAACTTTTTTTTTATTTTTTGTAGTTTATGCCAGAATACAATTTTCACTTGTATCTTGAGATTCGTACATTCATGCTGAGTACATTTTGAAAGGCAGTGTGGTGCAGTGGTTAGGGCATAAGTCAAGGCTGAGCGAGTAAAAGGTAAAGGTAAAGGGACCCCTGACCATTAGGTCCAGCTGTGACTGAATTTGGGGTTGCGGTGCTTATCTCGCTCTGTTGGCAGAGGGTCATGTGCCCAACATGACTAAGCCACTTCTGGCGAACCAGAGCAGTGCACGGAAACGCCGTTTACCTTCCCGCCACAGCGGTACCTATTTATCCACTTGCACTTTGTGCTTTCGAACTGCTAGGTGGGCAGGAGCTGGGACCAAGCAATGGGAGCTCACCCCATAGCGGGGATTCGAACCGCCAACCTTCTGATTGGTAATCCCTAGGCTCTGTGGTTTAACCCACAGTGCCACCCGCGTCCCAAGGGAGGGAGACCCAGGTTCAAATCAGTTGCAAAGTTCACTGAAGACTGTCTCTCTCTTCTCTCTCAGCCCAATCTGCTTCTCAGGGTCATTGTGAACAGTAAATTAATTTTGGGGAGGCAGTGCGGGGAGAATGCTTTACATCCAAGTGTCTTGCAAACAATAAGTAATGAAAACAGCAAAAAACGTAAGAGGTCATCAGTTGCATAGCACAAAACAATTGTGAAGAAAAATGGTTAGACAATGTTATGTCACGACATAACAGACAGAATTCCCAGCGATCTGCATTTCCTTAGGTTAGACCAGGAATATCCAACACAGACTGTTGTTGGATTAGAACTCCCCTCAGTCCTGGTCAGCATGGCTAATGGTCAGGGATAATGAAAATAGTAGTTTGGAAACATCTGAAGGGCTCTCCTTTGGATATCACTGAATTACACCTTTCCCCAGCCCAGTGACTCTACAAAATGATACCACAGTCTGGCTTTTTGAGAATCGTCTGCTGCTTCCTTCCAAAGTCAGTTGATCTCCTGCTGCTGAAGTACGTAGAACATTAAGCACTGAATGGATTTACTAAATAGAAAGATTACCCAAAGAAACAGCTGAATCAATTCACTGTAGGTCCAGAGGGCACACATTCTAGAGGGAGTTGAACGGTGATTGGCGGGGGTGGGGGGAGGGGGGAGGAGGTGGAGAGAAAAGTAGGAAGAAAACAGGTCCTAATACCAAGACCATTAATGCAAGGAAACAATAACTTAAGTTATACTGACATTCTTCATTTAGTGGCGGAAAAGCTTTTCCCAGAAGATAGGATTGAGAAGGATATATTCATTACACTGTCAAGGTGAAAATCATTTGGCAGAAAATATAGGTAGCATGGCTGATGAACAAACAAACAAGAAAGTGGGTTCTTAATCTTCTTCCTCTCTCTTTCACACACACACTTTCTTTTACCTTATTCTTTCCCCCCTTTTGGCTTCTTTGTACTCACAGTGCCTAAATGTTACTAAGTCAGAATGAGATGTGATACTCAATGTGAGGCCACGCCCCAAAACCTCACCTCACAATTAAGGATGGGCAAATCCATCAATGTCCGTTTCTCTTCATTTCTCCACTCTTTAAGTTGGGCCCTCCCCATTGCAATTATTATTATTATTTAAAGTATGTATTTTCAAGTTTTAAGAGCTGGGAGTTTTGTTTTGTTTCTTAAACGCTGGGGCAGGAATTCCCTGACACGGCTCATATGACTACATCATGCCAAATGTAGACATTGCAGTTGGCCAGGGTGTGAAGGGGGCACTACCAGACTGGAAACTGAGCTGGAATGTGCTGAAGAGGTGCATACATGCAAGCCAGAGTTCAATGAGCTTCACCATCTATGTACACATTCAGGACTTTTACTTGGGCTCAGCTGCAAATCCACCTCAGTGTTACAGGATAACCACTCTTACCACCACTGGAGAATGGTGTCTTCCAAACAGAGGCAGAGGAAGCCTCTTGGGCACCTGGGGTGGTGCTCCCAGGGGCAGGACGAACCGCCCATAGGGCCACAGCATGCACGGCTTCCCACAGGGACACAGCACGTGTGATGCCCATGATGGCCCGTCCCATCTACTGTCTGCCCACTGCCCCCCCCACCAAGCTGTAGGGTGGCAGAGGCCCCACGGTGTGCCCCATCCTTATGGGCACCACATATCCTGCCCCATCCCTATGGGCATCCCTATCAGCATGGTGGCGATCCGCCCAGGGGGGATTTGACACCCAAGGCGGACTGTCCCCACTGCATCCCCCTTTCTCTGCCACTACTTCCAAGACACAGGAGGGCCTTATCTGAAAACAAAGCAAATGTGCTTCGTACTTGGGAACAATTTTTCCTAACCAACTTAAACTCATGTGATTTATCGATGTCTTTTAATTGCATCACTGGGTGTATTAGGTTTTTTTATTATTAAAACTAGGGGCTAGAAACCCAATACCTGATTGTTGTTGTTGTCGTTTAGTCATTTAGTCGTGTCCGACTCTTCGTGACCCCATGGACCATAGCACACCAAACACTCCTGTCTCCCACTGCCTCCCGCAGTTTGGTCAAACTCATGTTCATAGCTTTGAGAACACTGTCCAACCATCTTGTCCTCTGTCGTCCCCTTCTCCTAGTGCCCTCCATCTTTCCCAACATCAGGGTCTTTTCCAGGGAGTCTTCCAGGGAGGTGGCCAAAGTATTGGAGCCTCAGCTTCAGGATCTGTCCTTCCAGTGAGCAACACCTGATCTCTCTCTCTCTCTCTCTCTCTCTCTCTCCCTCCCTCCCTCCCTCCCTCCCCCCTCTCTCTCATATCTATCTATCTATCCTTTAAGTTGCTGGAAACCACAGGAGGGCTGAGTGCTCTTGGGCTTGGGTCCTGCTTGTGAGTTTTGCCACTGTGGGAAAAGGATGCTGGACTAGATAAGCCATTGGCCTGATCTTAGATTCTTAGAAGGTCACCTACTGGTTGGAGGACCAACTTCTGAAGCAGGGAGTGTTACTGGAAGGCGTATTCTGTTTTAATCCACTCTTTGCCCTAACCCATTGGCCTGATCTGGAAGGCTCATCTTATGTATTAAAGTGCTGTTTATGAGTGGGAAAGAGTTTTAAGTGTGGAGCGTTTTCAGCTTTTGGTATATTGCAGAACTCCCAGGGTTATGACTGAGATTAGATGAATTCAGTGGGCTTGAACTTTATTTGCAATTGGCATTCATTGTACAGGCTGAATAAAAACATTGTATTGTTCTTTACAAGGTTTGCCTCCGGTCACCTTTTAACATTCATAATATGTCTGGGTTCTCTTCCAGACATTGGAGGGGGGGGGGCTCAAGATAGTGGGACATGTTGGAAAGTGGGAGACTTGCGGGAATGTGCTAGTTTATATCCGGAGGCAGGAAGCTACCAAGGATGGAAAAGAGAGTGTGCTTCATCTCGTCGGTGGGCCGATAGAAGCCTTGTCACCTGCCGTTTTCCTTACAGGATTTCTTTTTCTTTTTCTTATTTTGGTGCATTTCATCTAAATCACCACACTTTGGGCAGTCCTGTGTGAATCATAATCTGCTCTGATACCGCTATCAGCGGAAATGGCGTTGTCAACATTTATGTCAATGCTGAGGTTGTAATTTCTTGACAGTAATGTTCCTTGCTTGATAAAACACTCTCTGTTCAACTCGTCAGAGGCTCCTGCTCAGCTTCTTCTTAGGCTCAGAGAGTCCCAGGCGAGGAGTGATTTCATACCTGCCAACTCCAAGAAGTTCAACGGAGGAAAGTGGAAGGCTCTGTCCCTACCCCCGTTCCAACTCTCTGGCCCACAATAAAAGCAAATCCAAGAAAACCGCAGGTTAAGTATTCTAGCACCATGCAGACCTGAAATGAGTTCCTAATTTATTTTAACTGCATGGCCTTCTTTCTACCACCAGGGCCCTAATTTAGTGGAAGAACATCAGAAGATCTCATGTTTAATCCACAACATTTCTAGTTGGGGCTGTGAGAGACCCTGGCTGAAATCAGTGTTGACAATTCTGAGTTACATGGACCAATGGTATAACACAGTAGCTTCCTAAGTTTCTCTTGGTTTGCTTGGAACCATAAGGACGAGAATCTTAATTTACATTCAAGGAGACAGGGGAAACTGTCTGATAGCCTCATAAGTAAGGTGCTGGGCTTTGGGGTGGAGGCATGAGGCTCTCACAGGGTGCTAGAGTTCTCCTCCCTCCTTCCCAAAGCTTAGCTAGCACTTTCCCAACTTTGGGAAGGAGGTGAAAGGGCTCAAGGATGTGCTTCCCCAAACTGTGTGCCTCCTTTCTTGCCTTTGGGAAGGCAGCACAAGAACTGGGGGGGCGGGTATCAAATTGTGGCCTAGCACAAGGTGCCATAGTACCCAAGTCTGCCACTGGATAGAACATGCTTGGCATGCAGAAGGTCCCAGGGTAAATGTCCCCTCCTTGAAACCCTCGAGAATTGCTGCCACTCAGTGTAGAAAATAGTAATTTAGGTGGTTCAATGAGTCTGACTCAACAGGAGCCAGCTTCCTATGTTCCAGTGTGGAAGCCACATGCTACGTCACCCACGGTATTTGGTCGGTATGCAGAGCCCTCGTTGTCCAAGATGATCATTATGAAGGATTCATCCCACACCTCTAGGCTGGCACCTGATGCTTGAGCCAAGAGGAGTCACTCCAGCAATAGATACATTATTCAGTGCAGAAGACACCATCAACTCTAATGGCCATTAGCAAGTGGATTTCATTCCTCTCTCTTCTGCTGTGTCTGCTTCCCTCCAGGGCACCTGCCCTTTTACCTGCCTGCCACTCCCTCCCATTTTCTAGCCTTTGAACTGTGTCCTTCATCCTCTTTAAAGCGTCTTTCCTCCTTTCTTTTGTTGTCTGCTCCAGGCCTCTCCGAGCTTCTCCTTGTACTTTCTCCTTGGAAGCTCCAACAGAGAGATGGCTTTCATGCCAAAAGCAGTGGGCTAGGCAGCCGGACCAGGAGCCATTGGTTTCTGCATGCAGAGATGATGCCGAAATCGAAACAGATGTCCTGAAAATCTGACGGAAGCAGAGAAAGCTCAGTTTTCTCTTCCCTTTATCTTTTGAAACCCTTTCCATCATATTTGAAGCCGTTTCTCTGCACAAGGCACTTGCAAATTGTGTGGTCATGATAGAGAAATAGAGAAATTTTCATCTTGGGCAGAGATTAACTCAGAATTAAGCATGGTATTCAACTAAATTATTGCACTGGTGCAATGGAACTTCCTACGGGTGTCTAGGCTATGGCCCGGGGAGTCTGCTAGGTTCCTCTGGGGGCTCCTGTCCACCCATCTCAGTAGCAGTGCTTCCCTGACCTCCAACAGTCAGCCCAGAAGCCTGATCTTGATCCAGCTTCACAAGAATTGCCTCTGTAGCCTCTGACTGTGTCTGGATGGCTGCTGTGTTCAGGTGACACGAAGGCTTTCTGGGAGATGCAATGATCCCTCCTTCCACTTTTGACTTTGGCCACCTTTGCTGCAGTACGAAAGGGAGTGTGAGAAACTTCTCCAGCTGCAATAGTGTGTGTGTGTGTGTGTGTGTGTTAATTTTTAAAAATACCCAAGGAAGGGAAACTGTCTGAACACGTACCGTACATCAGCCGTCTGGTGGTCTAAGACAGGTATATATGTCATGCCCTGGGGAAAACCATTCTGCAGGAGTCACTGTATTAATTGAGGAAATTAAATACATTAAAAGATTTTTCCCCATTCTCCCCTACTTTCTTTTTGACAATTTTTTTTGCACTTAAGAAAGGGAGGGAGGGAAAGAGGGAGATAGAGAGAGAGGAAGAAACCCTTCTCTTTGACTTTCCCAGGTTATAATTAAGCATGATGGGACTTAAAGGATCCTGAAGCAATGAAAAGGGCACAGAACACTGACAAGGTCAATTATCTGCTGATAAGTCCTTAACTGGCAAGTATTAATAATATGACTAATATTAATTGAATGTGAGTACATCGAGTTTTATTCCTTCTTTTAAAGTTCTTTTCGGCAGTGTCAAGTACCACATGGGAAGAGGAAGAGTGATTTATGGAAGGAAGAGAAGGGGTAATAGGTCCTCTCGGTTCAATGTCCACAGGTGGACATTCCGAGAGATCTCTTATGGAAAAGTGCCACCCTAAAACAATTTATGGTGACCTGGTGCGCTCTGGAGGTTTTGGACTACAAATACCATCAGCCCAAGTCAGCATTGCCTAGGACTGGTGGGAGATATAATCCAGAACACCTGGAGGATATTTGGGACTTTTCTTCATTCTAGGGATGGGGGAATTCTATCAGTTTCACTTCCATCTATCCGTAAGTCCCATTTCTGCATTCTGTGTCATCCTGAGTTTTGCATGTTTATTCATTTTATGTGTGTTTTTCAGTGAAAAATATATTGCACAGTTTTAAGATGCCCCAAATCTGTTCTTATCCATGTATTAGGATCATAAAATGAGTACTGAATTAAAGGCTCCTCCATCTCTTCTTCAACTCAAATTGACTTCTTTCTCATTCTTTATATGCAGATGTAAGTTCAGGCTTTGTTTTTCTATGACCACTCAATGTGTGGACATGATATGGCTCCCACACACATTCAGTGCCGAGATGGATGGAAGTTTGGGCAGCTAGACATATTTTGTGGTGAACCTCCTCCAACCAAGAAGCAAATGGTATAGCCATGAGTTCACACAGCCATGTTCATCACCTGATGAGTGCAACATCAAACAATGGTTTAAAGGTGTGTGATAGCCACCACAGCCACCACATGCCAGAACTTTTCTACAACTGCAACCACAACGCCACTGTCCAATGGGCACCATTTTTATCCTGAACAGATAAAAGGTAAAGGTACCCCTGACCACTAGGTCCAGGCGCAGACGACTCTGGGGTTGCATGCTCATCTCACTTTCAGGCTGAGGGATCTGGCGTTTGTCCGCAGACAGCTTCCAGGTCATGTGGCCAGCATGACTAAGCCACTTCTGGGGAACCAGAGCAGTGAACGGAAATGCCATTTGCCATCCTGCTGGAGTGATACGTATTTATCTACTTGAACTTTGAAGTGCTTTCAAACTGCTAGGTGGGCAGAAGCTGGGACCGAACAACAGGAGCTCACCCCATTGCGGGGATTCGAACCACCAACCTTCTGATCGGCAAGCCCTAGGCTCTGTGGTTTAGACCACAGCGTCACCTGCATCCTGAATAATAATAATAATAATAATAATAATAATAATAATAATAGTAATAGTAATAGTAATAATAATTTATTATTTATACCCCGCCCATCTGGCCGGGTTCCCCCGGCCACTCTGGGCGGCTTCCAACAAAATATTAAAATACAGAAATCCACCAAACATTAAAAGCTTCCCTAAACATGGCTGCCTTGAGATGCCTTCTAAAGGTCTGGTAATTGTTATTCTCTTTGACCTCTGGTGGGAGGGCATTCCACAGGGTGGGTGCCACTACCGAGAAGGCCCTCTGCCTGGTTCTCTGTAACTTGGCTTCTCGTAGCAAGGGAACCGCCAGAAGGCCCTCGCCGCTGGACCTCAGTGTTCGGGCAGAACGATGGGGAAGGAGACGCTCCTTCACGTATACTGAACCGAGGCCGTTTAGGGCTTTAAAGGTCAGCACCAACACTTTGAATTGTTCTCAGAAACATACTGGGAGCCAATGTAGGTCTTTCAGGACCGGTGTTATGTGGTCTTGGCGGCCGTTCCCAGTCACCAGTCTAGCTGCCGCATTCTGGGTTAGTTGTAGTTTCCGGGTCACCTTCAAAGGTAGCCCCACGTAAAGCGCATTGCAGTAGTCCAAGCGAGAGATAACTAGAGCATGCACCACTCTGCCGAGACAGTCCGCGGGCAGGTAGGGTCTCAGCCTGCGTACCAGATGGAGCTGATAAACAGCTGCCCTGGACACAGAATTGACCTGCGCCTCCATGGACAGCTGTGAGTCCAAAATGACTCCCAGGTTACATCTCGTCAAATAATGCAGGGGTCAACCATCTTTCGGGACCCATGGGGACTTTTGATAACCAGAGTAACTGTCAGAACCTCCATATTCACCTGAATGTTTCATTTTGGGTAAAATACATTACCAAATAGAAGAGCCAGGATGCCCCCAAGACTGAGGAGGCCTGGCACGTGTCATACACATGTGAGGTTACATGCATCTCTCAACACAGGGCAGGGCAGCCTTCTGCTACACTGTGGGTCCCCACAGCATCTCCTAATGCCAGTGCAACTTCACACCAGGCCATGCCAGTCCCCACATCATCTCCCAACTCCTTCCCCTAGGCTACGCCGGTCCCTGCAGTGTCTCCTGACAGTAAATGCACTAGTCCATGTAGCCTGGCGCTATCTCTTCCCTGGCAACAACTCTCATGTTTTTTTGACAGTGGCCTTCCCTGCCCTGCTAGCTGAGATCGTTTCAACATGAGATGCCTTCCATATGCTGAGGTGGCACCCGAATGCTGTTCACTGCTCAATGGTAGCCACAGCTGCAAGGTTGCTACCTTATCCTATTGAGTGTGCCAGCTGGGGAGAAAGTTAGAGGGTGGCAGACAGTTCACTGAACAAAAGCCACAAGCTGGTGGCATGATGATAAAATGCCATGATGTCAGTGAGATCCAATGGATCTCAGGACAGCTCCACATATCCCTGCACCTGGAATGCCCTGCATCATGTATTTTCACGGACATGTGGAATGGGAAGCTCTGCATCCATGGGGTGATGCTGGCAGGAGGAAGCTGGTAAGCCTAGGGCAGGGGTGTCAAACTCAAATTCATCGGGGGCCGCATCAGCAGTTTGGTCACCCTCAAAGGGCCGGTTGTATCTGTAGGACTATCTGTCCACTCTTTATTATCATAAATTATTGTCACTGCATTCAATTATTACTGTTTTTTGTAATAATGTAAGTAATAACTAGCTCTGAAAGCAGAAACATAGTCAGAATAATGGCAAGTAGATATTCAAATGTACAATTATTGTACAATTTATTGAAAAATGATTTTTGGTAACTGCACTGGGTGGTGGAGGCTCGCTAGGGTTTCATGCAGGACCTTTGCAGAGCTACTAGTACCTGGAGATGCTGGGGTCCTTCTGCATGCAGGACAGATGTTCTGCCAGTGAGCCACCACCCTTCACCAAAGGGACTGGCTGAGGTTGACTCACTGGAGCTGCTCACTGGAGACGGAAAGGGAGAAAGAAGGAAGGAAGTAGAGGGAAAGAAAGAATAATAATGAGGGAGAGGAAGAAAGTTGGGAAGGACAGAGGGAAGAAAGGAAGGAAGTAAGGAAGAAAGAAAGAAAGAAAAGAGGGAGCAGGAGGGAGGAAGGAAAGAGGTGAGAGAAAGAAGAGTAGGAAAGAAGGAATAAAGAAGGAAAGAAAAAGAAAGAGGGAGAGAAGACGGAAAGGGAGAAAGAAGGAAGGAAGGAAGGAGAGGGAAAGAAAGAATAAGAATGAGAGAGAAGAAGAAAGAAAGGGAAGGGGGGGGTCGCCGCCTTGATTCAGCGCCAGAAAAGAGCGCAAAGGGACCCAGGGGCAAAAAGCATTTCCCCGGCCCCAGCTGTTTGTCGGCGCTTCGTTGGCACGGCGCTTCAGCAGCAAGGTCCCACTGCTGGGTCCCGCTGGCTGGGGCGCTCGGCGGGCCACATGACGAGGTCTGACGGGCCGGATTTGGCCCCCGGGCCTTGTGTTTGACACCCGTGGCCTAGGGGGAAGGGGACTTCTTCCCATTCCATCCCAACCACCCCCAGCCTAGTGCACCGAAGGCTTGGATTGCAGTGGCAGCTCTAATACCTCTCCAAGTGTTGCAGGGATCTTAATGGAGTTTTCTAAGACTAATGGCATTTTTGGGGAAGTTTCTGTGCATCCAAACATTGATACGAATTTGCTTCCAAACATAATTTTTCGAAGATTTTTTTTTTAAAAAAAAAAGCTCTGTGTTTTTCTAGGCATGGGAATCAAACTGTTAAATGGGGGGAAGCTCAAATCTTTATTTACAAAAGAAAAAAGGACCAACATCATTTGCACATCTTTTTTTATTCATTTAAGTGAGAAAACGAAAAATGAAAAAGATGCTGTCAGGTTACATTTTGGAGAGATGTGCTTGATGAAACATTTCAGCTTGTTCAGTTGTGACCCCCAGGTTCTTCCTCCCCCCTCCCTTTATTTGTTTCTGAAACATCACCGAGGAGGAAAAAAAAATGTGTTGGAGAATTGTAAAGGTTCCATCTCCCTTGATGTATTTTTATTGAATGGCATCAAAGTTTAATATACTCTCCCCAGATGCCTGTCACTCACCGTGTGATTTTTTTTTTTCATGGTTCCAGATGCGGCAGGTTTGGATGTTAGGAGGGTTGCAGGAAATACAGTAGAAACATCATCATTTGGATGCATTGTTTAACAGAGAACTTTGACTATCGGGAGGTGAATGTATATTTTACAGCTCCCTTGGGGAATGAGAAAGATGGCATTTAAGAAGAGAAGAAAATACATAAACGAAAAAATTACCATTTCTGCTCGGCTTTATCAGAAAAAAAACCAGAATAGTTTCTGATTGTATTTCCCAAGCACTCACCTCTCTTATTTTTGAACTTTCCCATCAGTATTTCAGAATAATTTCATGCTTCCCTTTCCCACCCCCACCCCCCACCATAAGCCATCAAACGTGTAAATTTGCAGATGGCATGGCCCTTCACGCGCATCATTTTCATTGCTAGTAACTTCTGTGCCTCTGGAGGAGGCTGGCTTATGGCCCTCTTCTGCCACTAATGAATCTCCCATCTCCTTTGCAGTAAACACTATTTTCAACCCGTTAATATTTGAGCTACACTGTGCATACTGTGCCGTATTAAACTTGCATCTCCCACCCCCCCACCCCGAGAGTGTGCTTTTTTTATGACACTCAAAAGTTTCCGTGTTCAGTATTATGAACTTGGCTCAAATACACTTCAGGGCCTTGTGGACTCAGGCCATGCAGTTTCCCAAGAATGCACAGGATACTCAATAGGGTGGTGACTTTTTCATTTTTTTCCCCTCAAAAATTATTTCCTCTAGCACAAACGGATGAACTTTTGCCTATTAATGATTAAAATGAGGTAAATTCCATTGAAATATTAAAAAAGGTTACGCACAAACCGTTTTTAATTTTTTTGTATGCCGTTTTACCGTTTCATAAAATTGTATTAACAATTCTATATATATTTCGTATCAAATTTGGACACAACACCACATTCCACAATGGGGAGTGTTCTTAGCAACATAGGATATACAAATGTCACACCTGCGCATGGTAAAAGCCCCTTTTTGGGACCTCGAAACTCAGCCAGCAGACCCTGCCGGGCATGCTGGGAAAAGAACCTACAGGAGAGGTAGCAAAACATCGTCCTCTAGCACCGTCTATACTGTTACTGCAGCGAAAAAAAGATTCCTTGTGTGTTTGATGACCCTATATAATATTGTATATATGTGACTCTAATAAAGCTTGGGTTCAATTTTATATCTGCTTACAGTGACTTCAAAAATGGTCACAAAACTGATAAATATTTTTTTTTAAAAAATCATTTTGTGTGTGAGGTTTTTTTTAATCAAATCACAAAGATTTTATCTAATATTTAATGAAAGCTCATCAAATTGTGATACAGGGAAATGAAGTTGTAAAAAAAGTCATCACCCGAATACTCAAACATCTTGAGCTGGTTAAGGGCCACGTGAACACAGGAACAGGGTTCTGAAAACATATTGCAAGCTGGATGAGGGGACTATGGTTACTGGAAGGCTTCTGGGCACCTGATTCCACAGCCCAATTCACCACTATGGGTGCTTGCAGCAAACTCTGTTCACAATAGCACAAACTGGCTCTTCAGGATGGGGTGTGTTTAGATCTTCCCAAGCAGCCAATGTCATTCAGTTTCCGCCTCATTAATAGGACTGCTCCATCCCATTCTGTTTCACTGAATGCCATTCCATCCTGTTGTGTGTTGTTCTACACCACAATATGATTTATTTATTTTTGCTATTTGATTTACATGAAATGTGAATGCTATGATGCTTTTCAATAGAATCCAGAAGGGATCAGAAGCTAATTAGAAACACAAAATTTTCCCCTTGGTATCTACCCTTGAGAACATAACATTTTAGAGCTAGTTATCTGACCAAACTCTCACCAGCTTCCTTAAGAAATGCCTTTATTGAGCTGTGTTTCCAGGAAATGCCCACTGCAGTCTTGGATGGCTGCTACAACAAGGTCCCATACACAGACAAATTTTGTATTTGTGGTCAGCCTCAGGTGGAAGACATAACTCCTATTCTGTTAGCCCGACCAAGAGGGACCCAAGAGATTGCTTTCTGAAATCTTTGTTCACACAAGCAAGCAGGTGCATCTGGCAGAAATGGTCTGGTTTCTTCTGAGTGACAATAATAACTTTGTAACACATAGAGTGGCCTCTCTGTGCAATACATTTACCAGTAAAATAAGTATTTTGTGTTCCTATTTTATAGAACATATGCATTTTTTGATGCACTTCTTGCAAAGGTAAAATGCCTTGCAAAACCCAAGCAGGCGAGTAAGTCAACTGGGAGCTGCCTTCCAATCTGCAAGTACCTTTGGAGTAAAGAATTCATCCACCATTCTTGCAGGGACGTTAGCTTCTGTTTCTTCTCCCCATGATAAGTCAGGCTACTGCAGGCATAGTTTACCTCTGTGACTGGCAGTTTATGAGGACCAGCTATGAGAGGTTCTTCTCATACGTTTCTGAGCAAGCACAATTCAAAGTGTTGGTGCTGACCTTTAAAGCCCTAAACGGTCCAGTATACCCGAAGGAGTGTCTCCTCCCCCATCGTTCTGCCCGGACACTGAGGTCCAGCGCTGAGGGCCTTCTGGCGGTTCCCTCGTTGCAAGACGCCAAGTTGCAGGGAACTAGGCAGAGGGCCTTCTTGGTAGTGGCACCCACCCTGTGGAATGCCCTCCCACCAGAGGTCAAAGAGAACAACAATTACCAAACCTTTAGAAGTCATCTCAAGGCAGCCCTGTTTAGGGAAGCTTTTAATGTTTGATGGATTTCTGTATTTTAATATTTTGTTGGAAGACACCCAGAGTGGCTGGGGGAACCCGGCCAGATGGGTGGGGTATAAATAATAAAATATTATTATTAGATTATTATTATTATTCTTAGATTGCCTAGTGCTCTCTGATGATGCCTTAGTATTTATTGTGAATGCCCTTCCCAGATGCTAAAGCTTAAGATGGACTACCATTACAGTAATGGGAATGGCTTGGGTAAACAACCCTCCCACACCCCTTCAATTACCAATTCATCTGATTTTTTTATTTTTTTATTTATTTTGGGGGGGGGAGTGCCATTTTCAACTTGTATAGCATGAACACCTTCCAGCTTGGAATAGTGTGTTGGATATTTTCTGACAGTACGATGACAGATGTGGGACAAATTTTCCTCAGGGTTCAATTACAGAGACTCGCACCAAACTCACAAATAGTCAGACTTCCTTTAGTAAAGCATTACTGGACAGAGTCCTAAGAGTCTGAGAGAACTTTGCATTTATAAAGGTAAAATATATCTTCATGGATTTTTAAGAGAAAGAAGATTCCACCTAAACATTAGGAAGAACTTCCTGACAGTAAGAGCTGTTCAACAGTGGAATTTGCTACCAAGGAGTGTGGTGGAGTCTCCTTCTTTGGAGGTCTTTAAGCAGAGGCTTGACAGGCATCTGTCAGGAATGCTTTGATGGTGTTTCCTGCTTGGCAGGGGGTTGGACTGGATGGCCCTTGTGGTCTCTCCCAACTCTACTGTGAGGGACGAGGGATACAGGGAAGTCCCTCCCATCTTAAGTTCCAGCCCATCCCCAAGCGCGGGAGAGAGTAAGGAGAGCTCTGCCTCCAGCGGAGAGTCAGGAAGTGGTGTCCGAGGCTCAGGCAAGGTTGTGGAGCCCAGGCCGCAGGTGGGACAGGAAGTAGGACGCACAGGGGGGAGGCCAATTCCCCCAACTCCCGAATTGCGACGCAAACGTAGGGGGAAGAGGTTGGGTCTGCCAAAGCTGTGGTGCTGGAAGAAAACGCGCCAATCGCCATTCGGGAGTTCAGACACCTCACCTTAAGGATGCATTTTTACTGCTCTGAACACTGTAAATAATCAGCACTTAATAAAAACCTTAAAAGACCATGCTGGAGTCGTTACTCTAGAGTAGCCATACCAGGCCCTCTGACAGCAACTCCCGAATCTTTTTTTTGGCTACTTTGGAGTGCAGCGATGAGCGCTCAAGAGGCTGAGCATTGGAGGCTGGAGGCCGAAGCAGCGAAGCAGGAGCTGCAGAACCTCACAGCGCACGCACAGCAGCAATTGCATGCCGCTCAGGAGGAAGCGCGAGGGGCGCAGGAGGAGCTGAACAAGCTGGTGGACCAGGTGAGGACAAAAGAGGAGACTGAGAAACAGCTAAGGGTGATGGTTTTGGACCTACAGAAGAAGTTGGAAGAGGAGAAAGCCGCTAGAGGTGGGGGGGTGCCCCAGCCGCAGCTAGTCCAAGTGAGAAGGGGACAGAGCCTAGTCACCAAGTTTAGCGGCGACCCTAGGGAGTACCTAGGATTCGAGACAGAAATAAATTATGCGCTGGAATTGCATGCAGCAGAATTCCCAGATGACGCGCACAGAGTCTCCTTTATCATAGAGCATTTGACGGGGGCCGCCCGAGAATGGGTAAGACCGCTCATCGCGCAAAAAAATCCTTGCATGAAGAACGCAAAATTATTTCTAGAAGCTTTAAAAATAATGTACGCTAGTGACAGTGAAATGGAGGCCACTAAAGAGGAGCTTCATAACTTAACACAAGGAAAATCGACAGTTAGGGACTACTGGGCGAGATTCACCATGCTGGTGCACAAACTGGGGTGGGATCTGCAAAGTGAGCCAGTGAAATCAGCCTTCTACATGGGTTTGCACGCAGACGTTAAGGATGAGCTGGCAAGAGGTCCCAAACCGCGAACTATGGATGAGTTAAGCAAAGCGGCGCTAGCGGTGGGGGTGAGACAGGAATCCAGATGGAATGACAAACAAGCGACGCGCGCAGCAAAACCTTGGTTCCCACGCTCCCAGGACAGACCACATCACCAAACCCCACCCCAGGGCCCGCCCCCACACCCGCCCAGGCCAAGCCCAGAGCCGGAACCGATGGAGATCGGAGGAGCGCGCGCGCGGGCTTTTCAAACCCCGGCGGCGCCAAGACGCAAGGAGGGAAGAGGCGGGAATTGCTTTCTCTGCAACTCCCCCAGGCATCACGTCAGAGACTGCCCTCATCGCAGAGAGTGGCAAGGAAAGGCGGGAACGGTTGTACCTTCCCCAGCTGACGCAGCACCACAGCAGGGAAACGAGACAGCCTGGCTGCAGGAGACAAGGGGGAGCGGCCAGGCACAGTCAGCAGACAACAGCCCCCGCCCGCCCACCCGCACAGAGAGGAGCACAGCCAGCCCACCCCTCCCAGAGCAGGAGTGGTTCTAGAAGTTACGCTCACGCTCCCAAATGGCTATCCCCTGACAGTCCTCGCCTTAATTGACAGTGGTGCCTCAGCCAACTTCTTCTCGAGAAACTTTGCGGAAGAGCACCAGATCCAACTTCTGCAGCTGGATTTTCCCCTGCACGTGGCCACCATTGACGGCAGAGAGCTGCTGGGAGGGGCCATCACGCATCAAACCCCCCCCATGAGAATGACGGTGGGAAGGCACTCAGAGACACTGGCTTTCAACGTCACAACCATCTCAGACCCCCCCATCGTCTTGGGCATGAGCTGGCTGACGCGCCATGACCCCTCCATAAGTTGGCACCAGAGATGCATCACTTTTGGATCGGACTTTTGTCTGGAACATTGCATGCAGCACCAACCAGGGGAGGGGCCTCCGATAGCCACGGTGGCCACCATGCACGTCAAGGGGGGTGAGGCAATACCCAAGCCGTACTGGGACCTGCAGGAGGTCTTCAGCGAAGCGGAGTCCGACCACCTACCCCCACACAGGCCTTTTGACTGCCAGATCAACCTGGTGCCAGGGGCAACTATACCCCCAGCCAAGCTGTACGCCATGTCAGATCAGGAACTGGAGGATCTGCGCGCTTTCATCGACAAGAACCTCAAGCGGGGGTTCATCAGAGAAAGCAAGGCAGCAGGGGGCAGCCCGGTCTTCTGGGTGGACAAGAAAGACACGCAACAGCGCCGTCTGGTGGTGGATTTTAGACGGCTGAATTCGGTGACAGAGCCAATGGCTTTCCCCATGCCCAGGGTGGATGATCTTCTGACAGCGGCACGCAGGGGCAAGATCTTCACCAAGCTCGACCTAAGAGGGGCGTACAACTTGATTAGGATCCGGGAGGGTGATGAATGGAAAACCACGATGTTCACGCCTCTGGGCTCTTTTGAATATCTGGTGATGCCCTTCGGGTTGCAAGGGGGCTCAGCATGCTTCCAGGCCTTCATGCACCACGTCCTGGGGTCCCTCCTCTTCAAGAACTGCTTGGTCTTTCTGGATGACATCCTTATCTACTCCAATGACCCAGTGCAGCATGTGAAGGATGTCAGGGAGGTGTTGCAGCGCCTGAAGGACAACCACCTGTATGTGAAGCTGGAGAAGTGCAAGTTTCACACCAAAGAAGTGGACTTCCTAGGCTACAAGCTGTCAGACAAGGGGCTGGCGATGGACAAGGACAAGGTGCAGGCCATCCTGGACTGGCACAGCCCCAGGACGCGCAAAGATGCCCAACGCCTACTAGGCTTCGCGAACTTCTACAGGAAGTTCATCAAGAACTTCTCTCGCGTCACGGCTCCTATCACCGACTGCCTGAGAGGCAAGCAGAAGTTCCGGTGGACACCAGAGGCGCAAGCAGCGTTCGAAAGCCTCAAGAGGGTATTCGCTTCAGACCAGCACCTGTTCCACGTGGTGCAGGATGCGCCCCTACGCCTGGAGACAGATGCTTCGGACAAGGCTCTGGGAGCGATTCTGTTGCAACTGGACGCCAACAGAGAGTGGAGACCCTGTGCCTTCTTCTCCAGGAAGCTGACCCAGCCGGAACGCAACTACACAGTGTTTGACAGGGAACTTCTCGCGATCCACGCTGCGTTCCAGCACTGGCGACACTTCCTGGTGGGCGCCAAGCACCCCATCCAGGTGTGCACAGACCACAAGAACCTGGAGTTCTGGAGAACTGCCAGGGTGCTCAACCAGCGGCAGATACGGTGGGCAGAGTTCTTCTCGAACTTCAACTTCTCCATCCACTACATCCCGGGAGAGCAGAATGTCAGGGCGGATGCCCTCTCCCGAAAGCCAGAGTACATGGAGGAGGAGTTGCCACCGGCACCCAGGCATATTTTCCCCCCATCAGCATGGTCCTGCGGAGCAACAGTGGTGAGCGAGGCAGAACTCACAGCACTGACAGCAGCTGATGAATTTGCCACCCGCCTCTTCAGAGAACTGAGAGGGGGGGGGAGCAGGCCAAAGACTTTGAGGAAAGGAGGGGTTTGCTTTTTTACAAGGGAGCCCTGTACCTGCCAACCAAACAGCTGAGAGGTAAGGCCCTCAAGCAGATGCACGACAACCCAACGGCGGGTCATTTTGGAAGGGACAAAACCACTCACCTAGTCATGAGACACTTCTGGTGGCCAGGGGTGCGGGAGGATGTTCGGGATTATGTAAGGGGATGTGACACCTGCCAGCGAGCAAAGGTGGTCAGAGCGCCACCAGCTGGTTTGCTGGAGCCCTTAGCCACACCGCACAGGCCGTGGGAAGTAGTGTCCATGGACTTCATCACAGACCTGCCGTCGTCCAGGGGCAAGACCGCAGTGTTGGTGGTGGTGGACCTCATGTCCAAAATGTGCCATTTTATACCGTGTGCCAGGGCGGTCTCGGCAGAAGAGACGGCCAAACTGTTTGTTGACCACGTATTCAGACTGCATGGATTGCCTTTAAGGGTTATTTCGGATCGTGGCCGCCAATTTGTTTCCAGGTTCTGGCGGCGGCTCATGAACCTCCTGCAGGTGGAGGTCAGCTTGTCGACGGCTAGGCACCCGCAAACCAATGGACAGGCGGAGCGGGTCAACGCCATTCTGCAGCAGTACCTGAGATGTTACGTCAGCCAGAGGCAAACGGACTGGGTGGATCGCCTGCCACTGGCAGAATTTGCCTACAACAATGCGGTGCACGTCTCCACAGGGGTGTCGCCCTTTAAGGCCAACTACGGGCGCGACCTCATATCTTTCCCGGAGAGGGAGGGGGAGGAGGAGGAAGAGGGCCCACAGGCAGAGGATTGGGCAGAGGACCTGGAGACGGTGCACCAGCAGCTCAGAGAACATTTGGAGAGGGCCAAGGAAGCGTACAAGAAGGGGGCAGATCGCCACAGGCGACCGGGAGAGGTCATCAGGGTGGGGGACAAGGTTTGGTTATCCTCGGAAGGTCTTCCCACCAGGGGGCGATGCAAGAAGTTAGCACCCAGGAGGCTGGGCCCCTTCACGGTCACGCAACAGGTCAACCCGGTAGCCTTCAGGCTAGCACTGCCGGAGGACATGAGAGTGCACCCAGTGTTTCATAGATCGCTGCTGTTGCCGTACAGGGAAAGTACCAGGTTCAGGGACAGCGATCAGCCTCCAGAGGGAGGGGGGAGACGGGAGACGCCCGACAGCTCAATGAGGCAACTGAGATTTTAGACTCAAGGAGAGGGGTGAGAGGACTGGAGTACCTGATAGCATGGGAGGACACTCCGCCGTCCCACAATGAGTGGATACCGGCCACAGAAGTACCTGAGGAATTTTTAGTGGAAGAGTTCCACGCCCTGTTCCCCCACAGGCCCAAGCCCTGGCACATGGAAAGGGAGGGAGAGGGGGAGGGGCAGGAGGAAGGGATAGCAGGCAGCAGCTCTCCATGGAGATGGGAAGCGGAATTTGAGGACACGGAAGAAGAGGTGTGGGTTTCACCGAGGTCAACGACGTCAGAGGCAGGAGAGGACTGGCAGAACATTTTTACTCCCACCAGCTCTGACGCCACTGACTTCTTGGGATTCCCGTCTTCTCAGGGGGAAGGAGAAAGATCGCAGGATTGGGGGGAAATTTTTACACCCACAGGCTCGGATGCCACAGACTTCTTGGGGTTTCACTCGTCCCCAGCAAGCGGAGAGCCACTAGGAAGGGGGGGAGAGGAGCCTGGGAGGGGGATGGATGTGAGGGACGAGGGATACAGGGAAGTCCCTCCCATCTTAAGTTCCAGCCCATCCCCAAGCGCGGGAGAGAGTAAGGAGAGCTCTGCCTCCAGCGGAGAGTCAGGAAGTGGTGTCCGAGGCTCAGGCAAGGTTGTGGAGCCCAGGCCGCAGGTGGGACAGGAAGTAGGACGCACAGGGGGGAGGCCAATTCCCCCAACTCCCGAATTGCGACGCAAACGTAGGGGGAAGAGGTTGGGTCTGCCAAAGCTGTGGTGCTGGAAGAAAACGCGCCAATCGCCATTCGGGAGTTCAGACACCTCACCTTAAGGATGCATTTTTACTGCTCTGAACACTGTAAATAATCAGCACTTAATAAAAACCTTAAAAGACCATGCTGGAGTCGTTACTCTAGAGTAGCCATACCAGGCCCTCTGACATCTACGATTCTATGATTCTAATTTTCTCCCCAACCACCTTCTGCCACCCTATCTGCTCACTATCTCTCATCCAACCACACTTAACCTTTTTTTAAAAAACTGTACACACAGAGCCCTCCTCACACTTTAACAGAAGCTCCCCCCCCCCCTGTTTTAACATCCAGCCATTAGGTTGAATATTGCCTAGTGGCAATATTCTGTGGAGGGTCTTCTCTCCAGGAACTGCAAGATCCCTCTCTTAGAACACTGGGCCCCTGAAAATGCAACCAACGGCGATTTTACCTTCTCTACTGTGGCCTCCCCTATAATGACCTTCTTTTGCCATGTGCCATTTTTTTGTGCCAAATGCAAGGCGACTGAACTAGGTTTTGACAGAGAGCTCGACGGGCATCGATGTCAAGAACAGACCATTTCAGAGCCAGTGACTCCAGGCACCAAACACCAAACAATAATAGGAGGAACAAAAAGGGAACCAGTCCACCTTACAGGCTGAGCACGGAGCATTTAATTCAGTAAACAGAAGAACTGGAGGCAAGAGGAGAGCAGTGCCTTGCAGATGACTTTTGTGACAGAACAAGGAGATGTGAGACTGCCAGAGCGAGTTAAAAATAAAATAACAAGAACAAGGCGATATTCTCTTTGAAAAATGATATGATGAACTGAACTGAATGCTGATGACAAGTGGAAGATGGTCAGGCCTAGGAGGTACAGTTTGAACACTGAAGGATCCTGTCATTTGCTGCAGTCTGTTCCTTTGTTCTCTCTCTCATTCTCTCCCTAGTCTGAGTAGAATATGGCAGTATTTGAACCCATTGCAGGTCTTGGACTAGTGACTCTCTTTTTTGGGAGGGGGGAGAGATGAGGGGCAGATTCCTACCAAAGAATTCCGGGAACTGTAATTTGTTAAGGGTTTGGGGAAATTAAGTCCTGTGGGGAGTAAACTGCCATTCCCATGATTCTTTGGAAGGGGGAGATTGATGTTTTAACTAACTTGTGTACACAACCAGAGAGGCAGCTTGTGGCATCACCATTGGTCTCCAGATGAAGGAGGGGATGGCAGTAAAACCAACCACAACACTTTGCAGCAAGAGGGCAAATTTCATCAACACAAACTGTGAATTTCAAATTTAATGGGGTTGCTAATGGATTTTTTCTTTTTTTCTGGAAACAATGCAGAAATGAATGCAAAACCTCTGCTAAAGTCCACTAGATTTCAAGAAGCAGCTTTTAGGTGAACAATTATATACAGTGTGAACAATTATATACAATGCAAAAACGAACATTGTAAAGATGAAATAAATGCTACGTGAATGCAGCCAAGGTTTGCTAGTTATGACAGTTCCCTCCAAAATCAGAGTCAGCAAGTCTCTGAATTGCCAACTGCTGGGAAAGACTGGGGTGGGGTGGGGGGGCTATTGCCCTTTTGTCCTGCTTCTGAGGGGTGGCCTGCTCACAAATACCTGTACACACTGTACCCATTCAGAATGTCTGAATGCCCAAGTCTCTTCTAATTGCTACGTGCCTGAGCACTTTCTAATTGCTGGATCCAGCAAGGATTCAATCATTGGAATAGCCAGCCAAGTTTCTTGGTAATGGCCCTAAGTATGGGTCGTTAGGGTAACAAAGAAAATGGTTCTGTGCCAGAGGGCGAAAGGGCAGGGCCCCCTCCCTCAGCTGGCTGGTATTTAGAAAGACAATGGCCAGAACTGAAGTGTAGGGATGAACCAGACTAGAAGCAAGAAGGAGGCAGCAACCAGAGAATGATAGAGATGCTTGATTTATGTTCGAATCCAAGGCTGTGGCTATGGTAGAAGCAACATCTTCTGGTGGGTTAATGCTGTGAGCCCCTCTATCGTAGGCTCAGGTTGTATATAGAATCATATAATTGTAGAGATGAAAGGTACCCCAGGGGTAATCTAGTCCAACCCCCTGCAATGCAGGAATCTCAGCTAAAGCATCCATGACAGATAGCCATCCAAACTCTGTTTAAAAACCTCCAAGGAAGGAGAGTCCACAATCTCCCGAGGGAGACAATTCTACTGCTGAACAGCTCTTACTCTCAGAAAGTTTTTCCATAGGTTTAGTCAGAGTCTCATTTCTTGTAACTTGATGCCATTGGTTTGAGTCCTACTTTCCAGAGCAGGAGAAAACCAAGCTTGTTCCATTTTCCATGTGGCAGCCCTTGATATATTTGAAGATGGCTATCGTATCTCCTCTCGGTCTCCTCTTTTCCAGGCTAAACATACCCAGCTCCTTCGCTCCTCATGAGGCTTAGTTTCCAGACACTTGGTCATCTTGGTTGCCCTCCTCTGCACACATTCCAGCTTGTCAACATCCTTCCTAAATTATGGTGCCCAGAAATGGACATAGTATTCTAGGTGTGGTCTCTGTAAATAAACCATATATCATCAAGACACCACAGTCTCCACTGTCCCTTATTCCAAAGAAACAGAACCCTGGGTAAGCGCCTGAAATCCCTGGAATCTCACATAGATTGGAGATTGGAGTGGCATGCAACAGGGCTATCAAGATCCCAAACTGTTTAGGTGTCAGGCAACCTTGGTTGCGTAGGTAGCACATCTGCCAAAAGAGTTGCTGTATAAATACTCTGGTAAGAACCAACCCTGTGATTTCACCTTCGCCCAGACTCCTCAACAGAGCAGCCAGCAATTCCCTTAGGAGCAATGTGAACATCTGGATCCCTCTGAGTCGGCATCTGATTTCCCTTCTCCTCAGAGACTGATCTGAATTTCATGTAAAGATGTCCCCAGAAGGGGAAACTTGTTACCTTTTAGCATGTTACCTGCATCTCTTCCCCTCCTCCAATCTTAACAGAATGTGGCATGCCTTTAACTCGGCTGTCTGAATTGCAAGAGTGGGGGGGCGGCGGCTGGCATCTCATTTGGCTCCTTCTAATTACAATTGCCCTGTCACTGCCGACGAGCCGCAAATCAGGTGCCATCTCTCCAGGGCCTTCTTTGTAACAGGAAGGCTGTCTCCGGTGACTTCAACGTGACAATTTCCTCTCTCCTACTTCAAAGTTGAGTGTGTTTCCCTCTGGACAAATTTGGATTTGATTATTTTCATCAGCCGCTTGGTCTCAAGCTGCTTGATTAGCATCTCGCTCACCTAAGAAATTAGAAAGCTGGGTGGAAGCAGACAACCACAGATAACCAGTCGGTAGCTGCTAAAAGACATATAGGGGATCTGTGGGGCTGTGGCCTCTGTAGTCTTTGGCCAAGTGGTAAGCACTATGGGTGGCATTCAACTGAACTTAAATGAATGGCCCTAACAGTAGAGTTGGAGGGTGGGTCAGAAAAGGACCACCAAAATGATCAAGACGACATCCCTTTGAGGAAAGGATTTGCGACTTTGGGGTTTAGGGGAAAAAAAGGCGAGCATTTGTTGACATGTTAGAATTGTATAAAACTAACCATGGCATGGATAAAGTGGATAGAAACAAGTTTTCATCCGTCTCTCAGAACACTAGAACTTGTGGACATCCAATGAAGTTGAGTCTGCTTCTCTGGAGCAGCAGAAAACAACCTTTCACCCTCTTCTATATAAAAGGATGTCATATCGAGGAGGGAGAAAGGTTGTTTTCTGCTGCTCCAGAGAAGCGGACACGGAGCAATGGATTCAAGCTACAAGAAAGAAGATTCCACCTAAACATTAGGAAGAACCTCCTGACAGTAAGAGCTGTTCGGCAGTGGAATTTGCTGCCAAGGAGTGTGGTGGAGTCTCCTTCTTTGGAGGTCTTTAAGCGGAGGCTTGACAGCCATCTGTCAGGAATACTTTGATGGTGTTTCCTGCTTGGCAGGGGGTTGGACTGGATGGCCCTTGTGGTCTCTTCCACCTTCATGATTCTATGAGTGTTGGAAGATTCAGGATGGATTTTTAAAAAGTACTTCTTCACACAATGTGTAATAAAACCTGCCTCTATGGTTGCTGAAAACTTTGGGACGGGGAGCATGTTCTTGTAATTGGACCCAGTTTGAGGGTTTCCGACAGAATGTTGGACTAGATGGATCACTTCCTACTCTCCAAAATCCTGCACTTCATCCCACAAAGGTAAAAGGTAAAAAGGTAAAGGACCCCTGGACGGTTAAGTCCAGTCAAAGGCGACTATGGGTTTGCGGCACTCATCACACTTTCAGGCTGAGGGAGCTGGCATTTGTCCACAGACAGCTTTCCAGGTCACGTGGCCAGCATGACTAAACCGCTACTGGTGCAACAGAACACTGTGATGTAATCCAGAGCACACAGAAACACCATTTACCTTCCGGCCACAGCAGTACCTATTTACCTACTTGCAGGTGGTGCTGTGGTCTAAATTACCGAGCCTCTTGGGCTTGCCAATCAGGGGGTCTGCGGTTCGAATCCCCGTGACGGAGTGAGTCCCCCATTGCTCTGTCCCAGCTCCTGCCAACAAGCCCACACAGAGAACACCACAAGGAAGGATATTGGCAAGTTGGAGCATGTGCAGAGGTGGGCAACCAAGATGATCAAGGGTCTGGAAACCAAGGAACTGTTGAAGGAGCTGGGTATGTTTAGCCTGGAAAATAGTAGATGAAGAGATGATAGCCATCTTCAAATATTTGAAGGGCTGTCACATGGAAGAGGGAACAAGCTTGTTTTGTCCTGCTCTGGGGGGTAGGACCCAAACAAATGGCTTCAGGTTACAAGAAAGAAGATTCCGACTCAACACCAGGAAAAATCTTTATGACAAGAAGAGCTGCTCTATAGTGGACCAGTCCTACTTTTTTCCATTCACTTCTCTAAGATGTTTTCCTCCTGCAATAGCATCTAAATTCATGCTGCTTTAGGCCTAATCCTGCAGCAACTAGATCATTAGCACATCCCCGAATCCTGACTGGTTCTGAGGGAATACTGTGACAGTTCCCAATCTGAAAAGGAAATCAAATGTCAATAAATTTCAACTTCGGATTTATCCAAACCCTTGAGCACGTGTGAAAAAAGTAAAGAGAATGAGAAAGAAAATATAATTTACAGTGTCCAGTTGGCGCTAATGGAATGATGAATGCCGATCCATCTGGCTTCTGAATCCCTCCCGCTTTTTCCTAATTCCTCAGAATTTTTTTTGCCATTTCAGTCAAACTAGAATTTATTACCATGATTTACTCACGAAATGATTTGCATGACTTCTGTCAATGCTATTTGCATGTCATTATTATGAAAGCCTCTTATTTGGGGAGCAGAGATGATGCAAAAGCATTTCTAACAAGTATGCCTTGTTATTTAGACTTGATTTTTTAATATGCAATCCTGGGGCGAAGGAAGAGATGGGTCCCCCAGAATAATATCATACAGTCTGCCCCCCCCCAACCAATGGTTAAGTAATTTTTGTATGTGTGAGGAGAGAATGGCCAGGAATGTTTCACCCTGGTTAAGATTTCCTTTTGTCACCCTTCTTTTTTATTTTCCTATATTTTCTTTTCTTTCTTTCTTTTAGCTAAGCTCCTTCTCAAATACAAATAATTACAGGCTTGGACAGGTGTTGATGAGAAATCACGATCAATCTTCTTCACTTGATTCAGATGAAAATGACAGGGGAGGTTTGCCATTTTTCATAGACTTTTTACAAGGAGAAATCATAGAATCATAGAGTTGGAAGAGACCACAAGGACCATCCAGTCCAACCTCCTGCCAAGCAGGAAACACCATCAAAGCATTCTTGACATGTGGCTGTCAAGCCTCTGCTTAAAGACCTCCAAAGAAGGAGACTCCACCACACTCCTTGGTAGCAAATTCCACCGCCGAACAGCTCTTACTGTCAGGAAGTTCTTCCTAATGTTTAGGTGGAATCTTCTTTCTTGTAGCTTGAATCCATTGCTCCGTGTCCGCTTCTCTGGAGCACCAGAAAACAACCTTTCTCCCTCCTCTATATGACATCCTTTTATATATTTGAACATGGCTATCATATCACCCCTAAACCTTCTCTTCTCCAGGCTAAACATACCCAGCTCCCTAAGCCATTCCTCATAAGGCATCGTTTCCAGGCCTTTGACCATTTTGGTTGCCCTCCTCTGGACACGTTCCAGCTTGTCAGTATCCTTCTTGAACTGTGATGCCCAGAATTGGACATCGTACTCCAGGTGAGGTCTGACCAGAGCAGAATACAGTGGTACTATTACTTCCCTTGATCTAGATGCTATACTCCTATTG
Organism: Zootoca vivipara; assembly: GCF_963506605.1. NCBI lineage: Eukaryota > Metazoa > Chordata > Lepidosauria > Squamata > Lacertidae > Zootoca > Zootoca vivipara. The sequence continues at coordinate 58,154,957 of NC_083286.1, read as the reverse complement.
ATGCAGCCCAGAATTGCATTGGCTTTTTTAGCTGCTGCATCACACTGCTGACTCATGTCAAGTTTGTGGTCTACCAAGACTCCTAGATCCTTTTCACGTGTACTGTTCTCAAGCCAGGTGTCTCCCATCCTGTATTTGATTTGAATCAAGTCTATAGAAATGAAACATTTGAGCTAGCACTAGCCATGCTAAAGGGTGGATGCATTGAAATGAATGGAAATCACCAACGTAAGCCCATTAATTTCAGTAGGTCTACTCTGAGTAGATCTTAGTTGGCTATATCCCTTGGAATGCAGAAAGACCCATCATGTTCCTACCAACATGTGGACTTCATATAATGAATGGCCTCAGAGGGCAGTCAAGGTCTCCTTTTTTTTTTTTTTACTATTTATTCAAGATTGTTAGGTTAGGCAGGTAGTCCACTCTCATCCTAGGACATGGAAAGAAATATTGAGCTCTTTAAGGGCTGTGTGACATGTTGGTCTTTTCCCTCACTTCATTTAGCAGGTAAACATGTGTGTCATTTGTTATCTCAGGGCTTGTCTCCTCTTCCTCTCCTGCTTGAGCTCTCCTGCTAGGAGGGCTCACCTGCCTCGTGTGAGAGCAAAGGAAATTATTCCCCAAAGTTTCCTCCTTAACTCCACATTAAGAGCAAAGGCATACCACTCTCCCTTGAAGCAGATGCCTACTAATAGATCCAATGGGAGCGTTTTTTTTAGACAAAAAAGGACTGTTGGACAGTGTGGAATCAGCGATCTGATATCACGGAGACGTCGGGACTTAAAGCTGATGTCCTGGAACATCGCAGGATGGCAAGCAAAGAAAAATAACCAACATTTCATAACACTTCTCAAGCAATACGACATCATCCTTTTGCGGGAGACCTGGTACATTGATCCCATCCTGCTCAACGGATATTCCTGCCATTCTCTGCCCGCCACGCCATCCCTAAGGGGAGGCAGGCCAAGTGGAGGCTTAGCCAGTCTTGTTTCCACAGAGCTAGAACACTCTTTAACAGTCCTACCAAGCTGCAACTCACTAGCGACGGCTGTCTTACTTAATCTCAGGAAAGAAGCACTATTGCTGGTAAATGTTTATCTGCCCCCCTGTAATAAAAAATCCATAGTTAAAGCTAATTGGGAAGAGCTGGAAGCATTTCTAGAGCCCCTTGAATCCTCCTATCCATCCACCCCAATCATAATCGGTGGGGACTTTAACGCACGCATGGGAACAGATGATTACAACCTATACAGACAATACAATCAGATTCAGGACCCTGGAAGTACAACAGTCATAGGCCCCACACGACTCTCCAGAGACAGCAGGTGCAACTATTCGGGGTTATGCTTAGCCCAGGCTGCAAAAAGAAGGGAATTGACAATACTAAACGGCAACCAAGCCGGGGACCGCCCAGGGGAATATACCCACTTTGCAAAGGTGGGCGGAAGTGTTATTGATTATATATTGATATCAAGTTTTGTCTACAACCTTGTGTCAAAGTTCCAGGTGGAGCATAATACCGAGAGTGACCACCTACCACTAACCCTAGTATTAGATGGCCTATCTCCAAAAAAGCCAAGGCTAACCCATTTTTCATCCCCATCGCCAATTTGGATCAACCTGCACCTAGAAGAATAAAATGGACCCCCATTCTCAATTTTGAGTTAACCCACCTTCTTCTCTTGGAAGAAGTGAAGACTATCTATTCGGCCATCGCATCAGCTAATGCAGCGAGTTTGGCTATGGACCTATTTAAAGAGCTTTTAGAGAGGCTGAAAAGCTTTCTAACATCAGAAATCCTTAAAATTGCGACAAAGCAGGTAAAAGACTCAGAGAGGTGGTTTGACGCAGAGTGTAGAAAAGCAAGGAAACTCCTGAGACTAACATACCGCAAATACAGAAACACCGGAGCACCCTCTCTATTTACAGCATACATCACCTTAAGACGAAATTACAAACAAACATTAAAGAGAAAAAAGCAAGAAGCCGAGAGAACTGCATGGGGTTGTTTACTAAAGGCTTCGAACGAGAGAGATACAGGCTGTTTCTGGCGTACCATCTCGGGCCTCCTGGATCAGGAGCGCTATGGGCCTTTATGTACGGTCGAACCACAGGAGTGGCTCAGATACTTTCAAACTTTGTTTCAAGATGACGAACTCCAACATAAAGAGATAGGTGCCCACCCAGGGGAGTTACCACCTTGGCCCCCAGTCTCTGCAGAGGAGGTAGGGAAACTAATCAGGCAACTTAAGAACAACAAAGCCCCGGGAACAGACTATATACCCGCTGAACTTCTGAAGGCAAATCTGGGCTGGTGGGCCCCCCTATTGGCAACCATGTTTTCTCACATCGATTCTACAGGCACAATCCCTGACTGCTGGGCAGAGGCAATAATTATCCCCATCTACAAGAAAGGACCTACGTCAGACCCGGCAAGTTACAGGCCTATTAGTCTCCTCCCAATACCCAGCAAGCTATATGCCAAACACCTATATACTAAACTAACCAGCTGGATGGAATCAGAGGCAATTTTGGCGGAGGAGCAAGCCGGGTTTAGACAGGGCAGATCGACTACAGATCACTGCTTTGTACTATCACATCTCATTGATAAGTATGCTAAAGAAACACGCGGGGTGCTATATGCAGCCTTTATAGACCTGAAGGCGGCTTTCGACTCAATTTCTCGAGCCAGACTTTGGACCAAACTGAATACAACCAACATTGATAAAAGACTATTGTTCTTGATAAGCTGTCTTTACAAGGACACCAAGCTTTTTGTAAGAAGCTCACTCAACGGGCAACTTATTGGTCCCATTTCATCCACCAAAGGGGTCAAACAAGGCTGCATCCTAGCCCCAGCCCTATTTAATTTATACATCAATGACATGATTAACTGTCTAACAGGCCCGGAGTTCCACGCCCCCAAATTGGCTGAAAAACCAATTTTGGCACTACTGTACGCGGACGACGTGGTCCTTCTCTCACGAACCAAAATTGGCCTTAAAAGATTGATGAGGGAATTCTCGAATTATTGTAGGAGAGAACAATTGGTGGTGAACTGCCAGAAAACTAAGGTTATGGTGTTCGCCAGGAGACACAGACAACATAGATGGGTAATGGACGGCCAGATAATAGACCAGGCTAAGACCTTCAAATATCTAGGAATTGTCTTTCAGTCAACAGGCTCGTGGGTGGCACACCATAAGTACGCCAGTGAAAAAGCATCCCAAAGCTCTAAGGTTTTGTCGCGATTCTTTTACACTAAGGGTGGCAGGTACATCCCAGCAGCTCTTGAGGTATTCCAAGCAAAACCTTTGGCGCAACTACTTTATGGGGCTCCAATATGGACGGGGAATCAGTGTAGTACTCTTGAAACAGTCCAGTCAAAATTTCTAAGACAGATTTTCGCTGTTCCATCATGCGCACCAAATGCGGCTTTACGCCTCGAAGCCAACCTTCTATCTGTCGAAACACGGACTTGGCAAAGAACACTTAAATACTGGCTCCGTCTAAATCTAAATCCACCTGGGCTATTGCCTCTAGTCACACGGGATGTACACAAAGGCGCATGGGCAAAGGCTGTGCACCAAAAACTCCTCTCATGTGGCCTGCACGCACAGCATTTACTCATAATGGGCCCATCCAAGGCAAACAGCCTCATATACCAGCGCCTGAAGAACATTGAACAACAAAACAATATGGCCATTATTAAGAAATTTAGCGCATGGTATATCCGTCTTCCACCTTCCTACATGGACTTCCGGTCACCATACCTGTCCAACCTAACCATCCCAAAATACAGACGAGCCTTCACACTGGCCAGACTGGACATGCTACCCTCCGCCATCCTTGAAGGTCGATTCTCAAAAACACCATACCAGAATCGACTATGTCCCTGCGGAGTTGGCAGCGTGGAGACTGTATCACATGTACTCCTGTCCTGTCCCCTATATAAAGACCTCAGGGATGAGATCATCACACCTCTGATATCCGCCATTTCGGGCCGCCCATCCGAGGATATACTGTTTTTCCTCCTGGCAGACCAGACTGCCCAGACAACAGAGAAGGTAGCCAGATTTACTGAGAGGGCCATGAGACTGAGGGCCGCCAGCTGAAGGACAATAGCGCCGCCTGTGTGAACATATAATTAAGATCTCATCTGTTCCATTTTAATTGTGTTATGCTGAATCCCGAGACAGCACATTTTATTGTTTTATATAGCATTTTTCTTTTTTCTTTCCTTTTTACCAGGTTATGTAATATGAATCCTTTGTTGCAATGGCCTGTAGGCCACGCAAATAAATAAAGTTTTACTTACTTACTTTCCTCCTTTTGCATATATGAAGAGCCCCGCTGGATCAAGCCAAAGGCCTTTCTCGTCCAATATCCTGTTCTCAAACCAGCCAACCAGATGTCCATGGGAAAGTTTTAAGCAGGACCTAAGAGTTTCAGAACTCTTCTCACTCGTCTTTCGCAGCAGCTAGTATCCAGACACATGCCTTGACAGCAGAACTAGAGCATAGCTATCATGTCTACGTAACCCTCTTTTAAAGTCACCTAGGTTGATGGCCGTCACTAAATCTTGTGGAAGAGAATTCCATAATTAAAACTATGTGTTTTGTGAAGGATTACTTTCTTTTATCTGTTCTGAATTTTTTCATCATTGGATGTCCACAAGTCCTAGTGTTACCAGAGAAGGAGGAAAACTTTCCCCTATTCACTTTCCCCATTGTGTCTATTCTGTCTCTTCTTGCTTGTCTTTTTTCTAAACTAAAAAGGCCCAGTTGTCATAACCTAGGTTGCTTTTCTCCCTCCTGCTCCTCTGGCATCCAGGTTTGCTTAGGAAGACTTAGGGGGGGGGCAACAACCCTGAACTGTTTTGTGGGGAGGGGGTGAAAATTACCAGTAGATTTGTATTTTGACCAGACTAATATAGCATGTAGAAAGCAAGGTCAAGATGATTGGTAGAAAAATGTGTAAAGAAATATTCCTCTGGAGTGCCTATTATTAATTAGTTAATTAGCCACCAGGGCAACCCACTTCCATCACTTGATGAGAACAATCTGTGAGATCCTGAACTCATTGACCCTCAATGGGAGATTTGACACCAGGTCAATAGACTGTTTGCTCCAAGGCTTGGAGCCATCTATAACTATTTCTGACGGATGAGCTTTCCAACAACTATCAAGTGTGTCTAAGACACACACCCTTGATGTCGGGAGCATGCTTACACCACCTATTAATCATTAGCAAGCCCTTTAGAAACTGTGGACAGAAATTGCTTTACAGCTCAGTCCCGAGACTTGTTGCTCTGCAAGCCCTGCGATGAATTGGGTTGCAGATTCCTGCACAAATGCCACTTTGCCAACCATCTACCTTAGACTCTCTAACCACTCAGACACTTCAACCACTGCATCACACTGGCTCTTACCATATTCGTCCAAATTTGTTCTGCTATTCCGGTGTATTTATGGTTCATGGTACCCACTCAGAACCTTTGGGGTGGCAACAAGCCACAAATCAAAGCCCATTAACATGCAAAACAAGACTGTGCAGTTTGTGGCTTCGAATGAGTCAACAGGGCAACTTCCTAAAGTTGTTTGCTGCCCCTTTTGTAAAACTTAAAACAGGAATAGCTCTTCAAAGGAGCTGGGGGCCATTGTTGTTGTTGTTGTTGTTGTTGCTGCTGCTGTTTCTCCTGCTCTGGGGGTAGAACTCAAACCAATGACTTCAAGTTACAAGAAAGGAGATTCTGGCTAAAGATAAAGAAGAACCTTCTGACAGTAAGAACTCTTCAACAGTGGAACAGTCTCTCTTGGGAGGTTGTGGACTCTCCTTCCTTGGAGGTTTTTAAGCAGAGGTTGAATGGCCTTTGTCATGGATGCTTTAGCTGACATTCCTGCATTGAATTAGATGACCCTGAGAGTCCCTTCCAACTTTACAATTCTGTGATTCTATGAGAGGTGATGTGATAACCATCTTCAGATATCCGAAGGGCTGTCCCATGGGAGATGGAATAAACTTGCTTTCTGCTGCTCCAGAGATTTGGTGGCCACCTGTCAGGAATTCTTGAGCTGTGATTCCTGCATTACAGGGGGTTGGACTAGACGACCCTTGCCTCCCTTCCAGCTCTACGATTTTATGTGTCTGTTGTTGTTGTTGTTGTTGTTGTTGTTGTTGTTGTTGTTGTTGTTGTTGAATATTTCCTTCCGGTTTGTTTTTCTCCTCCTCTCCTTTTGCCCTTTCCAACCTTTGCCTGTTCCCATTTTTTGAAAGAGTCTCTCTGTCCCTGGAACTCCAGTCAGGAATCCCTGCTGTGCCAGCTCTACGGCACCAACAGCATTTTTAAAAGCTGGCCGGGGTCTCCTTCAGAAAACAGTTGACTTGCATTCTCTTTCCATCTGCGGGGTCATTTATCTAAAGAGCAGCCCCTTCATCTGGAAGGACTATTTCCCTCTTCCCCCACTTTCCTCCTAAAGAATACATCTTGTTTGTTCACAGCTGGAAATCCCAGACTCCATCCAGCAGCAATGGCTGTGAAGTAGCTCTCTCTCCCCTCCACCCCTTCATGGCAATTCACTTTCATGGAGTCAAGAAGCAAAGCTTTGGAACTCATTTCTGAAGGGAAGAAATCACTCCTTCACCTCTCCCCGGTTCCTCCTTCATTCACACCTGCCCTGCACTTCTGGGGCAAGGGGCTGAAGAAAGCACCAGATGGATGTGGCTGAGGTGCCCCTGTGCTGAATAGGCTTCCTCGTGAGAAAAGGGAAAACTTGGCAGCTATGCTGTCATCACCAACCAGATTATAAAGTGTTTCATTACAGGCTCCCATCACTGCAATCTACCCATCTTGTTCAGCTTTCTGTTGTGCGTAGACCAAGCTCTTATGCTTGGTCGATTCATGGAGCAGAATGTATATATTCAAGTGTCTCACCAATTTTCTACTATCAGTCCTGGAATTATGAAACCACCTGATTTGATCCCAGAAAGTCCCTATTTCCCCCACCAGTGCCTCCGGAGAGGAGTGGTGGAGGCAGTAGTGACAGCTTCAAGGTAGCTGCTGGCCTCCTCCATGGGGCAGCTCATAGTGGCTGCTGGAGAGTGGGCAAGGAGGAGGAGAGGCTGCTGCTGCCAAAGCTCAGCCCTGTGTGGCGTGCCAGCTCTGAGGGGTAGGCAGAAGGCAGGGCTGCCCTGCGTGAGAAGAAAGGGGGTGTCAGGATTCCATGTTCTCAGCTTGATAACACAGTACGTAGGTAATTAAAAAAGAGGATTTATTGCCAAAACAAACAGATAGCTCCTGACGGCTGTAACGAGCCTCCAACATCATCAATCATGTGACCCTTCTCAACTTTCCTTCCGGTTTCTACAGAATATACTGAACTGGCTTCCTTTGTGCCTTTTGTTTTGCTTCCTGTCTAACAGCCCTCCCAGACGAGGACTCCGTGGACTGCTTGGCTCAGCTCTGGCTTCCTCCTTTCCTGACAAACTGTCACTGTGTATTTTCCCGTCTGCTTGCTCTCCCAGAGAGCCTTGGCTGTGTTCCCCCCTCTTCCCCCTGTTATCAGTCATTCCCTTGGCAATTGGCATTCCTAGGGGTGGAGGAGACAGAGCGGGTTGCTGTTCAGCCTGTTTAACCCATAAGTTTCTCTGCCCCTGGCTGCTTTCTGCAGCCTGCTGCCAACCTTCACTGAGAGCTGTCTCATTCCTGACAGGCGGACCAGAACAGAATGCATATATAATGTGCCTCCCCACACTGTATATAAGTATCTGGTTGTGTTTTTACCCCCGTATGGTTTAGTTTGAACCAGTTCATATACAGTCAAAGCACTGCTTTGGTACCCAAATGCTCGTTTTGGTCATAAGATGCATGAATGAGGAAAAATGGCTATGTTGCATTTCTCCATCTCTCTTTTTAAGCAGCCATTTCTACATTTATGGCTACAAAGTGGACTTATGCAAAATTCATTGAGTAATATATCTTGGATTTGTAGGAGGGGGTGTTTAGGGATATTGCAAAAAGCATTCTCCAATTCACTGGCGGAGCTCATTAGTTGTATCCCAATCTATATCTATATACTATGTTAAAACACCAGTGGATATACCTAAACTTGATCCTTCTGAGTTGTTTTTAATATTGTGTTTAGTTCTTGTAACCTGCCCTGGGACCTTGGGGGTGAAGAGCAGTTAATGAATAGTAGTAATATTAATAATTCCTGTTTGAGGAATTGCACAAAGGTGTGTGTGTGTGTGTGTGTGTGTGTGTGTGTGTGTGTGTGCACGTGTGCTTGCACTATTATTTGAATGCTTTGAAGACATAAGGAAGCTTGAAGAACAGATGTGTTGGAAGTGTGAAATGGATTAGCATCAAAGCCCCCAGGGAAAATCTGAAACATGAAATGAAAGATCCTGAATGACAAGAATGATTCTGAATGCATTAGAGGTCCACTCTGCAGTTTGGTGCTGTTTGTGGCAGCTGCACAAGGTGTGTGTGTGTGTGTGTGTGTGTGTGTGTGAGAGAGAGAGAGAGAGAGAGAGAGAGAGAGAGAGAGAGAGAGAGAGAGAGAGAGAGAGAGAGATGTGCTGATAACAAAACCTCTGTGACCCACAGGGAAATATCAGCTTGAAACCAGAAATTCACCTGGATTCATATGTCACATTTGACAATACATTTCCCCCCGAGTGCATATTTAAAATGAATGTCAATATTAAGTTAGAAAGCCAAAGTTGCAAGTATTTGCAAGTTGTGAATTTTCATATATGTGTTGCATCTGACACTCTTCTGTTAGATTTTCCCCTCTTTATAACTGAAAAGGGATCCTTTCCCCCCTTTTTGCATCTAATGCGAATTTTTCTCTAATGCAAATTTTGGAAAGAATTCGGAGCCTGCTTCTCTGGTGAAACAACCAAGGGATTTCAAGGCAAAGCAGGAGATTTCAATGAAATGTGTTTCATGATGAATGCTCATCTCCACACACCTTTTGTATGTCACAAAATTGTAAAGATAAGAGAAATCTGGAGGAAAGGTGGAGGTTCTTGCTGAAAAGAAGCACCAGGGGGATTCCAAGATAAGCAAGGTGTGCTTTATCAAAGATGAGTGAATCATGTCTGTTACTGATCCAGATCACTTTTGTATGTTCTCACCAATAAATCCATTTCATCTTGTTAATAATACTAATACAAATAATTATGATGATGATGATGATGATGCTAGGGAGTTGGGTATGTTTAGCTTGCAGAAGACTGAGAGGTAATATAATAGCCATCTTCAAGTATCCGTCATATGGAAGATGGGACAAGCTTGTTTTCTGCTGCTCTGGAGGGCAGGTCCCAAACCAATTGATTCAAATGAGAAGAAATGGATCCCAACTAAATTCCAGGAAGAACTTTCTGACAGAAGCAGTTGCTAGACAGTGGAATGGACTCCCTTGGAAGGTGGCAGACTTTCCTTCCTTGGAGGATTTTAAGCAGAGGTTGGATGGCCAAATATCACGGATTCTTTAGCTGAGATTCCAGGATTGCTGGAGGCTGGAATAGATGGCCCTTGGAGGGTTTTATGCAGGGTTTAATCTGTCAGAGATTCTTTAGCTGTGATTCCTGTGGGATGGGTAGCCTCATTTAAGTGACATGTTTAAGTCTAATTAATGCCTGAAGGGCATTATAAGCTCTCCTTCCAGGCTTAGCTAGGTCACTTCCCCTCACCTTGGGAGGAAGTTTATCAAGGCCTTTGTTCAATTTCAGTCTACCCAAGAGGCTGAACCTGTGAGGTATGAGCTGGTTGCTGCACACTCAGACCACATGACTTTCACAAGCCAATCTTGTTTCCCTATACCAATAATTTAGGAACTTTCACCACTGTAACTAATCCAAGTTTCACTGTCAATGTTTTCTGACTGCTGTACAGAAAAGTACATGAATCTGACCTTTGGAGAATTTATAAGTAAACCATTTTAACTTACCAGATATGTGTGCTTTTCTATGCTAAGGGAAGAGGGGAGTTTTGAAACTCAAAAGGACATATTTTAAAGGTCTAATAGGCTATATTTCTACTCTTCATTTTGCTGCATATTTTGTGATCTTAAATCACTGCTGGGGCTCTCTCACCAAATAATATTTGCCCCAAACCTGGTTCTTAGCAACCAGAGAATCCTACTTTTAAAAACTTATTTTTCCTTGCCAGCCAACAATTCCTGCACCACAAGGGTTTGGACTAGGTGTCCATTGGGGTCCCTTCCAACTCCATAAATAAAATAGTACCTGTAAATAACTCCTCAGAGTTTTCATACACATTTTTTCTCTGCATCCATTTTTCTCAGATCCATTTACACAAACAAACACACACACACACACACACACACACACGAATAATGAAAATCAGAAGTGTCTCACAGCAGGGGAACTGTCTCTAAACAGGAATTTCCTGAACATTTGGTGGAGTACAGGGGATACTGTGGGAAGAAGAAGACTCATATTTTATACCTAAAATATCCTCACCCTCAGGACTGAAATGAAAAGAAAAGAGATAAAGATTCTAACCAATCTTGTGAACCGAACACACAAAGAGCTATGCTAATAAACAATTAGTTTTAAGAAGTCTTGTAATACCACACCATCTCTACAATTCTGGACCTTCCATTTCTGGGAATGAATCTAAGACCATCCTTGCTTTGATATTTTGAGAGGGCTTTATCTATTTGTTTGATGATTGGATGTTTCTGACGGTATTGATTCCTGCCATTCTCGGGAGTATCAAGGTTTGACACAAAGTAAATTTATGGAGCCAGCCCATCTTTTGTTATCGCTCAGTTGGCATTTGAGCTCATCCGGTGTCCAAAGTATGTCACGAACTTCACAGACTATCTAACTTAGCTGTATGTGCTGTCAACACAACTCATAGATCAAGGTAGAGCCAGAGGAACTGACAAAAAAGAAATTTTTTTTGAGGTCATATTGGAAGTATAGTTATTACTTTACCCACCCACCCCTCGCTTGTTGAAATGCTTAAAGATTTGTTGGATATGGCATTGCCTTCTTAGAAACCCACCCACCCCTTGTTCACACAATGTAACTTTTTGGTTCCCCTTGCTCTTTCCATTTTTACAAAGCGAGGTTACCCTAATGTTTTCCTCTTATGGCCAAGGAAGTAGGGCATCAATAAAGAACTTGTGCATAGTGCTTTCATCCAAAGTTAGCCAATTACATTTCCAGACCGTCTCTTGAGTAACTCAAGTGGCAGCTAGACTGGTGACTGGGGGCGGCCGCCGAGACCACATAACACCAGTCTTGAAAAACCTACATTGGCTCCCAGTATGTTTCCGAGCACATTTCAAAAGTCTTGGTGCTGACTTTTAATGCCCTAAACGGCATTGGCCCAGTATGCCTGAAGGAGCGTCTCCACCCCCATCATTCAGCCCGGACACTGAGGTCCAGCTCCAAGAGCCTTCTGCCGGTTCCCTCAATGGAAGCCAAGTTACAGGGAACCAGGCAGAGGGCCTTCTCGATAGTGGCACCTGCCCTGTGGAACGCCCTCCCAACAGATGTCAAAAACAACTACCAGACTTTTAGAAGACACCTGAAGGCAGCCCTGTTTAAGCTTTTAATGTTAAATAGACTATTGTATTTTAAAATTCTGTTGGAAGCCGCCCAGAGTGGCTGGGGAAACCCAGCCAGATGTGTGGGGTATAAATAAAATATTATTAGTATTATTATCCATTGAAATGCTGAAGTGGGATGTTGGTGGACATTGTTAAACAGCAGTACCCTCAGAGATTGCTGATTCTGAGCTCTAGCAAGGTGAAGCCTGCTGGCTTTCCACAGGCATCTGGGCACCACTGTGAGAACAAGATGCTGAGTTAGAAGGACCCTTGGACCAATTCAGCAGATCTCTTCTCTTGCCCTTGGGTTAGCAGGAGGTCTTCCACCTCTAATAGTTATGGGGCAGGGATGGGATTCAGAGGTCATATTGCATAGATTGTCATGACATTGCGGTGGAAAGATGAAAGAAAGTGAGGAAGTAATTTAACTGCTCTTAGGGATTCAGGTAACAACTCTTGGATTGCCCAAATTAAACCGGGAGGCCATATTTCTTTTCTGTTCTTAAGAGCCAAACTAAAAGAAGCTGAAAAACCCAACTTTAGCTGTTATGTTAAGGGGTGGGGGTGGGGGGGAAGAAATGTTGGCTTAACTTCTTGATGATCTTAAACTCAGTGGAGAGCTACGAAATTCAAATGGAAATGAATGCAATATTAGCACCCACTGGATAAACTGTAAAATGATTAGTCAAATTTTAGTATTCGCTCTTTAAAAAGCTTTTAATTAAGACTTTTAATTAATAATTGAAAAATTAATCTACCAATAATTATAACTATGATTATAGGGTTTAATTGTGCTTAATGATTGGGGGCTGATTAATGACCAGACTAACTCTTTTAGATTCTCTGACTTGAAAAGGGTAGGAGGTGATGGATTCCATTCAATGAAGTTAAAAAGCAATTCACACATCCTAGACAAAGAAATCTCAGGCATGAATGTGTGATTGAAGGAGAAGAGAAGGACCCATTGTTTATACAATCTTAAGTGTCACCATGGAAGTTTCCTGTAAGTGGGAAATGGACATCGGATTATCAGATTTCAAAATCACTTTCTGTAGTTCAGGGGTTACCAACCTTTCTGGGCCAGTAGGCACATTTTATTATTATTATTATTATTATTATTATTATTATTATTATTATTATTATATCCTTTATTATCTTGTATCCTTGCGAGTATTTCCTTTTATGTTTATATTAAAGTTCATTTCCATTTCCAGGAAAAGGGACTGGATCACAAAATGGTACATATGCTTCCTTCCCTAGCAATGGGGGAAGTCATTACCACACTTACTCACACTCAAAGGGAGGATCTCATCACAATCCCCAGTATGTTTCCGAGCACAATTCAAAGTGTTCGTGCTGACCTTTAAAGCCCTAAATGGCCTCGGTCCAGTATACCTGAAGGAGCGTCTCCACCCCCATCATTCAGCCCAGACACTAAGGTCCAGCGCCGAGGCCCTTCTGGTGGTTCCCTCACTGTGAGAAGCCAAGTTACAGGGAACCAGGCAGAGGGCCTTTTCGGTGGTGGCGCCTGCCCTGTGGAACACCCTCCCACCAGATGTCAAAGAGACAAACAACTATCTGACTTTTAGAAGACATCTGAAGGCAGCCCTGTTTAGGGAAGCTTTTTAATGTTTACAGACTATTGTATTTTAATATTTTGTTGGGAGCTGCCCAGAGTGGCTGGGGAAACCCAGCCAGATAGGTGGGGTATAAATAAATTATTATTATTATTATTATTATTATTATTATTATTATTATTATTATTATCACACCTCTCCTCTGTGCAGAATGCAAAGGTGAATGAGTGGCATCCAGTGAAAGGTAGCCATGTTTAAGGGAGCATGTTGAAAGTAGAAGAAGTCAAGTCGGTGCAAATGGGAAATGAGCCGGAAGAACAAACCTTGTGGATTCTTGAGGGGATAATTGCTGAAACCTTTTGTGGGTGCCATAGGAGCTACTGGTGATCCCTGTGCCATGTCCAATGCACATATTTAAAGTGGCAGTGTGGGGTTCTCACAGTGCCGGTTTTACATATAAGCTAAGCAAGCTATAGCTTAGGACCCCACTCTCTTGGGGACCCCCCAAAAATTAAAGGAAAAAACCCCCCTAGGTGTACATTTCCAAAATGTAAGATACAAAAACAAATGAAATAAAACCTACATGCAGTTAGAGCTTAATTATTATTTCACTGTCAATATAATTTTTCGTAATTGTATTTCAGTTCAACAATTACTTTGATAAAATACATATTTTGTTATGTGCAAATGGCTTTAGATACCTATTAGGTCCAAAAATTACCATATAGCATATATGCAGCACAAAAGAAGAGCGACAATTTGTTGTTGACAAAGGACAGCTGGACATATAAAGGGCCCCATTACCTTCAGTAGCTTAGGGCCTCATCAAACCTAAATCCGGCCCTGGTTGATCAACTTCTGAGGTGGAATTGTAGGTTCCTGCCTGCATCTAAAAGAGGGAAAACATTTTTTATTTTTATTTTTTTGGCTATAGCTAGCACTTTAGTGTGACTAGCAAAGGTTTTCAGAAACTTCTACACACCCCTAGGTTGGGGGGAATTTGGAAAGTCTTGGTCAAGCAAAAAAAAAAAAAGATGGGGGGGTGAGCACAAACCTAAACTTGGGAAACTACTTTATACTGATCTGACCACTGGTCCACCTGGCTAAGCATTATTGACACAGACAGGCAGCTGCTCACCAGAGCTTCAGACAAGGGACAGTCACTGCTGAGGATTAAACCCTGTGTTTTCAAAGAAGATGTGCTACCCCTGATCCACAACCCTTTCCTGTTGTGAGCATTGGATTCAGGAAACAATGCAATTTTTCAGAAAGATTTTGCCAATCTTTCAGGCAATTATGTGCATGTTGTTGTTGTTGTTGTTGTTGTTTAGTCGTTTAGTCGTGTCCGACTCTTCGTGACCCCATGGACCATAGCACGCCAGGCACTCCTTTCTTGCACTGCCTCCCGCAGTTTGGTCAAACTCATGTTCGTAGCTTCGAGAACACTGTCCAACCATCTCGTCCTCTGTCGTCCCCTTCTTCTAGTGCCCTCCATCTTCCCCAACATCAGGGTCTTTTCCAAGGATTCTTCTCTTCTCATGAGGTGGCCAAAGTATTGGAGCCTCAGCTTCACGATCTGTCCTTCCAGGGAGCATAGCTGTGCATAGCTGTCAACTTTTCCCTTTTCCAGCGAGGAATCCTACTCAGAATAAGGGGGTTTCCCTTTAAAAAAGGGGAGAAGTTGACAGCTATGATTCTGTGCAGTATGGAGATTGGATAGTTTATCAAACAAGTTGGAATCCCTCTTTCCACAAAGAGGTTTCATTGCAACCCCTGCTTTCATGGGGAAGTAGCAATTGCATTCTTAAAGCTGTTGCAGCAGCAGACCCTTTTACTCTATAGAATTAAGATGTGGGTATGGAACCCATTTTTTTTTCCTGTACTCGTGACAGGTTCTTCACTGGGTATAAATGTTAAAAAGGTACAGTGGGACCTCGACTTATGAATTTAATCCGTTCTGAATGCACAGGTCGAAAATGTCATGAGTCGAGTTTCCCATAGGAAAAGCGGCTTCCCATAGGAATGCACTGGAAACGGAAAAATTCGTAAGTAGAGGAAACCACATCTAAAAATTCGTAAGTCGAGGAAACAGCATCTAAAAATTCGTAAGTCGAGGAAACCGCATCTAAAAATTCATGAGTAGAGGAAACCGCATCTAAACGCAAACGGGTTTTCCGTTCAGATGCCGAAAAAAATCGTAAGCGCATGGCCACTTTTCCCGCTCGTAAGTCGAAAACGTCAGATATCGAGGAGCTCATAAGTCGGGGTCCCACTGTACAAACCTTCTTAATGGGCACATGACCTGACTCTACACAAAAGGTTCTATTCCTCTCAGGAGTGTATGTTAGGTCTATACATGTCGTGGACACAGACATGGGTTTGTGTTTACACTTCACAACAGGAGAGTGTTGTTGCATTCGGGTTCTGCTTCCGTGCTTCTTCAGGCATCTGCGTGGCCATTGAGGGGACAGGATGATGAACTAGATGGGTCTCTGGCCTGTTTCTTACTTACATACCATTATATACCCCAGGGGTCCTCAAACTAAGGCCCGGGGGCCGGATGCGGCCCAATCACCTTCTAAATCCGGCCCGCGGACAGTCCGGGAATCAACATGTTTTTACATGAATAGAATGGGTCCTTTTATTTAAAATGCATCTCTGGGTTATTTGTGGGGCCTGCCTGGTGTTTTTACATGAATAGAATGGGTCCTTTTATTTAAAATGCATCTCTGGGTTATTTGTGGGGCCTGCCTGGTGTTTTTACATGAGTAGAATGGGTCCTTTTATTTAAAATGCATCTCTGGGTTATTTGGGGGGCATAGGAATTCGTTCACTTTTTTTTTTCAAAATATAGTCCGGCCCCCCACAAGGTCTGAGGGACAGTGGACCGGACCCCTGCTGAAAAAGTTTGCTGACCCCTGGTATACCCCACACCTTGCTTATTTACCAGGTGCATGCAGGAGACAGTGATCTGGATGGCTGTAAAAAAAAAAAGATTAAAAAAAATCATGAAAGGTAAGGCTATCAACAGCCAATAGGCATAATGGCTCTCCTCCTCCTCCACAGTCAGAAGAAGAAATGAAAACTGCAGGAGGGGAGAGGGCTATTGTGCTCTGGTCCTGTTTGTGAGTTTCCCACAGGCATCTGGTTGGCCACTGTAAGAACAGAATGCCGGACTTGATGTACCATTGGTCTGATCTAATAGGCCATTTGTGTGTGTGTGTGTGTGTGTGTGTGTGTGTGTGTGTGTGTGTGTGTTTGGAGGTCATGTCTAGTTTACTTAGTTCAGCCTCTAGCCCTACTGAGTTTTATATTGCTTTCATTGCATTTGCGGCTTTTAAAATCATATTTATATCTTCTTCTTTTGCAATTCCTCTTCATACTCTTGTTTTGATGGAAACTGCTTCGAGACCGCTGCTTGATGCAAAGCAATGTGCAAGAATGCAAAACAAACAAACAAACAAAAATAAAATAAAATAAAATAGAGGAGTGGAGCAGGTGGTCCAAAGACCACCATATCTTGCCACTTTCATAATGTTATGACCACTAAATTCCCGAAGACAATATTATAGCAAATCACCTCAAATGCGCTCCAGGCGGGAGAATGATTCCATAATCAAAGTGCTAGGTCTTTGAGGACAACTTTAATTACTTTAATCTATACAGCCTGGAAAACATAATGCTTAATGGGGTAATCTATTGAAGAATGTGGAATTTTAAGCAGTATAGACTTGTGCCACTGTGTAAGAACCACTCCCGGCACAGCGCGGAGATGATAAAAAAGAGGGGAAAACCATTAAGTAGCATCTGAAGGAAGCCTCAGATGTTCATAAATCAATAATTGATAAAATGTACTCTTGTGTAACCATGTTGGGGGTTTTATGTTGTAGGTGGAATAAACTGATTGCATCGGGCTACAGCCCTTGGTGGAATTATAGAGCATGGTTCTTTTATGTGCTTTAATTGCCTTGTGTTTGTACACAAATGGCTGGAGTACTGCTCTCTGGTTTTGTGGGCTATAAAGCCACAAGCATTGCCTGCCCTCTGGGTCCACAGATGAGAGCCATAATATCACCACAGCATGGGGCAATGGAGCTGCTGTGGGTACCACATAGACACTCTTGCTTTGAGATTCATGCACTCAATATTTCCAGCCATTAACAATTTCTATGCGCTACTCCAGAGGGTGAGAGTATTAACCTCTGTGACCTGGCTTTAGTCCACTTGGGGTAATTATATCTTGTCTCCTTAACATTCTCCAGCTGCCCTGCTTTTTTATTCCTTAAAATAAAATAAAATACTGCTCTGATTTCCACTGGTGTGCTCCATCTCCTAGTCCTTCCCTCAAGCGGCTTCCTTTCGGCTTCTGTTCTTCGTTTAGTGCACAGAATTGAACTGGGCTACCACTCCTTGTATAAAATGAGGACCAGGGCAAGGTTAAATGCTGGGAGAGCCTGGCACTGATACCAGTACAAGGAGATGGATAACTCAGTGGCTAAGAGCCAATCACTGCATAATCAGGATATGAAACTAACTGCAACTGGAAGATTTGTCATCACAGTCCTGTTGACTCATTACTCCATGTGTAGGGCTAATGTGTGGCCAGAGTGGGCCCCACAACTTCTGGATGCTGCTCATGGATGGACACCCATTTGCAGACATCAATAGTCAATGTGTGTGGAAATGCACCTGTGCAATGCACCGAATCACAGCCACCCTTCGTCTGTATCTGAATTTTGCAGTGCAGTTCTTCAGACAGTAATGCGTACAACAATCCATGCACAAAGCTAAAGGGTGCATTGAAATGCATATATTTGCAGAAGTACCATACCCAAAATGCATTTTTGCACAGATTATTTGGCTGGGCAACTCCCTTGCAAAATTCAGAGATTGCGAATTTCAAAGAGTGGCTGTGTTTCAGTTCTCCTAGCATTTTGCCAGGGGAGAATGAGGTAGTCTCACTTTTAAATGCAAGCTGAATCAAAATTTTCTCCCATTGCTACCTGTCACATAGACTGAGGGGCAGGATTTAAACAGAAACATGAAAGTGGGGTTCAACTGGATATTTCAGAGTATTGTATTTTTTTTTACTCCTTTCTGTTAAGAGATTATAATTGCTGTGGGTAAATAATTTTGTGGTTGCTGCATTTAAAAAATGTTGCTTTCCTTCTAAACATTTCCCTTAAAGTGTTTCCTTTCCTTCCTTCTGCTTTGCCTACACTCCTAACCCAATTTACTTGGGAGTAAGCCCAACTGCAATGGAACTTACTTTTGAGTAGATAGGAATAGGATTGCACATGTGGTGATTAATTCTGCTTTCATGCATTTATTGCTGTAGTCAGGTGTTGTTGTTTTTTTAATGGTTAAAGTTATCTTTACAATTTTGTGGCTAGTCACTTAGTCATTGTTGAGAAAAGACAGGTTATAAATGTTCTAAATAAAAACGTAAATTAATGTTTACATTCCTAAAGCTTCAATAAGTTAGATAGATCAACTACCCCCCCCCCCAAAAAAAAGGCCAGATAAGTTTTTGAGTGTAGGAACTCTTTCCATAAAACTTGGGCATATGCTTATGAACTTATAATGTTTAATATGCTGTAAATGTTTCATATAAATATTTAAATAACGATAATAATAATTAGCACATCTTGAGAACGGCCTTTATGATGATTATTGTTATTTAAATATTTATATTAAACATTTTCAGTGTGCTAAATCCAATAAAAAACATTCAACGGGAATAGGGGAAGGGAATAAATAGGAACAGAGAGAAAGTAAAGAATATATAACTACACACAAAAATAAATTAAAATCATATAAGTCACTACTTAAGGGTAGGGTTACTTCCAAGATGCTGGTACTTAATTAAGCAAGACTTTTGTGTGCTGGCACCTACCCTCCTGCCAACCTAGCAGTTCGAAAGCACAGCAAAGTGCAAGTAGATAAATAAGTACCGCTCCGGCGGGAAGGTAAACAGCGTTTCCGTGCGCTGCTCTGGTTCGCCAGAAGCAGCTTTGTCATGCTGGCCACATGACCTGGAAGCTGTACGTTGGCTCCCTCGGCCAATAAAGTGAGATGAGCGCTGTAACCCCAGAGTCGGTCACAACTGGACCTAATGGTCAGGGGCCCCTTTACCTTTACCATTACCTGCCCTTTGGAACTCCCTTCCAGTATGTATCAGGCAAATGTTGTCTCAACAAGCCTTTTTAAGTGGAGATTTTTACCTCAATATTTTGTCTGTATTGTGCGTTTTATGATATATATTTTTAAAAAAATCAATTCAGGATATTGCATGGGAAGTGATTCATGAATGAATGAAATAAGGAAGTTTCAGTTGCCCTTGTTGAATGATAAATCATCTAATTTGTTTCTCATCAGTGTTGGCCTTTTAAAAGTGAGAAGATAAAGAGGGTCTGCTGGATCCGGCCACTGGCCCATCTAGTCCAATATCCTGTTCTCACAGTGGCCAACCAGGTGCCCCTAGGAAACCAGCAAGAAGGATTGAAGCACAAGAGCCTTGTCCCCACTACCATGGCTTCTAGCCACTGGTATTCAGAAGCACTGCTGCCGCCATCAGTGGAGGCAGAGCACACCCATCATTTCTAGGAGCCATCAATAGCTGTCTCCTACATGAACATGTCTAATATTCTTTTAAAGCCATCCAAGTTGGTGGCCATCACTGTCTCCTCTGGGAGCGAGTTTCTTAGTTTTACCACTCTATGGAAGGTTCAAACAGGGTGCTGTTGGAAATGTGTGACCTCATTAAAGCCACATTTTGGAAGTGCTTAAAAGGTGCAGACTAAAATGTTTGATACAAGAGGGTGTGGTGTATTGCCCCTTTTTTTTGGGGGGGGTGACTCACAAATTAAGACTTGGCAATAGACACAAAGCTTAAAGATATCTTTGTGGGTGAATGGTGGAGCTTCATTTCATTTACAAATTCTCTAGAAAACCAAAGAACAGTTCCAAATGTTTATACTGACTGGTGGATCATTTTAATAAAAATGTTGTTTATAGATGCACCTCCTGGCAAATAGAAGGGGAAGAAATGGAGGCAGTGAGAGATTTTACTTTCTTGGGTTCCATGATCACTGCAGATGGTGACAGCAGTCATGAAATTAAAAGATGCCTGCTTCTTGGGAGAAAAGCAATGACAAACCTAGACAGCATCTTAAAAAGCAGAGACATCACCTTGCCTACAAAGGTCCGTATAGTTAAAGCTATGGTTTTCCCAGTAGTGATGTATGGAAGTGAGAGCTGGACCATAAAGAAGGCTGATCGCCGAAGAATTGATGCTTGTGAATTATGGTGCTGGAGGAGACGCTTGAGAGTCCCATGGACTGCTAGAAGATCAAACCTATCCATTCTTAAGGAAATCAGCCCTGAGTGCTCACTGGAAGGACAGATTGTGAAGCTGAGGCTCCAATACTTTGGTTACCTCATGAGAGGAGAAGACTCCCTGGAAAAGACCCTGATGTTGGGAAAGATGGAGAGCACTAGGAGAAGGGGACGACAGAGGACGAGATGGTTGGACAGTGTTCTCGAAGCTACAAACATGAGTTTGACCAAACTGCGGGAGGCAATGGAAGACAGGCGTGTTCTGGTCCATGGCGTGTTCTGGTCCATGGGGCCACAAAGAGTCAGACACAACTAAACAACAACAACGGTTAAAAATTGTGGTGTATATCCAGGCATACAGGCTTTCATAATATATTTTGGTAGGTCTCCGGGGAAATAAATAAAGTAAGAACCCAAACCAAAGGAATTGTGTGGCTCCAGTGAATCCAGAAGCCGATAGTAATGTTTAGCACAGCAAAATATAACATTGCCACCCTCATAACCAGTCAATGAAAGGTATAATGTGCTTGCATCATATCACACATTTTGCACAATGGAGTTGGATGCAGATTTCGGAGACGGTCAGCCAAAGCAATTCCATCTTGAGAATTCCAAACTTTTTTTTGTTGTTGCAGACAAAATGCAGATGCATTTTTTTATTTTTTATTGCTGTCGCTTGTGGCGAGGAAGAACGTCCCAACCTCCCCCACTTTCACACCTTGTAGAAATTTCAATATCATTCTCTTCAGAAGTGGCGGCTTAAACACCACCGCCAAAAAAACATATGCTTCTGTGTCAGATGTTTCACTTAATTTAGTAGTCTACGGGCAGCCTGAGAGCTCTGACTGCCAAAGTGCCGGCACGAATTGTCTCCTTTGGTTTTTAATTGGAATCATGTTCATTTCCAGGAGGAGGTGGAACAACCAGTCCACGGCACTGCTAATTTCCTCAGCTGCTTGAGCTCACACACTACCCCTTAACTAGCTGGAGGACAATAGCCAAGACTCTCTGCCAAGCTGGCTTTTTTGTGCACATAGTGTCTTTATACTAACTGTCACCGTATATGTTCAGCGTATGCCAAGGGGGCCATGGTTTACATCACAATTTGGGATGGGTGGTAATGGGGTTTCCAAGCAACAAACATCCCTTCTGCTTGCATGGTGCACTCCCTTCGCACTCTGTCCTGATCTGTAGAAATTCTTCAGCTTCTCTGCTTCTCAAGAAAACCTCCCCTCCTGAGGCTGGAACTAGAATAATGGAACCATAGAGTTGAAAGGGACTCCAGGGATCATCTAGGCCTACTCTCTGCAATATCTAAAGGACATCAAATGGAAGATGGAGCAAGCTTGCTTTCTCCTGTTCCAGGTGGTAGGGCCCAAACCAATGGATTCAAGTACTGTAACAAGAAATGAGATTCTGACTGAACACCAGGAATAACTTTCTGACGGTAAGAGCTGTTTGACAGTGGAATAGACTCCCTCAGAAGGTGGTGGACTCTCTTTCATCGGAGGGTTTAAAGCAGAGGTTGTATAGGTATCTGTCAAGGATGCCTTGGTTGACCTTTCTGCATAGCAGGGGGTTGGACTATATGATCCTCGGGATCCCTTTTAACTTCACAATTCTATGGTTCTATGAATGCAGGAATCACAGCTAAAGAATCCCCGGCAAATGACCATATAACACCTGCTTTAAAACATCTGATGAATGAGAGTCCGCCACCTTCTGAGGTAGTTCACCCCTCTGATTATTACTGCCAGAAAGTTATTCCAAATGTTTTGTTGGAATCTCCTTTCTTGTCTTTTGAATCCATTAGTTCAGATCCTACCCACTGGAGCAACTACTGTAGATGTTATTATGCATGGCATGCCATGGCCCCAGATCAGGAATCCCAAAAGTCTTCAAATGACACTTTCCCTACGGAGCTCACATCTCCTTCCCTGAACAACAGATCTGACACCAGGCTCCAACCATCAGTCCAGAGTCCTTGGAGGAGGAAGAGAGCCCTTAGGATATCTTCACAACTGGAGGCCCCAGATCCTGGGAGAAGTCAGAGGAAGGCATTGATCAGATGCGGAATTCACAGAGTTAGCTGTTGAATGCCTAGTTCAGGCAGTAACGTCAGTAGGACCTGCTGAGACAATGTGCATGTTCTGCCTGAGCATTAGGACCACTAGCCGTGGTCCTGAAACTTATACCTAGGTCCCTCTCCAATGTACTGATCCTAAGGTGCCTTGTCTTCCTGCCTGCCAGGAATTCTGTGGCTGCTGGTCTTCTTTTCACTTGGGCCACCTGTCTTCCTGCTGCCCATTATATTTAGTGGTGTGAGCAATGTGATGTGCCTTAATCACATTCCAAGAACAGCAGGGCCCAGGAACTAAAATTATCAGGCAATCTGAATTAGTAAAGCCTTTAAACAAAAGCCATGCACCAGATTTAAGATGCAGTTCCAGTCTTAGGTTCAGTTATGTCTGGTGCACCATCATGAAGGGGTGTGAAACGGAAACTGTTTCCATGGGTTATAGGGAGAGTTCATAAAGTATGGGCATAAGTGTGCTGCCTTCATTAGTGGTGGCAGGTGAAATGTTCCACCCATCTTCTCAGCTGCTGAATCCTGCGGCCTGAAAATTGATCCAATGTTTCTTTCAAGTCAGGATGTGTGGTTTTGCCTTCATCCGGACCTGTGGCAGTTCTTTTAAGGGACGGGGCTCAATCTAGAAACCAAAACGGCATGCTGTCAAATAAGGGAGGACTCTTCCATCCTTATAAGAGCCAGAGCTTCATTGCATACGCTGCCACCATTGGCACAAAGAGACACCATCAAATAAGGGCAAGAGGATATTTTCCCCACACCTGTGGTGGCCCAGTGGTGGATTCAGCCCCTCTGATGCATCTTGAGTGATGTGGACTTTGTCAGTTGCCCAAAACGGCACATTATTGCACACCACCCCAATCTCTGAACATGTGTGAGATTCCTTGGGTTCCAAGCCACTTAACCGAGGTTCATGCTTTCTTTTGCAAATAATTCACAGTGGAGATTGGTGTCTTCATGCTATCTGGATTATTTCCACAAATGGGTCAGTGCATTTGGCTGTTAACCAGAATATTGGCGGTTCCGGATCACACGGGGATGGCTATGGGCAGGATTCCTGCCTTGCAGGAGGTTGGAGTAGATGGCCCTTGGGGTCATTTCCAACTCTGGACTTTTATGATTCTATGATATACAACCTGAGCCTATGATGCAGGGGTTCACATCATTAACACCCCCAAAGGGTCTTGTTGCTCCCTTAGCTGCAGCCTGGAATTAAAGCAAGGTCTGGAATGGTTCTCTCTCCAGCTTGATGCTTTCCCTCTTGGTCACATCACTGCCAAAAAAGCTCTACTCCCAACTCTGGCTTTGACTGTTCATCACCAAGACTATGAACTCGCCAGGAGGCTAGCCTGGCTATTGTAAGAATTAGAAGGCTTGATTAAATTCTAACACTTGCTGGATCCATGGATTAGAGGGGTCAGGCACACAGCTCAAAGCCCCAAACCCATTTGTTGTTGTTTAGTCGTTTAGTTGTGTCTGACTCTTCGTGACCCCATGGACCAGAGCACACCAGGCAGTCCTATCTTGCACTGCCTCCCGCAGTTTGGTCAAACTCATGTTCGTAGCTTCGAGAACACTGTCCAACCATCTCGTCCTCTGTCGTCCCCTTCTCCTAGTGCCCCCAATCTTTCCCAACACCAGGGTCTTTTCCAAGGATTCTTCTCTTCTCATGAGGTGGCCAAAGTATTGGAGCCTCAGCTTCACGATCTGTCCTTCCAGTGAGCACTCAGGGCTGATTTCCTTCAGAATGGATAGGTTTGATCTTCTTGCAGTCCATGGGACTCTCAAGAGTCTCCTCCAGAACCATAATTTTTTTAAAAAAAACCTCCCCAAACCCATAGCAATTTGTTATTGTGCAATGATTAAAGCAACTGATTCATTAAGTGCCCAGGTCACATAATTCAGCAGACTTGACGAAGCAAGTCTCTGTGTGCTCACCTCTTTTGTGGAAAGGGCAAGAGTAGCCCAACCCATGCATTACTTGCACGTAGAACATAAACATGTAAACCGTGGGTTGAGACTGGCATGCAGTTAGAATGCTTTCCACCATTTACACACACAAACACACACTCTGTTTGCTGCCATTGTTACTCCTCACAGCTGCTTTCTGGAAAAGAAAAGGAGTTGCCTGAAATGGCATTGAGAGCACTCTGTGAATTTAACACTCTCTTTCAGCTTGTTTAACAGCTTGTGCATTTTGTAATGCATTCTTTCATCACTATGGCAACAGTTAAAAATTAAGGTGGGTACGAGGACAGAGTTTGGTGTGTGCACTGAGAGGGCCAGCAAAAGGAAACCTGTGGTGTGTGTCCCCCCCCTCCACACCTTATAAAGGTTGCTGTACTAGCAGAGGACCACCAGAGTGATGAGGAGGAAGAGCTTCCTCAGGGAGACCTCTGAAACCAAAGTTTGACCACAGAAGGACACTATTTATCCCTTGATATCAGGAAATGGGAGCTTTTTGCCACAGCCCAAGAAAGCATGGTGTGATGCAATGGGGGAGGTGGGAGAAAAGGAAAGATCGTCCCCAATAAGGTTCTACTTCACAAGATCAGATCCACTTCTTATCTACAGTTGGCCATCTGTGGTTTTAAAACTCCCCGCCATAACGGGAATCAGAACGACTCACTGACGGAGGAGCCTCAAACTTCAGATGTACAGTGTGAGAGTGTAGGATTTGCATTCAGAATGTCCCAGGTTCTCTGATATCTCCAGCTAAAAGGAGTGGTTAGCTGATTGTGTAAAAGACCCCTCTTTTGCCTCAGGCACTGGATAACTGCTGCCAATTGGAGCAGAGAGAGCTGGGCTAGATGGATCAATACTCTAGCCTGGTATATGGGCTTCCTATGAACACAGTCTCTTGACTTTATAGGCCAGGCCAGTCCAACACATGGTCTGAGAGCAGCATGTACCCCTTGAGGCTGTTTTTTGTAGTCCTCAACAACATTTGACACTCTTCCAGTCCTTGCACTGCCTCCCTAAAGCTTTGTAAGCAAGGCACTGGACTAGGAGTAGGAGGTGTGGGAACTCTGACAGGGTCCTAGAGTCCTCTTGGGCTTTCCCAGCTTTGGGAAAGAGGTAAGTCAGTTTGAGAGCTCTGTGCCGAAAGGGGGAATAATTGTTGTTGTTGTTGTTGTTGTTCAGTTTGCTCTTCCCAAAACGATGCACTAGTGCAGGCATGTCAAACCTGCGGCCCTCCAGATGCTTTGGCCTACAACTCCCATGATCCCTAGCTAGCAGGACCAGTGGTTGGGGAAGGCCGCAGGTTTGACATGCCTGCACTAGTGCATTATTTGTTGGTGTTCTCCAAGAAAAAAAAGTGTATGTAAAAATACATTTCTCAGTAAAAATAACATACAAAAATGCATTCTATTAGGATAAGTAATTACAAAAAATGCTCCCCAATCCTTTTGAAAGCCTATTATGAAGGAGCAAGATGCACCTCTCCAGGGAGGTTATTCCACAAATGGGGAACCACCACGGAAAAGGCCCTGCCATTGTCCAATGCCAATCAGGCACCGCCCAGAGGCAGCAACACTACCAAGAGCTCACCTGCAGATCATATAGTTCGAGATGGTTGATACTGGGTAAAGTGGTCCATTGGGTACTTGGACCCCAAGTCATTTAGGGCTTTATATGCTTGTACTTATAGCTTGAATTGGGTCCGATCGCTCACAGGCAGCCAGTGCAGAACCTCAGGACTAGCGACACATTTCTATTGTGCGACACTAGAACAAACATGACTGAACCCAAAGAGTGCTCATTAGTGGTTCCTCGTCATCCTGAGAAAAAAGTGACAAGTGTAGTGCCACGGGGTTCTGTCCTGGGCCCGTTGTTGTGTAACGTCTTTATAAATGACTTGGATGAAGGAATTGAGGGGATGCACATTAAATTTGCAGATGACACCAAACTGGGAGGGGTAGCTAATTCTGCAGAAGACAGAATCAGAATTCAGAAAGACCTTAACAGATTGGAGAACTGGGCGCTAACTAACAAAATGAATTTCAATAGGGACAAATGTAAGGTTCTTCACTTAGGCAGGAAGAACCAGATGCACAAATATAGGATGGGGAACACCTGGCTTACTAGGAGTACATGTGAAAAGGATCTAGGGGTCTTGGTGGACCACAAGCTTAACATGAGTCAACAGTGTAATGCAGCAGCAAAAAAAAGCTAATGCGATTCTAGGCTGCACCATCTGAAGTATAGTGTCCAGATCAAGGGAAGTTATAGTACCACTCTATTTTGCCTTAGACAGACCACACTTGAGATACTGTGTCCCATTCTGGGCCCCACAATTTAAGAAGGTTGTTGACAAGCTGGAAGGTGTGCAGAGGAGGGCGACCAAGATGACCAAGGGTCTGGAAACTAAGCCTTATGAGAAGCGCTTGAAGGAGCTGGGTATGTTTAGCCTGGAAAAGAGGAAACTGAGGAGATATGATAGTCATATTCAAATATCTCAAGGGATGTCACATGGAAGATGGAACAAGCTTCGCTTTCTCCTGCTTTGGAGAGTAGGACTCAAACCAATGGCTTCAAGTTGTAAGAAATGAGATTTCAACTAAACATTTGAAAAAACTTTCTGACAGTAAGAGCTGTTCAGCAGTAGAATTGTCTCCCTCGGGAGATTGTGGACTCTCCTTCCTTGGAGGTTTTTTAACAAAGATTGGATGGCTATCTGTCATGGATGCTTTAGCTGAGATTCCTGCATTGCAGGGGGTTGTACTAGATGACCCTTGGGGTCCTTTCCAAATCTAAGATTCTATGATTCTATGTTGCCATTGGGGGGGCATGTTCATTTTTCACCTTTTTTTGGCGTTTGGCATCTCCAGCTATGTTTATATCATAGTCAAAAGTTTATAGCCTGGGATTATTGAACCATGGGCCTAGCTGTGCTTTCTAAAGGATGCTTTTTGACTGTGCCAATTTTTCCTACCTAAACAAAAAAAATCACCCAACATATAAAAAGCAGCCACTTTAAAGCCAGCAAGGTCTTATGCTACACCTACATACTTTGCTCCCCTGCCTACAGTACATTTAATTAATAGTCATGTTTGGGCTAGGAACCTTTTTAAGCGTCATAGAATTAAAAACTGCCTATTCACACAAAAAGTGGTGGAAGGTGGCAATGAGCTGCTTCTGACCAGGACGAAGGTGGTGCAATGCAGATGCAGAAGGAAAGACTGTGACTGTTTTCCTCTGTTATTATATATCCTTTGTCTGGAAGAAGATGTTATGGTGGATATGTGGATGCTGTCGAAAAGATCAGCTCTCTATGCCCAGAGTCACATCGAGCAATATGAAATGTATGTTGTGATCAGGGTCTGCTTTAGTTGGGTGTGTGAGGTTCTTTTTTTTGGGGGGGGGTACATCTGGGTACCATCATGCCCCTTTGAATGTACACTTGGGTGCGTGACCCTAGAGGAGTTGCTGTCACCATCTTTATTCCTCCAAAATGCAGTGAACAAGAAGGTCCAGTTTGCTGTATTTTGCATTTTGGTTTCTGTTGTTGTTTAAATGGTTACCTCTACCTCAGGCTTCCTCAACCTCAGCCCTCCAGATGTTCTGAGACTACAATTCCCACCATCCCTGACCACTGGTTCTGCTAGCTAGGGATCATGGGAGTTGTAGGCCAAAAACATCTGGAGGGCTGAGGTTGAGGAAGCCTGCTCTACGAAGAAGAAGAAGAAGAGGAGGAAGAAGAAGAAGAAGAAGAAGAAGAAGAAGAAGAAGAAGAAGAAGAAGAAGAAGAAGAAGAAGAAGAAGAAGAAGAAGAAGAAGAAGAAAGGAGGAGGAGGAGGAGGAGGAGGAGGAGTTTGGATTTGATATCCCGCTGTATCACTACCCTAAGGAGTCTCAAAGCGGCAAACAATCTCCTCTCCCTTCCTCCCCCATAACAAACACTCTTTGAGATGAGTGGGGCTGAGATACTTCAGAGAAGTGTGACTAGCCCAAGGTCACCCAGCGGCTGCATGTGGAGGAGCGGAGACGCGAACCCGGTTCCCCACTACACCACACTGAGAAAGAGAGAGAGATGTGCCTTTCCTCCAGAGGCTAGGACTAGCAGCTACAAGTGTCCTCCCAGTCACTGTCCATCACGGCTGGTGAAATCAAGCTGGGGTCAGGATGGGGGAGGTGGTGGAGGAAGGGGAGAGCAATAGAGGCGGGCTGCCCTGGGTGTCATCCCTGAGGGGGGTGACATTGCCACTCCACCCGCCCTAGGATGCTTGTCCTACTCCCGCAGGCAGCCAGCCCCGCCCGCGGGTGCACGCCACTCCAGGTGCCACAGCAGCTAGCTCTACCTCTGGGTGGGTGGGTGGGTGGGGGTTGAACACTACTTTAGAGAAGAGACAGTCACGGTTTACATCTTATGTGAGTTCATCTACATTAATAAAACTGATGTAAAAAATATGTGGCACTCTACTCTCTTGGCCCAGTTCTTGATCCATACAAAATGTGTTCCAATAATCATTTATTTCCCTCTCTCTTTCTTATTGCTGCTTATCCAACTCCGCACGTTTTCACCCAGAGGTAGCTAACAGGCTTTTGGCCCCACAGCCAGTGATAGGTAAATAGCAACTTTGCTCCAAAATGCTAATATGCTAGGGTACTTGGAAATTTCATTTCACAACTAGATGGGGTGGAGGAAGTTAGAAGGAAGATAAATTTTCGACTGGGATTGGAAATAAAGCAATCAACCAGACTTTGCTATTTCTCATCCCCTCTGATTTTTCTGTCAGCGTAAGTATTTTTTCCTCTTAACTGTCAGTGTAAGTATAATGCTATTCTTGTGCTATTCTTAATCTATATTATTTTCTAAAGGTGCTATATTACTAAATTGCATTGCTTTAAGCTGCTTAATATTCTTCACATATGATCTTCTATAGAGAGATAATAATATGCCTTCGACAAAATGTACACCAATATTCCTTAGATGTTTTGACAAAGCAGGAAGTTACGTGTTTTCTTCAAATTTTTGCAGTTGAGATTTGCTGGCAACTTAACTTGGATGTGCCGGGTACATGATGGAATTAGGTAACAAAGATTCATTTCTGGCCTTGAGTGTTCGTTTTTGCAGTCATCAGCTGGGAACATGAGTTATACACTATTTTTAAAGGAACAAAGACAGACAGCACAATCTTATGTATGTCTACTTATGAGTAAGGCCCCATTGAAATTTTATTTTAAATGTTTAATTTCTTACATTTATTTACCACGTTTATTACAACATGGAACCCAAGGTGGTTTACATGTGGTTTCCAGGTAGTCATCATTCATCCAGGCACTGATTGGACCCAGAGCTGCTTACCTTCAGCCAGGTAGTGGCCTTCAGACCATACTCTGAATTTAAAGTGATTGTGTTTAAAGCTGCATCCTTAATTACCAACATTTGCCTTGGTACCAGGCAAACTCTTGTAGGAGGGATGCTATTATTAAACTTCCAAGTTTTCTAATGAAACTGCAACTTACACCAACCCTCACTTTCTTGGTATACAGGCTGCAATTATCACTGTGTTATCTTCCTGAAGGGATATTTATCTTCACAGCGTGATCGCAAAGATAAATGGTAAAGTTTAAAATTCAAAAGTGCTTACCACAGGGCATTATGATAAGACAACAAAACAATGAAGTAAAGAGAGAGAGAGAGAGAGAGAGAGAGAGAGAGAGAGAGAGAGAGAGCGCTGTTGAGAGTGGGAGGGGTACAACACACACACACAGAGAGAACGCCACCTTTTATCCACAAATCAATGATCGAGCCATTTAATTGAAATATATTTCATGAAAAGATAGTTGCATTTTCAAATGCTGCTTCCTTAAATAATAATAGCAATAACGATTGTTTTAAGAAGGTGCTTTTCACTCCCTGTAGTCCCCCCCCCCCGAAATATAGATAACATTCTTGAACGGCAGAGGAATACAACAGTTTGAGGTATAATAGTCAACATAACAATTAGTACAGTTTGTTACAGTGACGGGAGAGGTGGAGGACAGAGCCATGTTCGAGGAATCTGCTGTGCAGAGGACTAGAAAGGAAGGCTCATCTGAGCATGCTTTTGCTCATCTAAAGGGGAGCATTGCCACACAGCAGCTGCTGCAGGAATAGCATGCTGAAAACTTCAGCCATTATCAGCTACGGAAAAGCAGCTTGAGAAAAAAATAATAATATCTGCTTTCCCTCTCTTTGATTTCTGAACTTTTCCGTGATGGTCTCAAATATGCAGCAGCATTTGACTCTTCTGAGGCTGGCCCATTAGGCCATATGAGACCCTACTCTTCCAACCTCAGTCTGCCCTCAGCCAGCCCCCACCTGCCTGCTCCTTACAAACAGCCCAGGGGATGACACTGGCTGTCAGATTCCACCCCCTTGGTCTCTGTGTTGTCCTTGTGGAACTCAGCAGGGAGGACAAAACAAAACAAAAATTAGTTGGCTTTGCCTGTCATTGTCTCTGGCTCCACCTTCTGTTGGTGTTATGTACTGAGCTGAATCCTAGAACAATAGGATTCAGAATCAGCAGTCTGATTGGTCCACAGGAGCCACCCAATCCAACTCCAGGTGGAAGTGAATCCGCAACCTGATTGGCCTGCAGGAGCAGCCAATCAGGCGGCTGGCAGAAGTGAATCTGCAACCTGATTACCCTGTAGGAGCAGCCAATCAGGCTGCAGGCAGAAGTCAATCCACAACCTGATTGGCCCACAGGTGTAGCCCTGAAGTAGCCAATCACGCAAGGCCCATTGTGTAAATAATGTATATAACCAGACGTTTTTGAGAAAGAGCCATTCTTCTCTTCTTCTCCTTGATGACTATGAGCTGAATAAAGAGCATTGCTCTATCCATTCCCCCCGCCCCCCGAATTTAGTATGGTGTGGTTTGCATGTGTGGTTTGGCACGGGTTCCAATGCCTTCAGTTCAAGCATGGATTTCCCCATTCTGCATTACCCAAGGTAACCGGTAATTCATTTGCATCAAAGAGAGTTGTGCATCAACAGAACACCTCAGAAAAGGATTAAGTTGTGATAGTCCATACAATCACTTCAATATTACTTTTTTTAAAAAAAAAAGGTTTTTTGCAGTGTGTTATCAATACAGAGGTACCTTGGTTTACGAACTTAATCAGCTCCAGAAGACAGTTCTTAAATCAAGGTGCGCTTTCCCTAATGAGGCTTCCTGCCACTGGTGCCCTTCCACCATTCAGACTGCGTTCTTAGAGCGAGGTATGGTTCTTAAACCGGGACACTATTTCCAGTTTTGCGGAGTTCTTAAATTGGACTGTTCTTAAACCAAGGTACCACTGTATACACATACTCATCAGCAATGCAGCAGGAAATTATGTCTGCAATGGATTTAAAATGGGAAGGTATCCTGGTTACACCACATTTCAGAAGGCATGGAATGCAGGGGAGGGTGAACAAACAGACCAATAAGGGGATGGAATGGAATGGGAGAAATTGCCTTAAATTTCAAAACAAACATATTTCTGGCCAATCGGGACCTCCCTAACAAGAGGGTATGTGTTGCGGTGTGACCTGGCAACCAAACCCTGTGTTGTGGTTGGATGGCCACAACACCCTATTGGAGGTCCCTCAATGCTGGGTGCAATTGGACCAATGGGATACCAACTAAATTCTATTGAGGGACCTCTGTATAAGCCCATGCACATGTCCCTGAACTTCCTCTTTGGGGCCAGTGCATCGGATTCAGGTGACAGAGGTGGCAAAACTCTCTGGCCATCCCTATATGATGGATATTCTGTTAAAGGAATCCAGGGACTCTTTGGTTGGTCAAACCTGAGAGGGGTTGTGCCCTGAGCCTGAGTCCAGGGGACATCTGGCTGGTGGACTGGCTTGACCCTGCTTTCCATTATGCCGGGTGTTCACCCCAGGCTGACCTATGGTGTGCCCTGGGTCAGCACTACCTGCAACGGTGCAGGGAGATAGTCGAACCAGAGCCTATGCAACCACTCACTTGATTGTAGTCAATAAAGTTGTGGCCTGAATTCTGCCAAAACCCAAACCAAAAATTTGAGTCTTGTCTGAATTTATTTGGGGCGTGGTTAAAGGGTCTACACATGCAACATTTGTTTCAAGCTAATACGGAGGCTCCTCTTTGAGCGAAATATTCCAAAGTGTAGTTACTGCCACATTGAAAGACTAATTCCTTTTGGAATTTCAGAACAAACATTATAGTGGCACTTGCAAAAGTGCCAGTTCCTCAGATCAAAGCTGTTGAGTACGACAAGGCGATGCTTCAGGTAAATGGGTCCCAAGCTGTTGAAGGCTTTATATGCTAATAGAAACTTGCTGGATTGGTACCAGTAGGAAATCAGCAGCCAGGGCCTTTTCAGTGGTTGGACCTTCCAAAGAGGCTCACCCAGCTCTTCCTTTGGTACTTAATAATAATAATAATAATAATAATAATAATAATAATAATAATACCCCACCCATCTGGCTGGGTTTACCCAGGCACTCTCAGTGGCTTCCAGTACAAATAAAAACATAATAAAATGTCAATACAATGAGTCAAACCAGTTTTGATTTGAGGGATCTTTGGGATCAGATAAGCAACACATTTATGTTAACCCCACCTGCCATTTTCCTATATTTCTTGGTATTTCCTATATTTCTTGTTTTGATGAAGGCATTGTTGTAGTTCATTTGTTTTTTGGTTTGGTTTACTTTTTAGTTGTAAGATCCATTATGGACCCCCTTTTGAGTTTGAAAAGCTGGATAACAAATAGCGGGGGGGGGGGGGGAGGAGGAATCCAAATGAATAATAACTCATCAGGAGTGAATAACGTGGTGCCAGATGTTTAAAACTATAAATCCCACCACCTCAATTCAGCATATGGGCAGTGGTCAGGGATGGCAAGAGTGGCAAACCACTTTAGAACATCTCTTATAAAGTAGTTCTATATTCCTATATTCTGGACAGGACATACAAAGTAGGTTTTGAAGCAGTTTACCCTATTATAGGGCAACCTGACTCAGAAGTCAGTCCCGCTGAATCTAAAGGGGCTTACTCCCAGTTAAGTGTTGGTTCAGGCTTGGGATGCTACCCTAAACATTCTTCTCAGAGAAGGTTTGGGAAACCTGTGGCCTGTCATTTGTTGCTGGATAACAGCTCTCATCTTTCCTGCCCATTTGCCATGCTGGTGGGCTGATGGAAGCCGCAGTCCAACAGCTGTTCCCTACCATCTCCTGAGCATGTTTACATGGCCCTGCAGCAAAGGTATGGAAGGAAATTCCTGCTCCTTGCTACTAGAATGTTAAATCATATCCTCCCTTAAAGAGGGCACGTGTTGCGGTGCGACCTGGAGACCGACCTCCTGTGTTGTGGGTGGGTGCGATTGGATAGCCACCCCCCCTATTGGTAGGTCCCTTGATGCTGGGGTTAATGAGGCCAATGGGACGCTAGCCAAACTGATCAAGGGACCTATATATGCCCATGCACATGACTCAGAGCTTCCTCTTTTGGTCAGTGCATCCGAACACCCGCACACCTCTCCCTA
Organism: Zootoca vivipara; assembly: GCF_963506605.1. Lineage (NCBI taxonomy): Eukaryota > Metazoa > Chordata > Lepidosauria > Squamata > Lacertidae > Zootoca > Zootoca vivipara. Next base: position 58,120,855 of record NC_083286.1, on the reverse strand, counting down.
CTTTTAGGGCTTGCGTGCTTCACCTTGCTATGCCGTCGTGTGTCGTCTGTCGTTGGGACAGGGGCATGGCAGAAATTTTTCCCACTTGGCTGATTGGCTGGTGCCACTTGGGTTTCGCCTGCCACATAGCAAATCATCGCAACTTGTAAGGTTGCGGATAGGCTCTGGTTCAGGTGATAGGGATGGGAGAACTCTCTCGCCATCCCTATGTGAAGGGTATTCCGTTAAAGGAATCCAGGGACTCAATGGTTTGGTCAACCCTGGGTGGCAGACATAGCATGTCCCTGGCTTTCCACCATGCCAGGTGTTCACCCTAGGCTGACCTATGCTGGTGCCCTGAGTCAGCGCTACCTGCAATGGTGCAGGGAGCTAGTCGAACCAGAGTCTATGCAACCACTCACCTGATGTAATCAATAAAGTTGTAGCCTAAATTCTGCCAAAAAACAAAACTAAAATTTGAGTCAAGTGTGAATTTATTTGGGGGGGGGGGCGTCTCTGGGTCTAAACACGCAAGTATGCAAACCTGACAAGCATAACGTGCCCCTGCTGGCCAGTATCCAGCCTAGTGCAAATGCCAAGTCGAAAGGACACTCTAAGGGTTCCCAAAGCCAAGGCAATGAAAGGTGACCAAACTGCTCTTAACCCAAGCAAGACTAGGCATACCCACCAACATTTCTCCAATGAAAATAGAGACGTCCCCTCCAGCATTTCTCATAAAGGAAATAGACACACCCTATTCCATACCTTCCAACATTTCTCCCATGAAAACAGGGACATCACTGGGGAAAGCGGGACATTCCAGGATCAAATCTGAAACCAGGAGATCTTCGGTAAATCTGGGACTGTCCTTGGAATATAAGGCTTCCTGGAGAGTCTGCCTAGATGACTCCTGGGGTCTCTTTAAACTCTATAGATCTATGATTCTCCGTAGGTCCCCAGTGTTTGCAGAGACAGTCAGAACCTCAGCCTCTTCTTTCCTTTCCTACGAAGGTGGATGTTCAGCAAAGCCGCTTACTCAATTTTAGGCTTCAGACTGACTTAATTGTAGGCCTCTCTGAAGGACAATGGACAGGCCTTGGCACGGTTCTGTGTTTGGCAGAACTGCCAGGGTTTGGGGGCTTTCTGATAGCCTGGCACTGCCTTAGAGAACAGGTTTACTTGATTAGGTTTTTCTGGGACATGAAGGACAAATTCAGTAAGGCACGTTCTAGCGGCATTAGTCAGTATATAAAGATATATGAGGCAATGGCATACCAAATAACTGCAGAATACAGATAGATATCTGAAGGTTTTCCAGCCAAGAGTGAGGGGTTGGAAAGCTATTTAGCTGTTTGTTCCAGCAAACCGAAAACACACACAGGGACACACACAAAAATCCACGGGGGATAAACGTTGCATAGAAGAAGAAAAATGTGAATGGTAAACAACATTTTTGGAATAGGCTTCCTTTACAATTTAGAATTTCATTATCACTTTCTTTATTGGCCAGGCTTTTCTGGAAACAGGGGGGGTGGGGTGTTTTGATTTTTAACCACACACTTCCTCTATTGTTCTGCCATCGCTGGGATGAATCAGATCCACGCCAGGCTTTTCAAAAAGCAATTTACACTGAAATGAATTTTGGGGCACAATCCAACCCAAGTTAAGTATTTTCAAATTCCACTGATATAAGAGGAAGAGAATTAAATCTGCGCGTAATGTTCCCATTGACATTAGTGCACCTTAAGAGTGTTTAACTGTGGTGCATCAATTTCCTTGTCTGCAACCTGACTCCTCTCCAGGAATTAGATTGAATGTGCATTAGCATTAAAAACAAAAAGGCAGGGCATGCACACACCCCCACCCTGCAATGTCCTCAAATATGGGCTCCTTTCAGAACTTTGTGCATTGACAACTTAACATCTACCTTTTCTAGCTGGAAGGTCTCGTTCCTTTTCTGTTCTCCACACAGGAAGAAAAGCAAGAAGCAGCATCAGAGTTCACAGACCTGTTCTAGCCAGGCAGAAATACTTACACAGGTGCTGAGTTGTGCCCAACATTGTGCGCACGTGTGACATCAAGAGCATGATGACTCTCGCAAGTGAGCCTGCCTATGATGCGACATCCACATGCCAGGCCATGCTAGTTGGCCTGGGCTAACATCCTGCCAAGTTGCGCTTTGTTGGGGTGGCATCCCACCAGGTCTCTTCTGCCATCTCAAGATGGGGAGGGGGGCCGAGCCCCATGCCAGAGGGCATGGGGCAGGCAACCTGTAGAGGCATCAGCCCCATAGACATGGCTAGGTTTTCACTATTAGACCATGAATTCCTTCACTTCATTATAATCAAGGTAAAGGTAAAGGGCAAAGGGACCCCTGGCAGTTAAGTCCAGTCGCAGACGACTCTGGGGTTGCAGCACTCATCTCGCTCTATAGGCCGAGGGAGCCGGCGTTTGTCTGCAGACAGTTTTTTCCAGGTCATGTGGCCAGCATGACTAAGCCGCTTCTGGCAAAACCAGAGCAGCACATGTAAATGCCGTTTACCTTCCTGCCGGAGTGGTGCCTATTTATCTACTTGCACTGCATGCTTTTGAACTGCTAGGTTGGCAGGGGTTGGGACAGAACAACGGGAGCTCAGCCCGTTGTGGGGATTTGAACCAATAACCTTTCAATCGGCAAGCCCAAGCGGCACAGGGTTTAACCCACAGCATCCACGTCCCTCATTATAATCAACTGCATTGCAAATGGAGCACAATTTCTATGATAAGTTCTCCTCTGTTCTGGAAAGAAACTGAGTAAAGTAAATGTAAATGTAAAGGACCTCTGGACGGTTAAGTCCAGTCAAACCTGACTATGGGGTTGTGGCACTCATCTCGCTTTCAGGCCGAAGGAGCCAGTGTTTGTGCACAGACAGCTTTCCGGGTTATGTGGCTAGCATGACTAAACCGCTTCTGGTGCAACGAAACACCGTGATGGAAACCAGACTGCACAGAAATGGTTTTTACCTTCCCGCTGCAGCAATATCTATTTATCTACTCGCACTGGCGTGCTTTTGAACTGCTAGGTTGGCAGGAGTTGGTACAGAGCAATGGAAGTTCACCCTGCCATGGGGATTCGAACCGCCAACCTTCTGATCGGTTTAGATCACAGCGCCAACTGCATCCCATGGAAACTGAGTAACACAGATCAGCAAGGAGCTTTGGAACTAACAATAGGTAAATTTCCTTGACTTAATTTGGAATTCTTTGTTTTCTTGAGGATGCTCAAAATGGGCTGAGTATATGTCCTTGGGCAGGTTGGAAGGCAAGGAAAGAGAGGTGTTAGAGAAGCTTAATTTCAGATTGTGACAGAATGACTTTACCCACTGCTAATTGAAACATGAATACACACACACACACACACACACACACACACACACACACACACACACACATTATATATATAGTTGTACAACTGCTTTACATGTAATAGAGGATTATGCTTCTCATGAAAAAGGTCCCAGCTTCAATCTCCAGGTGGGGGTTGAAAGAGTCCCCATCTGAAACCCTAGATAGTCAGTACTAATCCTAGAATCCTACTTTCTGTTTAGGGAGTGAACCATAGCTCAGTCCATGCAGAAGGTCTCATGTTCAATCCCTGGCATCTCCTGGTAGAATCCACTCTTCAAAACCCTGGAGAGCCACTGCCAGTCAGTGTAGACAAGAATGAAGTAGGTGGACTCTAGGCCTGACTCAGTATAATGACAGCTTCCTAGGTTCCTATTTTGTTAAAGGCCATAGCTCAGTTGTAGAGCATCTGCTCCCCAGGCAGAAGGTCCCTGCTTCCATCTCTAGCATCTCCAGCTAGGACCAGGAATGTCCCCTGCTTGCAACCCTGAAGAACTGCTGCCAATCAGTGCAGGCAACCCTGATCTAGAGGACCATTAGTCTGACTTTCTATAAAGCATCTTACTATGTTTCTGTTGTGCATATGACATGACACACTCAGTCATCAATCTGCTCTTTCCACAGGTGCCTCCCCGGCAATTAAAATGAACCTCCGAGAAACACATTTCTCACCACCAGAGGAACTGTTTGCAGGGACAATATTTGCAAACCATCCCCACCGTTCTATAAAAAGTTAGGTCCATTTTTATCTTTGCTTTAAAAAGAAGAAGACAAAACCCTGATCATCATTGTATGGCCTCCGGTTTGGGACTGACATCCTTTACTGGCATTGGCATAAATTCAAACTTTTAGGTGGAAGACAGTGCATCTGGGAGGGGAAAAAAAGACTTATTATAACTGATAGCCCTCATTCTTGCCGATGTTTGTGTTTTCTGCTAAATATCCCAGCCAGAGGCAATGGGGCTTAAAGCTGATTTACACCATTCTGGGTCACTTCCACAGCCACTAAAGAATTGCTGCAGTAGGAAGGAAAAAATTACAGTACTCAGCTCTTTATTTTTCTTCTTTGTAATAGATTTTTTCCCCCACTCTCTTTGCCAAACTCTTTAGGATTTCCATATAACAAAAACGATTAATTGTGAGTGTTGTTTCTAGGTAACACCAGAAGAAGCCCCAAACTGTCAAAGGTACTTCTTAGTTTTCCACAGATAAAAAGAACTGATGCTCAAATAAATAAGATACTATTCATCTTCATGTACAGACCTTAGAACTCCTCATTTATTACAGTGGGAGTTAGGAATCATGCCTAAATCTCTCCCACTGAAATCGATAGGAGTTTGTTTTTGTTTTTAATGCTGAAAGTCACATGCATCATCTCTGTATTCATTACAACAACCCAGCAAGGTAGGCTAATGTGACTATCCTCATGTTGGAAGTGGGGGGAGTGAGGCTGGAAATTGGTGTCTTGCCTAAGGTTGAGATGGTGTTTGAAGAAGAGACCATATGGCTCATACCCTACGTGCACAGCTTCTACAGTTGTTTAGTCGTTTAGTCGTATCCGACTCTTCGTGACCCCATGGACCAGAGCATGCCAGGCACTCCTGTCTTCCACTGCCTCCCGCAGTTTGGTCAAACTCAAGAACACTGTCCAACCATCTCGTCCTCTGTCGTCCCCTTCTCCTTGTGCCCTCCATCTTTCCCAACATCAGGGTCTTTTCCAGGGACTCTTCTCTTCTCATGAGGTGGCCAAAGTATTGGAGCCTCAGCTTCAGGATCTGTCCTTCCAGTGAACACTCGGGGCTGATTTCCTTCAGAATGGATAAGTTTGATCTTCTTGCAGTCCATGGGACTCTCAAGAGTTGAGATGGTGTTTGAAGAAGAGACCATATGGCTCATACCCTACGTGCACAGCTTCTACAGTAGCTGCTCAAATAATTCCATAGCCATGATCTCTGTGTCTTATGAAGTAGACCAGTAACATTACTCTTGATATTCAATAAGGTAAGGGGTAGACAGAAAGGCAAAGATGTCAGGATCCCCAAGGATGTACTTTATGGGAAGCTGGCTTCAGGCACCAGGCCCATTGGCAGACTAACTCTGTGTTACAAAGATATCTGCAGATGTGACATGGAGGCGGGCAATATCAATCCCTCCATGTGTGAATCCCTTGCAGACTACTGCAGCACCAAGAGACAGACAGTCAGGTCATGCATCCATAGCAGTGACCAGAGAAGGCATGACCGCCGGGAGGAGCGCAGAGAGAAGAAATGCTCTGGAGCATCTGCAGCAGCACAACCAGACTCCTTCATCTGCCCCAGCTGTAACGAAACATGTCTCTCCCGTATCTGTCTCTACAGCCACATCAGGTGCTGTAACCTTCCAACAGTTTGACTTCACCTCCAAAGGTGCACTCCTTCATTGTTTCCCGAGACAAATACCAGTCCAACCCAACCTTGTGTGACTGAAGATGAGGTCACAGGGGTTCACAGCTCAATCTCATAACCACCATCTTCAATATATGCACTCCCTTGTGCTTGATGGAAAATAGGTTTTCAATACAGCTCTGCATGGAGCCTCAACCCAATGCATATCCTTCCACTACCCTCCTGACAGCATGTTTAATACATGTTTTAAATTTGTATTAGTCATGTAGTTGGGTGTGTGAAAGGAGTCTCCACCCCCACCTTTCCAAAAAACCACCACCATCTTTTGACAGTCCTGGATCTCCCCAGATAGACTCCTTCTTGATCTGCCCTGGGCTAATTGAGGCTGCATCAACTTGACTTTGTCAAATCCCAGGTCAACCTGAATTGCCCTGATTCAATTCCGGATCTGATCCCACATACGGTCCTATTTTTCAGTCTTGCTCTATTTGGTTTCCAAACGTCTCTGACCCTCCTGAATCCCACATTTTTAATGCAGGCATTTACAATGCATCACTAGAATGACCCTAGTGTGTACCAGGAATAGTGTCACATTTGTTTTTGCCTACCTTGCAATGAAGTTGCTTTCCTCCATTTCCTAATGTTTTTCTCCTTGCAGTATTCTGAATGTTTTATATTTGTTGCCATCTAGCATTGATCCCTTCATGGATCAATGCCTTGTCGTGGCGAAGGGGCTTGAATAACTCAGAGAAGCTATGAGCTATGCCATGCAGGGCCACCCAAGATGGACAGGTCATAGTGGAGAGTTTTGACTAAACGTGATCCACCTGGAGAAGGAACTGGCAAGCCACTCCAGTATCCCTGCCAAGAAAACTCCATGGACAAAGACAACAGGCATATAAAAGTTATGACGCTGGAAGATGAGCCCCTCAGGTCGGAAGGCGTCCAACATGCTACTGAGGAAGAGCGGAGGACAAGTACAAGTAGATTCAGAGCTGATGAAGCGGCTGGGCCAAAGCCGAAAGGACGCTCAGTTGCGGATATGCCTGGAAGCGAAAGGAAAGTCCGATGCTGTAAAGAAAAATATTGCATAGGAACCTGGAATGTAAGAACCATGAATAGAGGTAAGCTGGATGTGGTCAAAAATGAGATGACAAGAATAAATATCGACATCCTGGGCATCAGTGAACTAAAATGGAAGGGAATGGGTGAATTCAGTTCGGGTGACTATCATATCTACTACTGTGGGCAAGAATCCTGTAGAAGAAATGGAGTGGCCCTCATAGTCAACAAAAGAGTGGCAAAAGCTGTAATGGGATGCAATCTCAAAAATGACAGAATGATCTCGATACGAATCCAAGGCAGACCTTTTAACATCACAGTAATCCAAGTTTATGCACCAACTACCGGTGCTGAAGAAAGTGAAATTGACCAATTCTATGAAGACCTACAACACCTTCTAGAAATGACACCAAAGAAGGATGTTCTTCTCATTACAGGGGATTGGAATGCTAAAGTAGGGAATCAAGAGATAAAAGGAACAACTGGCAAGTTTGGCCTTGGAGTTCAAAATGAAGCAGGGCAAAGGCTAATAGAGTTCTGTCAAGAGAACAAGCTGGTCATCACAAACACTCTCTTCCAACAACACAAGAGACGACTCTACACATGGATATCACCAAATGGGCAGCATCGAAATCAGATTGATTATATTCTCTGCAGCCAAAGATGGAGAAGCTCTATACAGTCAGCAAAAACAAGACCTGGAGCTGACTGTAACTCAGATCATCAGCTTCTTATAGCAAAATTCCAGCTTAAACTGAAGAAAGTAGGAAAAACCACTGGGCCAGTAAGATACAATCTGAATCAAATCCCTTATGAATACACAGTGGAAGTGAGGAACAGGTTTAAGGATTTAGATTTGGTGGACAGAGTGCCTGAAGAACTATGGATGGAGGCTCGTAACATTATACAGGAGGCAGCAACGAAAACCATCCCAAGGAAAAGGAAATGCAAGAAGGCAAAATGGCTGTCCAACGAGGCCTTACGAATAGCGGAGGAGAGGAGGCAAGCAAAATGCAAGGGAGATAGGGAAAGATACAGGAAACTGAATGCAGATTTCCAAAAAACAGCAAGGAGAGATAAGAGGGTCTTCTTAAATGAGCAATGCAAAGAAATAGAGGAAAACAATAGAATGGGGAAAACCAGAGATCTGTTCAAGAAAATTGGAGATATGAAAGGAACATTTCGTACAAAGATTACCATAATCAAGGACAAAAGTGGTAAGGACCTAACAGAAGCAGAAGACATCAAGAAGAGGTTGCAAGAATACACAGAGGAATTATACCAGAAAGATATGGAGGTCTCGTACACCCCAGGTAGTGTGGTTGCTGACCTTGAGCCAGACATCTTGGAGAGTGAAGTCAAATGGGCCTTAGAAAGCACTGCTAATAACAAAGCCAGTGGAAGTGATGATATTCCAGCTGAACTATTTAAAATTTTAAAAGATGATGCTGTTAAGGTGCTACACCCAATATGCCAGCAAGTTTGGAAAACTCAGCAATGGCCAGAGGATTGGAGAAGATCAGTCTACATCCCAATTCCAAAGAAGGGCAGTGCCAAAGAATGCTCCAACTACCGCACAATTGCGCTCATTTCACACGCTAGCAAGGTTATGCTTAAAATTCTACAAGGCAGGCTTAGGCAGTATGTGGACCGAGAACTCCCAGAAGTGCAAGCTGGATTTCGAAAGGGCAGAGGAACCAGAGACCAAATAGCAAACATGCGCTGGATTATGGAGAAAGCTAGAGAGTTCCAGAAAAACGTCTACTTCTGCTTCATTGACTATGCAAAAGCCTTTGACTGTGTCGACCACAGCAAACTATGGCAAGTTCTTAAAGAAATGGGAGTGCCTGATCACCTCATCTGTCTCCTGAGAAATCTCTATGTGGGACAAGAAGCTACAGTTAGAACTGGATATGGAACAACTGATTGGTTCAAAATTGGGAAAGGAGTACGACAAGGTTGTATATTGTCTCCCTGCTTATTTAACTTATATGCAGAATTCATCATGCGAAAGGCTGGACTAGATGAATCCCAAGCAGGAATTAAGATTGCCGGAAGAAATATCAACAACCTCAGATATGCAGATGACACAACCTTGATGGCAGAAAGTGAGGAGGAATTAAAGAACCTTTTAATGAGGGTGAAAGAGGAGAGCGCAAAATATGGTCTGAAGCTCAACATCAAAAAAACCAAGATCATGGCCACTGGTCCCATCACCTCCTGGCAAATAGAAGGGGAAGAAATGGAGGCAGTGAGAGATTTTACTTTCTTGGGCTCCTTGATCACTGCAGATGGTGACAGCAGTCACGAAATTAAAAGACGCCTGCTTCTTGGGAGAAAAGCAATGACAAACCTAGACAGCATCTTAAAAAGCAGAGACATCACCTTGCCGACAAAGGTCCGTATAGTTAAAGCTATGGTTTTCCCAGTAGTGATGTATGGAAGTGAGAGCTGGACCATAAAGAAGGCTGATCGCCGAAGAATTGATGCTTTTGAATTATGGTGCTGGAGGAGACTCTTGAGAGTCCCATGGACTGCTAGAAGATCAAACCTATCAATTCTTAAGGAAATCAGCCCTGAGTGCTCCCTGGAAGGACAGATCGTGAAGCTGAGGCTCCAATACTTTGGCCACCTCATGAGAAGAGAAGAATCCTTGGAAAAGACTCTGATGTTGGGAAAGATTGAGGGCACTAGGAGAACGGGACGACAGAGGACGAGATGGTTGGACAGTGTTCTCGAAGCTACGAACATGAGTTTGACCAAACTGCGGGAGGCAGTGCAAGACAGGAGTGCCTGGCGTGCTCTGGTCCATGGGGTCACGAAGAGTCGGACACGACTAAACGACTAAACAACAACAACAGTGGATGGAAAGACAGGACAAAGTTTTGGTTGCCATAATCTCACGCAATTTCACGCCAAGATTTCGCCTCCAAAAAGTGCTCCCCCCCCCCCCGATTTCATGTGGCACCACAAAATGTGCATTCTTGGGTGCCATGTGAGAATGGCCCTGAAAAAAGCATGTCTTTTGGACTCTGTGATTTCACGTGTGTTGCGTGACTCATGCGGGAGCAAGGAAGGAGGGTGTGCTATTGCCAGCTGTGCATGGCCCTGCAGCCAAGCAAAATCATTCACAAAATCCAAAATGGAACAAGGGCAGCATGGGGTGTGTCCTATGGAAATGAAGGGCCTTGGGAGAGTTCTGAAGCATTGGTTTGTTTGTTTGTTTGTTTGTTTTACCCTTGGACCTGATCCCCCCTCCCCCAACTGTGTAAATAGTCTGGAAGATGCACATACAAGCATGCCCCACATTTTGGAAGGGCAAATCAGGACACCACTGCCCGCACCATCCTGGCACCCCTACCGCTCACCTTCTCATGCCAACCACCACATGTCCATGCCTCCCTTGCCTGCCTGAAGGTAAAGGGACCCCTGGCCATTAGGTCCAGTCACGAATGACTCTGGGGTTGCGGCACTCATCTCACTTTATTGGCCGAGGGAGCCGGCGTACAGCTGCTCATGTGGCCAGCATGACTAAACTGTTTCTGGCACACCAGAGCAGTGCACAAAAATGCCTGCCTACTCACCCGCTTTACACATTCGTTTGCAGCCTCTACCTTCTCCACCACTGCCATGGCCTCCTCTTCCACCACAGCCTCCCAGGGGCGCTTTGGCGTGACCCTTTGGCAATCACCAAAGCAATCTTGGAAGGTGCTCTGGTGCTCATCAACCGGGTTGGGTGTGATTCGGTTGACTCCCATCAGGGTGCCAATCTTCAACGAGACATTCCAGGATCCAGAGTGAAGCCGGAATTGGCTTCTGTGTAGGGGATGTAATCCACTGGAACAGTGAAGTACAACATTCCTTATTTCCCTAGAGTGGGCACAGGCATGGGGATGTTAATCCAGTCAGTGTAACTTCCTGTTCCACAGGTCTGGAGCATCCTCCCCCTCCATGTGATCTGGGAGATGGGTGTAGCCCTAACTGACTCCATAAAAGAGCCGAGTCATGCAGCCATTCTTCTTTGTCTTGATCTCTCTCTTGCTGATCGCTTGCTTGCTGCTCTCCTGCAGCCACTTTGTTCTCTTAATGTATTTTTGCTGTCTGCTGGCTCTCAGCCAGCAGCACATGAGCTCAATCTCCATGTGAGATGAACTCACGGATTGTTATGTAACTACTAGCTAAAGTCTTCCTTTCAGGGATCAAATCGTGAACTGAAATGTGAGTAAACTCCTTGTTACTTTTAAGGGAAGACTCTTGTGCCTTTCTTCTTTGAAGAGGGATAAAAGAGGACATCAGGAATAATCCATTTGGGCAAGCCAGATTGGATTACTTAACTTAAAAGATTCAAAATGAATCTGCAAACTAGTTTCCTGCTGAATTGAGGGAAATCTGCTCTGCTACATCACTCACTAGGGTGAGTGAAGGAAAGATAATACTTATTCAGTACTTTCCTACTATCCCTAACATTCCCACACTGTGATCCTGGATGTCCCACTTAAAACAGGACAGTTTTGTGGGTTATGCATACAAGTTGTATATCTTGTACAGCCTTTGACAAATAGACATGGCTGTGGTCTTTGTTGTAGCAGCAGCAGCAGCAGCAATTCTGCACTGCATCCAACTAATGTTACTCAAATTATACCCAATGAAATTAGGGGGCCTAACCTAGCCATGCCTATTAATTCCAACTTGTCTCCCCTGAGCAGGAGAAAGCTGGATACAACCCTCCAGTTCCTTGTAAGTTATTTTATTTTATGTGATGGTCCATAAAAAACAGAGCTTGTTCTTCAGGATCAGGTCAAGCATTTCTTTTGACAAATAATGTGATTTTTTTGAGAGAGAGAGAGAGAGAGAGAGAGAGAGAGAGAGAGAGAGAGAACACTCAGCACACTAAGACAAATTTTACACCTGCCTACTTGCAATCTGAATTGTTATTATGAAATGGAAGAAAACTAGTGATGAAAACAGTTCTTCCTCTTTGCCTGTCACACTTTAGCTCTCAGTCTTGAATTATTTTTTTTTGGGGGGGGGAAGGAGTCTGTTTAAGGATCAAATGGAGTTTTAGAGCATTCCGGGTGGTGTGTGTGTGTGTGTGTGTGTGTGTGTGTGTTATTTTAATAATATTTTGTTGGTCCCCATTGCTTCCTTTTGCATTTAGACACCATATTTATTGTTCACTCAATTTTCTTCCCTTTACAGGTTTTTCTCTGTTAGTATTTTGTCTCTGCTGTTTTATTTTATTCCATCAAGGGGTCAGACAAATGGCAGGCTATTGCCAATACTTCTCACCTACTGATCGTATCAGTCAAAGGTGCAGATATAAATACGCCACATCCATTCTTTGGATGGCAGCAAGTATATATTCCCACCCACCACAGGAGTTACCTTGCACAAAGAACTCCATAATCACATGCATCTAAATGTCCTGTGTGTGTGTGTGTGTGTGTGTGTGTGTGGCTTCCAGTTAATGAAAGCTAGCGCGGATCCATGCCACACATTAAAAGCATATCTGGCACACATTTAAAACACATGACTCTAACTCAGAGAATCTTGGGAACAGTGATTTGCTAAGGATGCTGGGAATTGTAGCTCTGTGATGTATAATCTACAGTATGGTTACCAGATTTTTTTTTTCAATGAATCCAGGGACACTTTATTTTTTTTTATTTTTTTGAAGCTGAGTAGCAACAGGGAGTCAGTAGTGAGGCAGAAGACCCTGGGCCCAAGCACACATGCATATTGTATAAAGGTGTGGAGCCCGCCCATGACTCCCATGCCTTCCCCGATGATCTGCCACCTTCACCCTTTGTTTTGACAGAATGGGGAAGGCTCAGGAGTCGCAGGTGGGCAGCCATTGCCCAGGAGGGGTGCAAGGGGCGCGGTTTTTCTGCCAGGCAAGGTGCAAAGCCCTTCTTTCACACCTTGTGAAACATAAATGTGCAGAGTTTTTTTAAAAACAAAAAACTGGGCAACATTTCTCAGGGATAGATTTGCAGGAATCGGGGACGTCTGGTAACCGTAATCTACAGTTGCCAGGATTCTTGCTGTGCACATGTAGGGATTTTCTGTGTCCTCTTTTTCTTTTCCTCTCTCCCTCCCTCAGTAATAAACCTTGAACTCTTTGTGAAACAGGTAGTAATAGATGATAGATTAGATAGATAGATAGATAGATAGATAGATAGATAGATAGATAGATAGATAGATAGATAGATAGATGATAGAGTCTCTTTTACAAGGAGTGAAGGTCTGTGTTTAGAAAAACAAAGAACTACCTACAACAACTCCATAAGGGTGGTCAGTGCTGGCTGAGGGATTGTGGCATGTCTAAAAGGCCACCTGGTGGGGTCTAAAGACTCTCTCAAGGCAAGTCTTTAAAAATGCAATATAAACACTGATAACTGGGAAACACTGGCCTGCGAGAGCTTCAATCAAAGAACAGCCTTTACCGAAGGTGTCATGGGCTCTGAAGACACTGAAACTCAGGACGAAAGGGAGAGGAAGGCACACTTGGCAAACACTCACCATGATCAACTCCCACCCCGATCGGCAGCACCCCTGGGGTGCGTGCTGCTTGCCACGCCCCCCGGAACATGCACCATGCCCCCTGGGGTGCATGCCATGCCCCTCAGGATGCACACCACACACACACACCATGGGCAGCACGTCACACCCATGAGACGCACTCCATGCCAAGACGTGCACCATTTTCCCAGGACGCGCGCCACACCCCTGTGGGCAGTGCACCATGCCCACCGTGGGAGGCATGCCACGCCCCTGAGACGTGTGCCACACCCCCTGGGACGAGAGCCACTCCGAGTACCGGAGCAGGTTGCTTCACCTCTGGCTACACATATACCTCTGGGGGTACACCTGATATGAAGGTAGCAAACATGTCTTTGTTCTCTGCACCATCTCAACACCTGTTGCTCAGGCTCTGTTGCATCTGAAATGATTTTGCACTACTGGTCCATCTTGTTTTCTTTCAGGCAGGCACATCCCCAGCCATGGCTTGAGAAACTGAGGACTAAACCTGGGACTTTCTGCATGCCAAGCAGATGCCCTACCACTGTTGTATGGCGCTTTCCCCAGAAAAGTGGCTCAGGAAATGGCCTCATACTGAGCTAGTGTATTGGTCTCAAGAGAACAGGATGTTCCAGGAATAACCTGGAGAGGGATAGAGCTTGGGACCTTCTGCAAGCAAAGCAGTTGTTCTACGAGGGAGCCAACATCCCTGGTTGTGGAAAACAGGTTTAATGGCCACTAGTAGAATTTCCCCACCACCAATGTTACCAATAATTTGACTATACAGTGGTACCTCTACTTACGAATGACTCTACTTACGAATGTTTCTACGTACGAATGGAGCTCCGTCCGCCATCTTGGATGCTGTTTAGATAGGATTTTTTCTACTTATGAATTTTTAGATAGGGTTGCTTCGACTTAGGAATTTTTTTCTCCCAATGCATTCTTATGGGATTCGACTTACAATTTTTTTCGACTTACGAATGTGCGTTCAGAACGCATTAAATTCGTAAGCAGAGGTACCACTGTTTCACAGTTTAGAACAGGAGAATAAGAATAAGATGTGCTCAGAATAAGAGAAATGCAGACATTTTAGCCCAATTGGTCTCATCTGCATTACACATTTTGCAAGGCTGAGAGTGTGATTTTTAAATTATGATTTACGGTACTCTTAGATTTTTGGTAAGGGGTTGCTTTGTCACTGCTTGGACATATCAAACACCCCCCCCCTGGTGCGCGTTTATTTATTTATTGCTTCGAATAATAATAAACAAATGCTTACTTTCATGAATGTCCTCAGGGGGAATTCATTACAAACAAGAAAATAAAAAGGGAAAAGGAAAGAAAATGCCAGGAAAGGAATGGATATTACGCCTGTGCTTGTGGTCATATAATATGCAGAATTTAATTTGGCTCGGTAACAGTTTGGACACACGCATGCACAAAATCACAAGCGAAAACTTGAAAGCCTATCCAATTTGTAACAATATTTCAATTATTATTGTTATAATTATTTTATTGAAGTTGTTTAGCCTCCGTAACCCGGCCTCTTTTTATTTCTTGAGTGCAAACGCGGAATTCGATTTTGATTTTCTCATTTGAGGAAAAAATAAAAATGCATTATTTATACTGCAGTCTCAGCTCTTGACTCCTGCTGAGAGCTGGTTAGGGAGAGGATGCAAGACAACAGCAGTCCTGGAAACCTGGATTGCCTACTGGTTATTTGGAAATTCAGGAGCAATCCTTGTCTTTCGAGATGAGGGGGAAATTTCGACTCAGATCACCTTTGGGATGTGGATGTACCTAATTCACCCTTTTGAAACAAGGCAGCTATTATTTGAAATTAGATTTTGCAACACAGTTCTCCAACCAAATAATGCATACAAATATGCATATACTAAGGTAAAGTGTGCATATATATGAACGTCTACATTCAAGGGCAGAATACCGCTGCTGGCAAAACAGCCAACAATGGGCAAAAGATATTGCCTTTGTGCCCTGCTTGCGAGCATCCCAGAAACATCTTGGTGTTTAGCAGCAGAAGATGTTGATGATGATGATGATAATAATGATAATAATGATAATAATGATAATAATAATAATAATAATTTATTATTATTATTATTATTATTATTATTATTATTATTATTATTATTTATACCCTGCCCATCTGGCTGGGTTTCCCCAGCCACTCTGGGCAGCTTCCAACAAAATATAAAAAATACATTAAAACACCAGTCATTAAAAACTTCCCTAAACAGGGAAGCCTTCAGATGTCTTCTAAATGTCAGATAATTGTTTATTTCTTTGACATCTGATGGGAGGGTGTTTCACAGTGTGGGTGCCACAACCGAGAAGGCCTTCTGCCTGGCTCACTGTAACCTCAATTATCTCAGTGAGAGAACCACCAGAAGGCCCTTGGCGCTGGACCTCAGTGTCCAGGCTGAACGATGGGGGTGAAGACGCTCCTTCAGGTATACTGGGCTGAGTCTGTTTAGGGCTTGAAAGGTCAGCACCAACCATTGTGCTCGGAAATGTACTGGGAGCCAATGTAGGTTTACACAGCAGATGGTCCTCTGATCTTTTCCAGGGGAGCATGTCTTGCATTCTTTAGTCCAGGGATGAGAAACGTAAATCCCTCCAGATTTTGCTGGTCTAAAGCAGGTCTCACAGCAGGACCCAAGCACAAAGCACTCCCCCTTCCTGTGATTTTTGGCAACTGGTATTTTGAAGCTGGAGACCACAGGAGGAATGAGTGTTCCTCTTGTGCTCGGATCCTGCTTGCGGGTTTCCCACAGGCATCTGATTGGCCATCATGAGAACAGGATGCTGGAGTAGATAGGTCATTGACCTGATCCAGTAGGCCCTTCTTATCTTCTTTGGTTGACTTGGTCACAAGCAATTTGCTCAGCGTGGGAAACCCTGCCCCAGATCTTTACCCCCTTTGCCCTGGAATTGTGGGGAAGGGTTGGTTCACCTTCATCACTCTGGACTCCCAGGCAGGTCAGAAACAGAATGAGGAAGCCATCTGCTGCTCTAACCTTTGCAATCTGTGCCACTTTATTGTTTTTGAGGGCATGAAATAGTCAGCCTTCCCCTTTAAACCTACAGTAAAAAGCAAAGTATTGGCAATCAAATCCAAATTTAATAATCATAAAATAAATGGGGTAATGGTAACATTTGTTCTAATGAGCACATGGTCGGGAGCCAGTAAAATAAAAGGAAGTAATTGCCTATTCTTCAATCCTATTACAAATGGGGAGGAGGGGGGGGATGAGAGGGAGAGAAAGAAAGAGGAGAGAGAGAAAAAAGAGAGAGAGAGAACAGAAACTCCTAAGGGAATCATAAACCAGGGCTTTAAACACACACATATTCACACATTATTATTTCTAGGTCCCCCTTTCTCCCCCCCTTTTGTTGTTAACAAATTACAGTACAAGGCAAATAAATAAATAAATCCTCCCCACAGCTTGCCGGCATCTCGGCTACATCGATTCCGCGGGTTTTGCCCAGTTTCAAGTGCTTTAATCAGACAGATCATTTGAACAAGAACGTCACTGTGCAGGAACAGACAACACACCAGGGAACCAAAAATTGGGAAGAAAGAGCGGGTTGTGGGGGGGGGGAGCCTCAAGGTTTCGTTCCTCTGCTATATTTGATTTTCTGAGCTATGTTGATTTGAGTTGGATCTGATTTTAATAAGCCAGAAAGTCACTATCGACTAATTATTTTCATTTCATTTATTTGATTAATGGTGAAAACCTGGGCAACTTGCACACATCTCGAGTCTCAAGTAATTAACCATCTCAAACTTGAAAGAAAGAAAGAAAAGAACCTCAGGGTACCCCTAGATGTGGAATTTCACATGTGACCAAAAAAAAAGAAAATAAATTGAGGACATGAAAGAGAAGTCATTTGGGGACGTTTGGGGCAGGAGATGGAATTGTGGCTGTTATTGTTATTCTCTCTGAGGCAGATATCAGCCAACTCGAGGAACGCCAATATTTGCCAAAGTACAAGGAATGTAAATAAAAGCAAAAGGTGGCAGGCACCCCCTCCATCCTTCCAACCCCCCGAGTCTAATAACGACTGGGCATGCTCAGTGGTCACCCAAGCCCGTAAGAGGGTGCCAGCCAGAAAAAGAAAAACAGAAAACCAAAGAGTGAGTTCATTTGTTTGAACACTTAATGACTTATAGTTTCGCAAAGAAATCTAAGTCTCAGCAGGCTCCCTCTTTTTGGGTGTGTATGTGTAGGCTGCACTTTAAAAAATGGTGCTTTAAAAAAAAGATGATGATAATGATGATGTAAATGAGGCAGACACAGAGAACACCAAGGTCTGCTCCAGTTGGACTTTCACCTCCCCAGCTTTACATGTTATCATTTGTATTGATTCAATTGTTAATCGCCTTGGGTGGCTTGGCAGGAAGGCGGAATACAAGCACAATGAATAGGTGATAAATGATATTATTTTTACAGACCTAGGCAGACACAGCAACCATATTATTGTTGCACATGTTGATGAGGAAGATAGCAAAATCAGATAGAAGGGCCAACCACATTGGCAACTGATGACTGGGTGAGAATGATTGATGTGTTCCACCAAAACATTGGCTGATTCTGATGTTCACAACGGCCAGTTCTGGACTATGAAATCTAGGTCACCCAATCTTCTTCCCAGAGGCACACCAATGCTTTAGCAACCTGCATTTCTTAGATCTTGGCCAGTGGCTTTGCCACTGCCCCTCCTCCAGGCCACTTCCTGCAGCTTGCACTTCATTTCTCACTATGCCTCCCAGTCCCACTTTCTTTCCAGTGTACTGGTAGGAACTGGTGGCTTTGCACATTGAATAAATCACAGCACAAAAGCAAAATCCCAGTTTGAACCTGAGACCTTCTGCATACAAAGCCGTTGCTCTAACACAGAGAGCTATTCGATGGTGGAACAGACTCCCATGAGAGGTGGCGGGCTCTTCTTCCCTGGAGGTTTCTAAGCAGAGGTTTGATAGTCACCTGCCATGTATGAGCCAATTGAGATTCCTGCAATGCAGGATTGGATAACCCTCGAGGTCCCTTCCAACTCCACAATTCTATGATTCCCCAGTTCCTGTTTTGCTCTGGCTTAATTACTACATGTGCACAACCATAACCTGAAACATGAATGGTGGAGGAACACGCAGCTCAAATTCACTGGTTCCAAAATGGTAGCCATTTCGGAAGAGAGCAGATAATTTGTCTGAAAGTTTCAGCGGGGAGGGAGTTCACTGCACATGTGGTGGAAATGGTGGGTGTTCCTCTTACCATTTTTTGAGTAAATTTTTAACCCCCCCCCCACAGGGGTACAATTATCTCCCCAGGGTGCCCCCGTAATAACACTATCCATGGCTGCTATTACCGCCCTGCCCCGCCCCACTCCCCACCTAGGCCCTTGAAGTGATGACATGTCATGATGTCATCATTCCAGGGAAATTTGAGAGGGGGAGAAAATGGAGTCTGGAGAATTCTGGCCACTGGAAAAAGCATGACCAAAATATGTGGTGAGTAAAACCTGAAAGAATGAAGGAAATAAATAAATAAATAAATAACATTAAAAGAGCCTGCTGGATCAGATTAATGGCCAGCATCCTGTTCTCACAATTGCTGAACAGTTACCTCTGGGAAACCTGCAAGTAGGATTTGAGCACAAGAGCTCCATCCTCTCTTGCAGTTTTGACCAAATGGTATTCAGAAGCATTGCTGCCTGCAATTGTGGAGGCAGAGCATAGCCATTGTGGCTACTAGCCATTGATTGCCCATAAAATCCTCTTATAAAGCCATCAGAAGGAAGGAAGGAAGGAAGGAAGGAAGGAAGGAAGGAAGGAACGAACGAACGAACGAACGAACGAACGAACATATATCATCTTTATCTTCCGGACTCTTCATTACTTGCCCACTTCCCTTTCACCTTTCCCCACATGTGCTACAATGTTCAAAAGCTCAGCCGAAACAATGTCTTTCTCATCAGTACTAGCTCCAGCCATTTCCAGTTGTGCAGTTTCCAGACTTCTGCAGCATCGTCCCATGGCTTCAGTGCAAGCTTTTTATTTCTCCAGCCCCAGCCTTGAGTGCCCTTCTCGCTCATGCCACCACCCCTTCTGCTGTGGAATACGAGACCTGCTCTGACGGCACATTTCAGCACCCAACCAAGCCTTGCATCAGCCCCGGCAACGACATAATCACCACCACCTCCCTGGGAGGAGGTAAGGGAGGAAAGCCAGTGGCAATTTCACCTGTCTGAAATAAAGACATCCAAATTGGCCCTTGATGATATGGCTGGATTGGTGGTAGCTAATGGCCATTTGTCATTGATCATTGCAGGTTCTATTATTTAGATGATACGGTACATATCGTCCCAGGCTGGACAGTAATCTCTCACATAATTTCAGCAAAGGAAAGTGAGGGGAGAAAGGAAAGATGTCAGAGTGCCACCTTGACAAATGGCTCCTTTTGTCGAGTCGGTATATTCACGAAGGAGTGGCGGGGAGTGTGGGTGGGGGAAGCTACCTAGAAAGAGGGAGCCGGCAGATAAGCATGAAGTGACAGTAATTACTTGAAGCCGGCCTTGCAGAAATTCTCTGAGATCATACTCCTGGAAGGAAATACACCGGAGGTTTTCTACATGCTGCTGTAATTATTACACCCTTCTCAGCCATGTCCTTTGGCTCACAGCTGAATTACTCACCGGCGGCAAGTGAAAATGACATCCCATCATTTAAACGGGGCGGGAAGGGAAGCACATCAGGCTGGTCCATGACAGCCTCAATGTGGAGGAGCCACCCTTCCCACCTTTAAGAGATGTGGCCAAGGAAAATGACCTGCAAAGGCCGTGTAAAATATAGGCACGATGGCATCCTCTTTCCAGAGGATGGACCGAGTACGTTAGATGGGATTCTGGGGGCAGAAAGTTGCCAATAAGCAGTGTGGAACTGGGACCTACCAAAAATGCAAGAGCCACAGATAAATTGTCCATGACACATGGCCACCCACCCTCTGTTTTAAAACCTTCAATGACTGGGAGTCCAGCACCTTCTGAGATCACCCGTTCCACAGTTGAAAAGCTCTTGCTTTAAGAAAGTTCTTCCTAATGTTGCTGTATATTCTCCAGGGCTATGCAAAGCACCCCCCTTCATGGATCAATGCCTTGTCGTGGCGAAGGGGCTTGAATAACTCAGAGAAGCTATGAGCTATGCCATGCAGGGCCACCCAAGATGGACAGGTCATAGTGGAGAGTTTTGACTAAACGTGATCCACCTGGAGAAGGAACTGGCAAGCCACTCCAGTATCCCTGCCAAGAAAACTCCATGGACAAAGACAACAGGCATATAAAAGTTATGACGCTGGAAGATGAGCCCCTCAGGTCGGAAGGCGTCCAACATGCTACTGAGGAAGAGCGGAGGATAAGTACAAGTAGATTCAGAGCTGATGAAGCGGCTGGGCCAAAGCCGAAAGGACGCTCAGTTGCGGATATGCCTGGAAGCGAAAGGAAAGTCCGATGCTGTAAAGAAAAATATTGCATAGGAACCTGGAATGTAAGAACCATGAATAGAGGTAAGCTGGATGTGGTCAAAAATGAGATGACAAGAATAAATATCGACATCCTGGGCATCAGTGAACTAAAATGGAAGGGAATGGGCGAATTCAGTTCGGGTGACTATCATATCTACTACTGTGGGCAAGAATCCTGTAGCAGAAATGGAGTGGCCCTCATAGTCAACAAAAGAGTGGCAAAAGCTGTAATGGGATGCAATCTCAAAAATGACAGAATGATCTCGATACGAATCCAAGGCAGACCTTTTAACATCACAGTAATCCAAGTTTATGCACCAACTACTGGTGCTGAAGAAAGTGAAATTGACCAATTCTATGAAGACCTACAACAACTTCTAGAAATGACACCAAAGAAGGATGTTCTTCTCATTACAGGGGATTGGAATGCTAAAGTAGGGAATCAAGAGATAAAAGGAACAACTGGCAAGTTTGGCCTTGGAGTTCAAAATGAAGCAGGGCAAAGGCTAATAGAGTTCTGTCAAGAGAACAAGCTGGTCATCACAAACACTCTCTTCCAACAACACAAGAGACGACTCTACACATGGATATCACCAAATGGGCAGCATCGAAATCAGATTGATTATATTCTCTGCAGCCAAAGATGGAGAAGCTCTATACAGTCAGCAAAAACAAGACCTGGAGCTGATTGTAACTCAGATCATCAGCTTCTTATAGCAAAATTCCAGCTTAAACTGAAGAAAGTAGGAAAAACCACTGGGCCAGTAAGATACAATCTGAATCAAATCCCTTATGAATACACAGTGGAAGTGAGGAACAGGTTTAAGGATTTAGATTTGGTGGACAGAGTGCCTGAAGAACTATGGATGGAGGCTCGTAACATTATACAGGAGGCAGCAATGAAAACCATCCCAAGGAAAAGGAAATGCAAGAAAGCAAAATGGCTGTCCAACGAGGCCTTACAAATAGCGGAGGAGAGGAGGCAAGCAAAATGCAAGGGAGATAGGGAAAGATACAGGAAACTGAATGCAGATTTCCAAAAAACAGCAAGGAGAGACAAGAGGGTCTTCTTAAATGAGCAATGCAAAGAAATAGAGGAAAACAATAGAATGGGGAAAACCAGAGATCTGTTCAAGAAAATTGGTGATATGAAAGGAACATTTCGTACAAAGATTACCATAATCAAGGACAAAAGTGGTAAGGACCTAACAGAAGCAGAAGACATCAAGAAGAGGTGGCAAGAATACACAGAGGAATTATACCAGAAAGATATGGAGGTCTCATACACCCCAGGTAGTGTGGTTGCTGACCTTGAGCCAGACATCTTGGAGAGTGAAGTCAAATGGGCCTTAGAAAGCATTGCTAATAACAAGGCCAGTGGAAGTGATGATATTCCAGCTGAACTATTTAAAATTTTAAAAGATGATGCTGTTAAGGTGCTACACCCAATATGCCAGCAAGTTTGGAAAACTCAGCAATGGCCAGAGGATTGGAAAAGATCAGTCTACATCCCAATTCCAAAGAAGGGCAGTGCCAAAGAATGCTCTAACTACCGCACAATTGCGCTCATTTCACACGCTAGCAAGGTTATGCTTAAAATTCTACAAGGCAGGCTTAGGCAGTATGTGGACCGAGAACTCCCAGAAGTGCAAGCTGGATTTCGAAAGGACAGAGGAACCAGAGACCAAATAGCAAACATGCGCTGGATTATGGAGAAAGCTAGAGAGTTCCAGAAAAACGTCTACTTCTGCTTCATTGACTATGCAAAAGCCTTTGACTGTGTCGACCACAGCAAACTATGGCAAGTTCTTAAAGAAATGGGAGTGCCTGATCACCTCATCTGTCTCCTGAGAAATCTCTATGTGGGACAAGAAGCTACAGTTAGAACTGGATATGGAACAACTGATTGGTTCAAAATTGGGAAAGGAGTACGACAAGGTTGTATATTGTCTCCCTGCTTATTTAACTTATATGCAGAATTCATCATGAGAAAGGCTGGACTAGATGAATCCCAAGCCGGAATTAAGATTGCCGGAAGAAATATCAACAACCTCAGATATGCAGATGACACAACCTTGATGGCAGAAAGCGAGGAGGAATTAAAGAACCTTTTAATGAGGGTGAAAGAGGAGAGCGCAAAATATGGTCTGAAGCTCAACATCAAAAAAACCAAGATCATGGCCACTGGTCCCATCACCTCCTGGCAAATAGAAGGGGAAGAAATGGAGGCAGTGAGAGATTTTACTTTCTTGGGCTCCTTGATCACTGCAGATGGTGACAGCAGTCACGAAATTAAAAGACGCCTGCTTCTTGGGAGAAAAGCAATGACAAACCTAGACAGCATCTTAAAAAGCAGAGACATCACTTTGCCGACAAAGGTCCGTATAGTTAAAGCTATGGTTTTCCCAGTAGTGATGTATGGAAGTGAGAGCTGGACCATAAAGAAGGCTGATCGTCGAAGAATTGATGCTTTTGAATTATGGTGCTGGAGGAGACTCTTGAGAGTCCCATGGACTGCTAGAAGATCAAACCTATCCATTCTTAAGGAAATCAGCCCTGAGTGCTCCCTGGAAGGACAGATCGTGAAGCTGAGGCTCCAATACTTTGGCCACCTCATGAGAAGAGAAGAATCCTTGGAAAAGACCCTGATGTTGGGAAAGATTGAGGGCACTAGGAGAAGGGGACGACAGAGGACAAGATGGTTGGACAGTGTTCTCGAAGCTACGAACATGAGTTTGACCAAACTGCGGGAGGCAGTGCAAGACAGGAGTGCCTGGCGTGCTATGGTCCATGGGGTCACGAAGAGTCGGACACGACTAAACGACTAAACAACAACAACATGCAAAGCACCCCAAATTGAGTTAGTGGGTCTGATTTGGTGATCCAGTTGGGCTCTGATTTAATGCCCCAAATAAGCAGCATTGTTCTGCCCTAACAATTAATTAGAATATAAAACCCTGCTCCTCCTGCACACACCTTTTGACGGCTCCAGATTTCTCCAGGTGGCTCCGACTCAGAGAAATCTCAGTCCGCTTCAGTCTGCTCCAGATAAATCCTGTAGTGGCTCAAACCTGCCCTCTTCAGTTTGGGATCCAGGGTTTTTCTGGATCAGATGCACAGCTTTAGTTTTATCACATTATAGGATGAGGAACTAGACAGGCAAGCAATCCCTCTGCACTACATTGGGTTGAGCTGTTGATGCATCAATCACCTGCCATCAGAATGACACTGGGGGTCTTTCTTCTCCATAGAGGTTTTGTTGGGCCCCTTTGAAATCACTGTGCAAGGCAGCACACTGAAAAGGGCTTCTGGAGACCCCACAACTAGGTGATAGAATCTAACAGGAGTTCTCCTCTTCTAGCTGCCCATGCTCTTCTCCATGGCACCCTATTACATCTTCCCCCCCAAAAAGTTGTCCATCTTCCTTTTTCAATTGACACACAACCTTCCATGAGTAATAAGCAAGAATATTCCTCAAGGAACTGGGTTGTTTTTTTTTTTCCTTTGCCTCTAGCAAAAAAAAAAAAAAAACAATTCTTCCAAGAACCAAACAGCACATTTTTGCCCAGAGGCTTTGGTGAAAATGTGCCATTGTGTGATTTATTTATTTATTTTTTAAAAAGAGAAAAATAAATTTATGGAGAACAAACAGGGAAAGCGATCCAAGGTATTTCCCTGCCTTATATTGAGTCAAACCATAGGTTTGTTGAGCTTACGGCTGCCACCTGTTCCCCAGTTCAATAAATCATTCCTTATTTAGTAGCATAAATGTTAGCATTGGATTAAGAGCCGTTCTTTGAAATAAGAAACTGACAATAAGCTTAAACCAGACTGGTATGATGTGTTTTCACAGGGAATGGCTCTCTCGTGGTACCTGAAACCAGGGTGGGGAAGCTCTGATCAGTCACAACTACCCAATCCTCTTGATCCAGCCCTTATAGCTCTCCTGCAGGCCAGACCGCTTCTTCGTCCTGTTTCACAGCCATCTAAAATGGATTTTTCAAGGTGTCCTGAAATGGTGTCCATGAACTGTGATATTTGCTGTGATATGTTGCTTTGAGTTACTTTGGTGGGAAAGCAACAACAACTAAGAAGTTTAACTGATAACAAATTAATAAAAATAATCATGTCCAATTTTGCTTGCTAGAGTGGAGACATGTGTATGTGGATGTGTGACCAGACATTCTTGACTTTTGGAACAACTGTGTCCACATTTGCCTCTAGCTCCACCTACCGCTGGAGGCTGCCTATAGGTGAAGGTGGCATTCAGACTGAAAAAAGATTCCCATCCTCTTCCTTAAATGAGCAAATGTACAGTGACTTATGCCTCTATGAGCAGCAGGAGACTCCTGAGGCATCTCAAAGACTCAGCAGTGAAACACAACTGTTGAACCCTGAATTGACATTGATAGCCAGGTCATACAGTCTGGTCTAGTATTTAGAGGGCTGGAATGCAGGCTGCCAGGGTGGGGGGTTGTTTGTTTGTTTGTTTTTATACTGCCCTTCATCTACAGATCCCAGGGCACAGCACAACATAAAAATGCAATATAGAAGCACAAAATGCATGATAAAAACAAGAACAACAACCAGTACTATTTTTCTAGAAGAAGAGGTGCTGAAACTCACCATGAACATCTCCCTGAAAGGTGCCAGAACTCAGTTTTGTTGCGTTCCAGCTGAAAAAAAAGCCCAGGCCCACAAAAACCAACAACCTCCTCCTTCCCTCCCTCCCTCCCTCCCTCCCTCCCTCCCTCCCTCCCTCCCACAAACACTATTAAAAGGGATGTTTGCTGTTGTTTAGTCGTGTCCGATTCTTCGTGACCCCATGGACCAGAGCACGCCAGGCACTCCTGTCTTCCACTGCCTCCTGCAGTTTGGTCAAACTCATGTTGGTAGCTTCGAGAACACTGCCCAACCATCTCATCCTCTGTCGTTTCCTTCTCCTAGTGCCCTCCATCTTTCCCAACATCAGGATCTTTTCCAGGGAGTCTTCTTCTCTCATGAGGTGGCCAAAGTATTGTAGCCTTGGCTTCAGGATCTGTCCTTCCAGTGAGCACTCGGGACTGATTTCTTTCAGAATGGATAGGTTTGATCTTCTTGCAGTCCATGGAACTCTCAAGATTCTCCTCCAGCACCATAATTCAAAAGCATCAATTCTTTGGCGATCAGCCTTCTTTATGGTCCAGCTCTCACTTCCATACATCACTACTGGGAAGACCATAGCTTTAACTATACGGACCTTTGTTGGCAAGGTGATTAAAAGGGATATAAGGGGTTAATAAGCCCAAGGCCTGGTTGAAGAGGAACATTTCTGCCTGGGACCTGAAGGTGTATAATAAAAGCACCAGGTGAACCTCCCTGTGGTGAGCATTCCACAAACAAGGAGCCACCACAGAAAAGGCCCATTCTTGTGTTGCCGCCCTCCAGACCTCATGTGGAGGAGGCACATGAACAATGGCCTCAGATGATGATCTCATGGTCCAGATAGGTTCATATAGAGAGAGGTATTGCAGTCCTGAGCCATTTAAAGCTTTATATGTCAAAATCAGCACTTTGAACTGGATTCAGAATCCAATTGGGATTGGTGCAGTCAAGACCAGGATCAGTGCAATATGCTCAAAACATCTTGTTCCAGTGAGCAGCCTGGGCCCCAAATTCTGCACCAGCAGAAGTTTCCAAACCATCTTCAGAGGCAGTCCTAAGTTGTCTCCTGCCCATACTGGTTTGCACAGAAGCTTGCACTAAGTCATTTAGAGACTGCTGGTGAGGCTGAAGTTGAACTCTGGGACAGACTACAGATGGCAGGATGAGTGCTATTCTTCTGCAAGCAAATGAGAAGCCACAGAGTCCAGTGCTGTGATTAATAATAATAATAATAATAATAATAATAATAATAATAAATTTTTATTTATACCCCACCCTCCCCAGTCAAAACCAGGCTCAGGGTGGCTAACACCAATAAAATTACAAGAAGACATAAAATAAAAGAAAACAATTAATTAAATACAGATTAAAATACAGTATTAAAATTTAAAATGCAGCCTCATTTTAATTGAGGAGCTAAAGTGAACACAACAGCTTAATAACTGCTGGTATTGGTCCATGGAGTCACAAATAATGCTCATGAATGGTTGGTTCCTCATCATCCTGGAAAAAAAGTAGGGTACCACAGGGTTCTGTCCTAGGCCCATTGTTGTTCAATGCCTTCATATGGTTGAAGTTGGATGAACTTGGATGAAGGAATTGAGGGACGCTCATCCAATTTGCAGATGACACCAAACTGGGAGGGTTAGCTAATGTCACAGAAGACAGAATCAAGATGATCTTAATAGATGGGCCCAAACTAACAAAATGAATTTCAAGAGGGACAAATGCAAGCTCCTGCTCTTAGGCAGGAATAAACAGATGCACAAATGTAAAATGGAAGACTCCTGGCTTGCCAGTAGTATATGTGAAAAGGATCTAGGGGTCTTAGTAGACCGCAAGCTTCACAAGAGTCAACAGTGTAAGACAGCAGCAAAAAAAAGCTAATGCTCTTCTAGGCTGCATCAACGTAAGTCTAGTGTCCTGATGAAGGGAAGTAATAGTACCGTTCTATTCTGCCTCGGTCTGACCACACCTAGAGTCCTGTGCTCAGTTCTGGGCACCACAATTTAAGAAGGATATTGACCAGATGGAATGCGACCAAGATGATCAAGTGTCTGGAAAGCAAGCCTTATGAGGAACGGTTGAGGGGATTCATGCAGTGGGTCAAAAGCTTTAAATTAATAGTCAAGGACAATGGATGCAGAAAATGATTATGTTCCTTTGTATATTTCTCTGGAGCCCCATCTGAATTATATAGTTAAAATACCATTATTCCTATCAAAGAACTGCAATTTTCAGTGTTCTTTAATACCCAATACCTTTTCCTAGGGTACTCAAAGTGCTTAAGCTCTGTGAGAGGGGTCTCCCAACAAGTCTCAGCACCCTTAACAAACTACAGTTTCCAGTATTATACAGGGACTGTTTAAACTGTTTAAACATGGCTGTTTAAAGAGGAATGATAGTGTTGTAAATGTATAGTGCAGGGGGTTCTTTGGGGAATGGGGGAGGAGTCACGATGAGTTGGCTGTGACTGACATTGTAAAATTTCCACATTTTTTTTTCAAATTTTAATTTATTAAAATCATATACCACCCTTCATCAAGAGACCCCAGAATAAAATACAAGATAAAACACAAGTAAATAATTAAGCTGAAACTAAACAACCCCTTCTTCCCACAGTTACTTTTAGAAGACTTTAGGCTAAATAAAAAATAAAATAAATAAAAATAGAAGGCTTTAGGCTATTAATCAGCCAAAGTCCTGGTTGAAGAGGAACATGGCAACAAATACAAAATTGAGGAAAAGAGGCCCTGCAAGAAACACCACCACCACCACCACCCCCAGAAACCGTTCACAAAAACATAAACTTTGGCTGCTATCAAATTGCAAAGATTTTACAATAGCAACGGATGGTGCCTTAATGTTTCATTCCCCTCCCTTATTTCATTCTTAATTGCCTTTTTATTGTACATATATTTACTATCGCGGAGGGCCTTGGGAGGGGTTCGTCATGAAAGGTGCCACTACAAGAAAGTTGTATTGATCAAATGATAAGCAAAGGAATCAAAGGAGGAAGCTATTTCCTAATCAACGTGCATATTACATGAAGGGCTGAATGATTTTCCTTCTCTCCTTTTATATTCGTATTGGCTGAAAGTTTTGCTGCTTTCCAATTAATACTCCCTGCTGGATCTTTGATTGACAACTTGACTTCCGTCAGCCTTCCTCGGCAAACTCCTGTAGAAAGGTTTAATTGTGTTTGTAATTAATTGGATTTTAATCAGACTGTATGAAAGAAATTTTGTGGAAGGCTTCTCTCTCTCTCTCTTTTAAAAAAATGCCTCGTGGTAGATTGCTTGTGAGGCAAAATATTAAATGCTACAATATCTTGAATGGCAAATTAAAATGTATTCACAATTCAATACAAAACTCATTAGATTAGTTAACATTTGAAGAACGGCTCCAAATTTTGCAAGGGGAGAAAAGGGGGAAACTTGAAGCTCAGTTTATTTGAAACCCGACTTCTGTCTGGAGGAATCGAACTGACAAGATACAGATCTCTCGAGCCTTTTAAATGACTTACACTGAAATGCATAAACATTGGTGAATAATGTACGGCGGGAAATAATTTTCTGCACAACATAGCAGTGTGTGTCAAAATGACATTTGCCTCTATCAGAAAGATACATTCTAAATATGGGAGGCAATTAAAGGCACACAGAGAAACAAACATTTCCTTCCTGTTATCTCCAAGTACCAACTGGTAATGAATTGAATGAAGAAATCTATGTGGGAGTTGGTGGTCTTTTCAGCATCCTGGACACCCCAACAAGTCTCTTGACCCCAGTTTTCTACATTCACCTGCGGCTTCTCTTTCCCACACCCACATTAAATCTGAGCCCAGAAAGGGTTTTTCTTTTTATAATGTCTTCTAAAAAGCTGGTCTACAACTCAAACTCATCTGGGGAGGGAGGCTCTCCTCACGTTTTAGCAATCACAACTTAAATCTCTCTTTTTAAAAAAGTTGCAAAATTCCAAGAACTCCATGAAATGTGGAATATTCAGGCATGCAAAATAATCTGGGAGTCTTTGCTCCACCCCATTGAAGGAGGAAGTCTTGAGTGTCTTGATCCTGAGTGGAAGAGATGAGTTCACATGGCCAAGATTGGCTAATAGGCCTATAAAAGGTGGCCACTCCTAAGCTCTTTCTCTGCTTTGTTCTTCCATATCTTGTCCGCTCACTCTTTGAGCAGTGTGGGCTTTGCCAGTCACCATTTTGGACTGAGTGGGATATTTTTTCCCTTCATGGGAAGAGGGTATTTGCTTCCGCCAGACAGTTTGGGTGATGGAGGGATCACTCACAGCATCCATTCAAAGCACATAGGTTCCCACAAAGGGATACTGGGAACTGTAGTTTGGCCCTCACAGAGCAACAATTCCCAGCACCCTTAACAAACTACAGTTCCCAGGATTCTAAGAACTAAAACCTCGAGGGACAGCAGCAATTTTCAAATGAGTGGCGGAGTCACAGGTGACGTTCTTGTCACTTTGATAGACAGAATCAAATAGTGCTTGAGTGTGTTTATGGAGAGAGGGGAGGGAAGAAACCTACATACCTCCAGCTTCATGACTCTTTGATGTCAGGGAAATGTTCTTGAACACAGGAAAAACTGAACACCAATTTGTTAAAAGGAAGATAAAAAACAGAGTGCATCAGAATCAACTTAAGGTTACTTGTAACCATGGAGCACAAGCAGAGCTGGAAAAGGATGATTAAATATGCTTTGTAATATCTGATCCCCCAAGCCAGTCAAATAAACAGTAAGAGTTTCCTTAAAATTTACCTTGTTCCTTTCTTCTTCTTTTTAAAGTACACCCAATCACCCTCTTCTTTTGCCGTCCCTAGACTCTGTTTTGCACATGGATGCATTGAGGATAATGGACCCTCTCGCTGTCCCAGCCTTAATTTCTGTCACCACCACCACTTCTGCTGATGCACTGAAATTGTTTATATTCGGGCGTGCGTGCATGTGTGAATGTTCCTACTGCAGATCCAGCCGTGACAAAAATGAGAGCCAGGAGGATGGGGAGCATGCAAGCTTTCTCCTATTAGATTCCTTACATGCGTAGGATTTGAGAAGATATTCTCCAAAAAGCACCATTGCCCCAGCAGCCCCCTTTTCAGTGCACAGGGTTAAGATAAGAGGTTGGGTATTATATGAAACTTGATATTGTTGATTCGGTGGGTGGTAGAAGTTCATGTGAAAAAGATTTATGGGTTGCATCTAACTAAGTTCTGCTAAGAGTAGTTGCGCTGAAATTAACGGAACTAAGCTAGCCCTGTTAATGGATCTATGCCGAATGGGCACAATCCTAAGTGTCTCAGTTAATCACAAACTGAACATGAACCAGCAGTGTTTTGTGGCTGGTAAAATGGCACAAATATGGATGCATCATGCCAGGAACCTAAGAATCAAGAGTTCCATTCTATTCTGTGTTGGTCAAGCGAATTTTGCAGCATTGCTCCAGTCCTGGGTGTCTGTGTTAAAATGGACCTTGATAAACTGGAGCATACGTCCAAAGGTTGGTGACTGGGATGGTGAGGGGCCCGAAAATCAAATCTTGTGAGGGAT
Organism: Zootoca vivipara; assembly: GCF_963506605.1. Classification (NCBI taxonomy): domain Eukaryota; kingdom Metazoa; phylum Chordata; class Lepidosauria; order Squamata; family Lacertidae; genus Zootoca; species Zootoca vivipara. Next base: position 58,089,760 of record NC_083286.1, on the reverse strand, counting down.
TGATATTTTATTTTATTTTTCTATTTATTTGGTATGTGTTTATCCTAGAGAAGAAAATATTAAGTGGGCCTGAGGGGCTGCCATGAAGAAGATGGAGAGGAATTCACTATGTTGCTCCAAAGAGCCAAACCAGATACAGTGGGTGGAAATTTCAAGGAAGCAAATTTGAGCTAAGCATTAGGAGCTAAACTTCTGAATGGAACAGGACCATGGACGGTTCCATGGACCAGTGGGCTCTTCTTTGAGGAACATATTTAAGCAGAGGCTACATGACCAATGTTTAGTCAATTAGTTGCGTCCAACTCTTTGTGACCCCTGGTGTGCTCTGGTCCATGGGGTCAAGAAGAGTTCGACACAACGAATCGACTAAACAACGACACATGACCAATTTTCAGAGATACTATAGTTGCATCCTGTGGTGCAGATTCTGTGTTGAGTAGGGAGTTGGACCAGAAGACATCCAAGGTCCCTTCCAGCTAGGAAAGTTGTAGAAGTCTGATGAAAATAGAAGCAGAAATTGCTGGTGTTCACTTATTCATACCATGCCTGGAACAGAAATCTATCCATTTGATACAGCTGGTATTTGCTGCTGCTGTTGTTTCAGTCCATAAATGATAGACAATTGATTACATTCCCCCCTGTGGACATTGTATTTCCTTTGCACTGAAATGAATGGAATGGAGAAACAATGGCAGTGCAATTAATTCTGTAAATTAGGTAAATTACCATGTTTTTGCCACCGCAGACAACAAGATGAATAATGGAGTTTTTGGTGGAAGATGATTTGCAGTGGAATGGAAGCAGTACTGCATTTGACAAATATACAATGGAATGGAAAATGGTGCCCTCTTACATCCCTGCTTCCATCTCCATGATTCTGTCATGAAGCCACCTCTAGTTTGCCATGTTAAAAGTTGGCAACCACCCAGTTGTCAATGCTTCTGAGCATTTCCTCCCAGCAAGTTTGACCAAGTACAAAAGTCCCCCTTGAAGTTTTGATTTGCACAGTCTCTCCCGTTCCGTTATCTCTGTCACCTTCACAGAAAAGAAAGAATGACTCTTCGAAGAAGCCTCCCGGGTAGTGTATGATTTAAGGTCACCCAGGAATGAGTTAGCTGTACATTAAGTTATACCAAGCTGATAACAAGATGGATTTAGAAAGTGATGAGAAATGACAGAGTACACATGTACGTTAAAGCAGATGACAGGAAATTGAAAACATTACTGTAACTTATTAAAGATTGATTTTCCAGACATTCCTTGATATCGTTTGACAAAAACAAATGTTAATGGTAACAAAAGCTGAAACAACCTGATGGGTTTGTAGCCTAGGTGTTGCGAACGAAAAGTGGAGGGGATACAGAATTCTTTGGCGAGTGGTACCACTGCATGTGACCTTGAACAAAGTCTTCCAAGGTCAAAAGGTACTAAGTGATGCTTCTAACTTTGGTCTCTCTTAACAGTTTTGCAACGGGATCATAAAGTCAAATGACTGGTTTCCCATTTTAGCAAGCGTCCTGAAATTCAGGGATTAGAGAAGTTTACAACAACTGATATTAAAAAAAAAATGTCACAGAGTTAATGAGCCCACATTGTTTGGCCACCTTCCCTTGTTACCAACATCAGAAAATAATAGCATCCCTGCAAGGCACTATGGTTTCAGAAAATTTGACAAGAACACCCAATACATACAAACAGGCAATGTTTCAAGCGAGGGCTTAAAATGCGGTGCTCATTTAGTTTGTAACAATAACCCCCAGGAAAGTCTCCACTCTTCTCTACACAATAAGACTCCACCCTCCTTCATTTCATCTGGCACACTGTCACTCAAGATGGGGAAACTCTTCAGAATATATAAAGAGTCCTGCTGGGTCAGTCCAAAGGCCCATCTACTCATGCATTCTGTTCTCCTATGAAAAGAGGGTGGTAAGTCTCCAAACTGATGTAAAAAATAATAGAGAGAAGGAGAAAGTTTAGGTCATTATTGCAAAGGAACCGAATCTCTGGACTGGGTCACAATCATTTGGGATTCACACAAGTTTTGATTGTCACATCCCTTTTTAACATTCAGTATTTAAATATCCAAACAAATACGAATAAAGAAATTTTACCCAACTCATTATTGAGGTATCATAGTGATGAGATGCAGGTACCTTGAAATTTCAAAATATGCATCAAAATGTGGTTTCTCGAAATTTCACAATGTAGATTAAAATTTTATTGGTTTGATGGTTTCTATTTGTGTTTTCCTTCCCATTTTGAAGCTCACCCACCATAAATCCTGAATTTATTATTATCCTACTGCCATACAGCACAATGCGAACTCAAGATCCGTTGCAGTGAAAAAGTTTGGATTTGATGGATCTTGGGCTTTGCTGAAGTTCAGTCAGGGCTTTGACAGTGTGAGTCTCTCCCCCTGGCTGAGCCATAGATATATGGGCATAAGTCCCTCCCATTGGCTCAGGCAGAGGAACTGGAGCCAGGAGAACTTACCACAAAGTAAGTCCCCCCTCCCAAGGGGCATTTCTCAGAGTGTGGTGGGACAGGACAAGGAGAGACTTAATCTATTCAAAACCCCTTTCAGCTTGATCATGTGACCTAGCAACCCAGAAAAAACATAGCTAACAAAAAGGGTGCTGTAAATCAAATTCTTCCAAATTCCAACTGAACAGAGTTTGAAATAGGGGTAACTTAAGCCAGTAACTTAGGGACCCAGGTGGCGCTGTGGTTAAACCACTGAGCCTAGGGCTTGCTGATCAGAAGGTCGGCGGTTCGAATCCCTGCGACGGGGTGAGCTCCCATTGCTTGGTCCCAGCTCCTGCCAACCTAGCAGTTCTAAAGCACGTCAAAATGCAAGTAGATAAATAGGAACCGCTACAGCGGGAAGGTAAACGGCGTTTCCGTGTGCTACTCTGGTTTGCCAGAAGCGGCTTTGTCATGCTGGCCACATGACCTGGAAGCTATACGCCGGCTCCCTTGGCCAATAATGTGAGATGAGCACGCAACCCCAGAGTCGGTCACGACTGGACCTAATGGTCAGGGGTCCCTTTACCTTTTAAGCCAGTATAACTTATTGCCAGCTTTCTGTAGTGAAGCTTGCTCTGTAATTGTTGAGAACTAACTTCTTCATTGAGAATCCAACACAGGATGTGCAAGTTTAGTTGTTGACTTTAGATACAAGTGAGGCACCAAGAAGCAATAAGGTATATTCTGTTGTATCAGAAGTCTGTCATTAATCAGCATAACTAATGAAGACATGAGGCTATTTCTATGCTAATGCAAATGTATTATTAAACTGCAAAACACGTTCTATGCAAAGGAGGACATTTTACATTGATAATTAATATGTCTCAAGTATATTATTTTCACCTCTAGGGAAGAATCTCTTGAGCTCCACAAAGTTGCAATGAAAGTGTCTGCCACTGTCATACATCTTGTGGATACCTCCCTGCAAAGGAGACTGTTGTTTTGTAATTATTCTGCCTTTCATCTACAGCTTTGAAAGAATCCCACCTTGCACCTCTCACCTGTTCACTAGACGTTCTCTCCACCAGTGATGGGGCCTTTCTCCCATTATTTTCTCAACACTTGGGGAATGAATTTGTTTAGTCAGAGTCCATGTTGGAGTCTAATCAGCCCCCACAGAGCTCCTGCTGATGTCACTAGGATAGCCACATGATGTGACCCCACTCTCAATTCTTCCAATGAGTCTCCAAGCACCTTCCCCTTTCCTCACTGTCTAGCCTCCTCCTACCTCTCCCTAACAACCTCCCTTTTACTCACAAATTTTGCTGCCGAAGCATGAAAAAAATGCTTTCTGCTCCTGTCTTCTTCCTTCCTTTGTGAGCCAGGAACTAGTGAGGGCTAGGAAATACCTTGGGAAAGGCAGGTGGAGGAGATAATAATATGAAATGGAGAAAAACCTTTGGGGTCATAATACTTGTCTCCCATTTCAGCCAAGCATTCTATCCACCAACAGTCAAATCCCAAGCCCATAAACATGAATTTGAGTGACACCATTGGTAATTTGATCTGTATCAATTTGGCCATCGTATTTTTTAAAATCTAATTTTCTTCTTTGGCCGTCCCTCGTAGCCGAATAAGATTGCCTTTCATAAACACGGTTTTAACAATGAGTCCGTAAGTAACTGTAGAGGCCAGTTCTGGATCCACACATCCTTCCACAGTGGGGACATAGGTTTCCGGGCAGGAGTTGATCGTGGTGTGGACTTACCAAGTGTGCCTTCCTCTTAACATGTTTCTCCTTTTCGTCCTGAGTTTGAGTGTCTTCAAAGCCCACAGCACCTTTGGTAAAGGCTGTTCTCCAACTGGAGCACTCACAGGCCAGTGTCGCAGTTTTCGGTGTTTATGCTACTTTTAAGAGAGAGAGAAAGATTTGCCTTGAGAGAGTCTTTGAACCTCTTTTGTTGACCACCAGCATTATGTTTACCATTTTTAAGATCGGAATAGAATAGTTGCTTTGGGAAATGATAATCTGGCATCTGAACAGCATGACCAGTCCAAAGAAGTTTATCTCTGTCCATACCTTTGTTGCACTCTGTCTCTGCCATTATTTCATAATATATCCTTTCCCGTGGTCTTTATCCTCAGGAAATCTTCCTGAAGTCGAAGAATCACAGTATGCCAATGATCTCATCTCAAGAATTTACAGCAGAAGTACAAATTAAAGATGAGCTTCCTATTTCTCTCTTCCCCAACCAAGGAATTCAGAAGCCGAAGAGAGAGAGAGAGAAAAGTCTCCAGAATTCCTAGCCACTGAAATTCTCTTAATGTGAAATTCGTGTTAAATTTGGAGATCCTCATTTGCCAAAACAAGGGTCTTAGAAATCTTGACTTCCCTCAAAATACCTCTGGCTTTGCTTAACATTTGCCTGAAGAGGAACCCCAAATTTGCTTTGAATGTAGCTGTGGGGTAATATCTCTGTGGCGACTCTCAGCACAGGGCCCCCAAGAATGCTAAGGAATAGCATTTAAAAGGTCAGCAACATTTCTCAAAGTGTGAAAGGAGGAGGAGGGGAGGTCTGCCATGTCTCATGTCTAGCTTGCCAAGGAATAAAAGAAGAAGGTCCTTGGAAAGAGATTTATTCCAGGGATTTTGGAACAAAACCATCTTCGGGGGGGGGGGATACTGCAGATATATAAATAATATATACATAAGAAATGGGATAATAAACTTTAGGCTATGATGCATTCTCATAGCCTTTCACTAAATGGATGGAAAACAAAATTAACAAGTTCTGTGGTTTTTTTCTAACCAACAAAACAAAACAAAGCACCTTCATAAAATGTTTCAAGTCAAATTCATCTTGCAAAAACAGAACACTTGAAAATGAGAAGCAATTCCTTAAAAATGTGAACATTTCTATTTATAGCGACCCTGAAGAAGGATTTGTTCCAAAATGCACAGGGCCGGAAATAACTATCATTTCAAGCATCTAGAGATTCCTCCATCTGCTCCCCACCTTCTCTCCCTCTGTTTTCCAGTTGGGTTTAATGTCTATGTTGCCAACATACCTTTTCTCAGGTAACAATTGAGGCAAATGTAGAAGGTGCTGGTTTGTTTGTCTGTTTGTTTTTAGTCAAGCTAAGGCAAAAAGCATTTTCATCAAATGAGTGGGATTTCTTTGGGTTTATTTTATTTCCTGGGTTGCGTGCTCATCTCGCATTATTGGCCGAGGGAGCCAGCGTACAGCTTCCAGGTCATGTGGCCAGCATGACTAAGCCACTTCTGGCGAACCAGAGTAGTGCACGGAAACACCATTTACCTTCCCGTTGTAGCGGTACCTATTTATCTACTTGCACTTTAGACGTGCTTTAGAACTGCTAGGTTGGCAGGAGCTGGGACCGAGCAACAGGAGCTCACCCCACCGACCGTCTCATTGGCAAGCCCTAGGCTCTGTGGTTTAACCCACAGCGCCACCTGAATCCCTTTGAAGCAGTCATAGCTTCCCTCAAATAAAGCTGTGAACTGTAGTTACAGGTAGGTAGTCGTGTTGGTCCGAGTCGAAACAAAATAAAAAAATTCCTTCAGTAGCACCTTAAAGACCAACTAAGTTTTTATTTTGGTATGAGCTTTCGTGTGCATGCACACTTAATCAGATAGGATGATAGGGAACTGTACAGATAGGGAACTGTAATTTGTTAAGGATGCTGAGAATTGCCAGGAGACCACTATTTCTGAAACACTGGCCTGTGAGCACTCCAGTTGGAGAACAGCCTTTTACCAAAGGTGACATGGGCTTTGAAGACACTCAAACTCAGGATGCAAGGGAGAAACGTGCTAAGAGGAAGGCACGCTTGGCAAATCCAAACCATGATCAACTCCCGCCCGGAAACCAATGTCCCCACTGTGGAAGGATGTGTGGATCCAGAATTGGCCTCCAGTCACTTACGGACTCATTGTTAAAACCATGTTTATGGAAGACAATCTTACTCGGCTACAAGTGATCGCCAAAAAAGAAGAAGAAGTTTTCTATTACAGAGCTACAATTCTCAGAGTGGCCGAACAGTCAATTCCTGAACTTGGGGGTGTTGTATAGGCAACACTTTGTGCCAATGTCCTAGAAGAACCCTAGCCTGTATGTCTACTTATATGTAAATTGCACAGTGAAAAGTGTGCCTGGTGTCTTGGATGAAACAAACTTAAATTGTGTGACTTCTTTGAGAAGGACAGAATGTATATATCAACTTTGCTTACCTCAGCATAAACCAGGCCAATGGCAGGTAAAAGATCATCTACCAACTGTAGAGTGCTACAATTGAAACAAAGTCGTCACAACATCCAGTCCCCCAGTAAACTTCCCCTCATAGCCCTTTGCTGAGATAAAGAACTATTCTCCTCTCCCACGCATAGTACTTGCAGACAAGGGATTTACAGGAGTCACCAGCAGTAATTTGGCAGCAACCTGAACAGCCCAACAGTGGTCTCCTGAGTCCCAGGATCCTTAACCAAAAGACCTTAAAGTTGCTGCGCTTGCATGCCTGTTTATCAATTAAGAAGTACAGTCCAACAGGGATGCTCTAAATGAGTTACACATACATTTACTGACTCCTTAATTACTCCAGGAGTTGCTCATGGGGTTGTCCTTCTGAGATCTATCAGTAAGAAGGGCTGCCCTTTCCGAAGCTCTCTTTAAGCTGCTCGGAATTGTCTAGAACAGGCAGCAGGGTGACATTGAGTCTTCTTTGCTGAACAAGTCAGAAGTGCAGACACATAACATTTGCTTTGCTGAATCAGACCAAGGTTCCGCCCGTCTGAGAATGGGAGCCAGGAAATTCTGCGAGGAAAGTGGGTGCTCTACCACTGAGCTATGGCCCTTTCTCAATCCAGAGAAAGTCAGCCACCCTTAAGCCTTCATGCCCTGGTTCTGGATTTCCCAGAGCAACCCTAGTGGACATTGTCTGAAACAAGACTTTGGACTAGATGACCCTTTGGTCTGCCCCAGCAAGGCTTTTCCTTGTGTTCCCAAGTACCAATTAAACCAAGGATACAGGTTAGTTTTTCAAGTTCACTGTATTCCTAAATATACTGAAATGGACAGGGCAATAACAAATATTGGCCATAATCATGTCAATCAATCAGGATTTTACAGCAATATTTCAATGCTGGAGTCTTTTATTATTATTATTATTGCTGTATACCTAGAAAGAGGATAATAAATTGTGTGGCTTTTTATTGATCTTGGTCATTCAGGTGACCAGAGGTGATAGATTGGCTCTTTGGAAGAAGCAAGTACCATGTTTATAAGATTGTATTCCCTTTGTTGTAAATCTTGCATTCTATAAATTTTGAAGAATATCTGCTAGTGAAATCCCAGCTTGGGGAGAAAACCAGTAATAATGCTTTAAAGGAAACTAAACCTATGAATAAGCCAGTCCTTAAAAGGAAAAGGAAACACCTGTTGAAAGAGGCCGGTGTCGCTTTTCTAGGTTCATTCACACATGCATGATAGAGAAACACTTGGTTGGTATCAATGGACAGAACCTCTATCTTGCCAGGATTCAGATTCAATCTATAAGTTTTCATCTAGCTCACCACTGCATCCTCACAAGAACCTTCTCAGTCATTTCTGATATAGAAGTCACAGAGAAATAGAGTTGGGTATCAACAGAGTACTCACGCCACCTTGCTCCAAACCTCCTAATGACCTCTCCCAATGGTTTCATGTAGATGGACAACTACCATATCTCAACAGTGCAAACAAACCATTAGGTTGAGTTCCATGGCTGAGTTGCACTATGAACCTGGGCCTCTCGTGTCCAATCCAGAACTTTGAGCTCATGCACCCCATTGGCTATTCACTTACAGTTCATCCTAAACTAATGAAGAATGCCATCAAAACAGCAGGGAGATTTTAATTAACTTAATGTCCTTGCAGCCCTTTATTGTTTCTCTTCAAGAGCTCTTGAGGGCAGGGCACTGGCTATCTGACACATGCTATTGATCTCATAATAGGGGGTACTTCCTCTTTTCTCATCATGCATGCAATGGTGTCTACTTGGTTCTGTCAACCAGACTTTCCTAACCTGGCGCCCTCCAGATGCTCTAGCCTGCAGTTCCCATCAGCCCCAGCCAGCATGGCCAATGGAAACATCTGGAGGGGTTGGGAAGGATGTAATAGAGCAATGGTTTTTGAACCATCTATAGTTTGAGAAACCACTCCTCACTGATTTGTCTGCCAATAAATCCTTGCACATCTGCCGCATAAACCCTGCACTTGAATTTTAGAACACTTTCTTGCTTTGCAAGAGTGGGCATGTTCAGTCTAGCTCTGCACAAACTGAACCCAAGTGATGCCAAACACACACACACACACACGCATCATTGCTGCATACTGCAGCAGAAGATTTGAACTGTAATAATGCCTCTTCCTGTCAGGATGTAGAGCTAGGTGTGGGATATATAGCTCTGAACTTTGTGTAGATGAAATGTAACCAACTGTGCACAGATAAGTGCCACATATTTCACTCCACCCACTTTTGCCTCAGGCCACACCCACTGTTTGCTTTTGGCCAACACAACTTTGATGGCAGAAAGTGAGCACAAAATATGGTCTGAAGCTCAACAACAACAACAACAACAAAACTAAGATCATGGCCACTGGTGAGAGATTTTACTTTCTTGGGCTCCATGATCACAGCAGATGGTGACAGCAGTCACAAAATTTAAAGACGCCTGCTTCTTGGGAGAAAAGTGATGACAAACCTAGACAACATCTTAAAAAGCAGAGACATCACCTTGCCAACAAAGGTCCATATAGTTAAAGCTATGGTTTTCCCAGTGGTGATGTATGGAAATGAGAGCTGGACCATAAAGAAGGCTGATCGCCGAAGAATTGATGCTTTTGAATTATGGTGCTGGAGGAGACTCTTGAGAGTCCCATGGACTGCAAGAAGATCAAATCTCTCCATTCTGAAGGAAATCAGCCCTGAGTGTTCACTGGAAGGACAGATCCTGAAGCTGAGGCTCCAATACTTTGGCCACCTCATGAGAAGAGAAGACCCTGATGTTGGAAAAGATGGAGGGCACAAGGAGAAGGGGACGACAGAGGACGAGATGGTTGGACAGTGTTCACGAAGCCACCAACATGAGTGTGACCAAACTGAGGAAGGCAGTGGAAGACAGAAGTGCCTGGTGTGCTCTGGTCCATGGGGTCACGAAGAATCAGACACAACTAAATGACTAAACAACAATGAACAATGATTGAAATGCAGCCACAAATGAATGTGACCCTCAAGCCAAGAAAGGACCCCCCCATTCCTGTGTGAACATGGAAGAGCTTGTAAAAAAAAAACCACTGGATTGCCCAATGGGGAGTCACAAACTGTTTTGGCAATGCCAGATCTATAATCCAAACCTGCAGAGTTCCAAGACTGAAGGATTTGCTGCCATATGAAACCAGGGATCCCCTAGAGCTCCTTCAGATATTTCATTTCCTCCGTGGCCCTAGCGGACATCTCATCAAAACTGTGAATTTCAGATAACGTGTTATCAAGCTTCCTTTCCAACCTTCTCAGAAATGAGCTGTCATCAGCAAATTTAATCTGTCTCTGGCTGCCTTAATTGCTAGCACCTTCCCTGCCAAGTTCTTCACATCTGCCGGAGCATGGGGAAGTTCAGCAAGGAATTGCATTTAGAGAGCAAGATATTTTGAAGCAAAATTATGGGGATTTTCTCCCTCCCGTTGTCTCTCCACCCTTTCTGGCTTACAATGGAGATGAGGAAATGCAGAAGGACCTTGAATGAACACTTGAATTATAGGGCCCCAGCTGCCTCAACTGAAGTTAATCCTCTACGAAGAGGGCACAGCTGCAAATACTATGGGAAAACTCAGGAAAATGAGCCAACCTTCCCTTCAATCTCTTTCGTTAATTCTAATGTGCATTGAGGTGTATGAATAAATAGGAGGTCATTATCTGAGTTGCATGCCACTGAATTATATTTCTTTCTTTGGAAATGATGGGACATGAAGATGCACAAGAACATCCATTGCTTGCAGAAGATTCCAGGTTCTGCCCCTTACTTCTCCAGGTAGAGCTGGGAGAGACCCGCTATCTGAAACCTTCGGGACCAAGTACCCCTCAGTGTAGACAATACAGTGGTTACGAACTTAATTCGTTCTGGAGGTCCGTTCTTAACCTGAAAGTTTTCTTAAGCTGAGGTACCACTTTAGCTAAGGGGGCCTCCCGCTGCTGCCGTGCCACCGGTGCACGATTTCTGTTCTCATCTTGGGGCAAAGTTCTTAACCCGAGGTACTACTTCCAGGTTAGCGGAGTCTGTAACCCGAAGTGTTTGTAACCCGAGGTGTTTGTAACCTGAGGTACCACTGTACTGAGTTAGATGGACCAATGGCCTGATCAATGAGCTTCCTATCTTCCTATGAAACCAAGGCTGGAACCTTTGAGGATGAACAAGTTCTTGCATGCAGCCAATAGTGGTAGAACATCTGCTTTGCATGCAGAAGGTCCCAGGTTCAATCTCTGGCACCTCCACATAGGGCTGGGGATGTCTTATATCTGAAAACCTGGAGAGCAGGTTCATCTCAGCAAATTTCTGGTCATGCTGAATCTGAAATTACTTCCACTGGAGTTTCTCATTCTGCACAGGGATGACTAACATGGTGCCCTCCAGATGTTGCTACACTACAGCTCTCATCAACACAAGACTATTGGCCATGCTGGCTGAAGTTCATGGGAGTTGGAGTCCAACAAGATCTTGGGGGCACCACAAGAAGAGCCTCCTGGAGCAGGGCAGTGGCCCATCTAGTCCACCATCCTGTTCTCACAGTGGCCAACTGTGGAATTTGCTAACAAGGAGTGTGGTGGAGTCTCCTTCTTTGGAGGTCTTTAAGCAGAGGTTTGACAGGCACATGTCAAGAATGCTTTGATGGTGTTTCCTGCTCGGCAGGGGGTTGGACTGGATGGCCCTTGTGGTCTCTTCCAACTCTACGATTCTATGATTCTATGAACTATATGCCTGTGAGAAACAAGCAAGCAGGATTCAACCCTGTTAGGGAAAGCTGGCGTAGACAATACTGGCTTAGATGGGCAAATATAAGCCCTACCAATCTACTGCAAGCATATTTTTTCCCTGCTTTTGCATTGCCAGCCCATAGCAAGGATGACTAAGATCCCTCTAGACATTTCTTGTACGGCTTCTCCGGTGATTTTGCAAATATTGGCAAGGGAAAAGTGATAGAGACCAATAAAAGCAATTATTTGACACTGTCATTTTTAAATAAAATATTAATCTAAGAACTTCAGCTGTCTCCTTTTATAGACCTGTTGGCTGCCAATGACTTATTCAGCATAACAAACGGACCTCGGTGTCTTCATTCTATTCTTCTCTTTTCTGTATCGAGTCCCGTCTTCTGTGGATTTATTTTGTGTGTGTGTCTCCCCTCCTTCTTCGACTCAGATAATGCTGCCGAGAAGTTTTCATGTGTCTCCTTGACAGATACAAACATTATTCCCATTGTGTCCTCACTGAATGAAAAATTTAAAGAGCAACCCTGGCGCCGGAAGATTGACTGGATTCTAAATGAACTTTCTGATACGAAACGTAAAACTAGAGGGAACGGGGGCCTCCCGTAATGAAGCAAAATACAAGGTTAAGTATTGGAAACTCATTAGCGAGTTCATCAGCGACAACTCTTTGATGGGGTGTACTGCTTCTATAAAGATAAGGGTATATTGTTGGGGGGAGGAATAACTATTAAATCCCAACCCATGGGCTCACAGATAATTATTTCTTATTCACATGTAAATGCAGCAGCATTGATACGCTCACAGCCTGATCCACAACAGGAGGGAAAAAGCTAGCCTGGTTTTTCTGTGTAGCTTAACTGCTACTCCTGGAAACCTCATACAGGTTGCCTTAGAGATATAGTTCTCTGCACTTGGTTGCTGTACACTTTGACCAGTATGTTTGCACACTCAAACTTATCACCTAGTTACTTAGAATGATAGAATCATCAAATTTAAAGGGACCCTGAGGGTTATCTAGTCCAACCCCCTGCATTGTAGGAATCTCAACTAAAGCATCTCTGACAGGAGGCCATCAAACTTCTGCTTAAAAACCTGCAAGCAAGGAGAGTCCACCTTTCAACAGAGTCCATTCCACTGTCAAACAGCTCTTATCCCTAGAAGGTTCTTCCTGATGTTTAGTCAGAATCTCCTTCCTTGTGGATTTGAATCCATTGTTTTGGGTCTTACCCTACTGAGGAGCAGAAAACAAGCTTGCTCCATCTTCCATGTGACAGCCCTTTAGACATTTGAAAGATGGCTGTCATATCTCAGTCATCTCTTCTCCAGGCTAAACACACCCAAATTCCTCGGCCTTTCCTGATAAGGCTTGGTTTCCAGACCCTTGATTATATTCATGTTGATTATATATAATCATGTTATACAGTGGTTCCGCTCCTTCCTCCTGGGCCGTGTTCAGAAAGTGGTGGTGGGGGATGAGTGTTCAGACCCCTGGGCTCTCACTTGTGGGGTGCCTCAGGGTTCTGTCCTCTCCCCCATGCTTTTTAACATCTACATGCAGCCGCTGGGAGAGATCATCAGGGGGTTTGGGCTGGGTGTTCATCAGTATGCGGATGATACCCAGCTCTACCTCTCTTTCAAATCAGAACCAGTGAAGGCAGTGAAGGTCCTGTGTGAGTGCCTGGAGGCAGTTGGAGGATGGATGGCAGCAAACAGATTGAGGTTGAATCCTGACAAAACAGAAGTACTGTTCGTGGGGGACAGGAGGCGGGCAGGTGTGGAGGACTCCCTGGTTCTGAATGGGGTAACTGTGCCCCTGAAGGACCAGGTACGCAGCCTGGGAGTCATTTTGGACTCACAGCTGTCCATGGAGGCACAGGTCAATTCTGTGTCCAGGGCAGCTATCTATCAGCTCCATCTGGTACGCAGGCTGAGACCCTACCTGCCTGCAGACTGTCTAGCCATAGTGGTGCATGCTCTAGTTATCTCCCGCTTAGACTACTGCAATGCACTCTACGTGGGGCTACCTTTGAAGGTGACTCAGAAACTACAACTAATCCAGAATGCAGCAGCTAGACTGGTGACTGGGAGCGGTCGCCGAGACCACATAACTACCTGGAGACTGAACATGGGACCTTCTGCATGCCAAACAAATGTTTCATGGCTGAGCTAAGTCTCTTACTGATGGCAAAGATAGCTTCTATTCCACACACAAACACATAGCCTTGATAAACATGGCCACTTAGTCCCCTCAGGTGTGCAGGTGTTCTGTCACGGTCCGGTCGGCGGGCGATTGAAGCCCTGACTGAGGACGTCAGGACCAGAGGCAAGATGGTGATGTAGAAGCAGGAACAGGTGCAGGGCTGAGGGTCCAGCAGCAGGCAGTCGCAGGGTCAAGGAGCAAGGCAGTGCTAAGGTCTGGGAGTCAAGGAGCAAGGCGTCGGCAAGGCAAAGGTCAAAGGGTCGAGGATCAAGGCGTCGGCAAAGGCGAGGGTCCAAGGAGCAAGACGTCGGCAAGGCAAGGGTCCAAGGAGCGAGAGGCCAGAGGCAACCAGGCAGGGGTAATGTTGCTGTGGCAAAGAGCTGAAGGGAAATGCTGAGCTTTTATCCCTCCCAGCTCCTGCCATCAGGTGCAGTGAGGTATCAAGTGGCCTCACCTGAGTGGCCACTCCTTGCTTCTCCAGCACAAGCTGAGGCCTCACCTGGGTGGCCACTCCTTGCCTCTCCAGCACAAGCTGAGGTCTTCACCTGGGTGGCCACTCCTTGCTTCTCCAGCACAAGCTGAGGCAGGCCCCAGTCCTGCAAAGCACTACAGGCCCCAGAGCCTGACTCCTGCCCATATTCCTGACATGTTCTTACCGAACTTCAGGATGGCTAAGGGTCAGAGGTCAGTTTCTGCCTACCTTCTCATACAAGAACATGCTGAACATTAATGATAAAAACATAATAAAAAGCATACTGACAAACAGCCTAACAATAAAGAAGTCATCATAACAACAGCCCTGTCTAGAAAAGGAAGATAATGATACAGTCATTCTCAAAAATCCTTTTCTAAGTTGGAAATCTATGCTAGCTGCATAGTATCTTACCAAGATCAGGGTCGTCTAAAAAGGTAAAGGTAAAGGGACCCCTGACAGTTAAGTCCAGTTGCAGATGACTCTGGGGTTGCGGTGCTCATCTCGCTTTACAGGCTGAGGGAGTTGGTGTTTGTCCGCAGACAGTTTTTCTGGGTCATGTGGCCAGCATGACTAAGCCGCTTCTGGCACAATGGAACACTGAAACAGCGCACGGAAATGCCGTTTACCTTCCCGCTGGAGTGGTACCTATTTATCTACTTGCACTTTTGGCGTGCTTTCGAACTGCTAGGTTGGCAGGAGCTGGGATGGAGCAATGGGAGCTCACCCTATCACGGGGATTCGAACTGCTGACCTTCTGATCAATAAGCCCAAGCGGCTCAGTGGTTTACTTTAGACCACAGCACCACCCTCATTCCCTCAGGGTCATCTACTAAAGTGTTAACGAACAAGCATGAGAAAATGGTTCTGTTTCCAAAAATAAGATTAAAAAGTCCCGTCCCCCCATGAGGATTTAAATAGCAGTTTCTCTTCCAACACATTGGCATCCCTTGAGGTGGCTTAGAACAGTTGAATAAAAAAACAAACAACCCCCTTTCTCATAAAAAATAAAGTAACAGTATAAGTATATCTGATTATGTACAATAGTGTGACTTTTCTTACATACCAAACTTTCTGAAGCTGATATTCCATTAACAGGATGTTCATCCTCCACTCCCACAACCCAGAATTTTTAATTATGGTTATTTTTGCCACTATCTCATTATCACTTCCCACATCCCTGAAGCACACATTGTTAAATTCTTATGTTCATTTCTTCATGGGTGGGCAACATCAGCTGACACTGCGGTGATTCATAACAAACATGACCTCATCTTCGGAAGTTTCCTCACACCAACATTGCACTTCTCCGTAGGTGCAGGGAGACTTTGCTTTTGCTGTTTAATTATCCAAATATCATGTCACTATTTCTGTAATCTTCTAGCGCTGCATTGTTAGTCTTGGTGCTCTGATTGACCCTGTGGCCTTTGTTCTGTCATTGAACCTGTAGCTTTTGTGTAGGTGGCTCACATACTTGCCCAGAGTTATCTAAACTTTCTAGTTTAGTACTGGCATGCTGATCAATAGGCAATCTCTCTCTCTTTCTCAAACACACACACACACACACACACACACACACACACACACACACACACACAACTTTCTAGCTATGTAAGCTTCACAAGGTGAAAAAGTGTCCCTGAATTAATATTTATTTTGCAACATAAAAGAGCCGAGCCCCATCAACAAATAGCCTAATTAATTGGGATTAATTTCATGTGCACTGTTTGGCGCTGCAGGTGTTGATGGAGTCATACATCATAGAAGCTTCACCTCTGAAAAAAATCAATGCTGAAGTAACCTTGATTACTGTCTCCGTTGATGTCCAACCCAGCACTAATCAGTCATGGTTTGTGCTTGAACATTATGATGAGCAAACATTATTTGTTATTTTATTGGCATTTCTCAGAAATTGGGCAGAAGAGCTTCTAAGGGGAGATCTTTGAACCCTCGGGAAATTGCACAATATCTCAAGGAACAGTTTGGTGGGAGGGAAATGTGGCAAGACGAAATGCAAATATATAAATAGGAACACGGGAACAACATAGGGAGCCGTCTTATACTAAATCAGACCATTGCTTCACCTACCTCAGTAATGAAACCTCCAGGGTTTCAGGCAGGGATTCTCTCCCAGACCCACCTGAAGATGCCAGCAGTCTTCTCTGGGGGAGAAATCTGGTCCTGTCACATTTTAATGTGAATGTGCCTCATCCACACATCCTGGAAATGCTTCCTGCAGGCCTGGATGGAGGATAGGGATATTGTCAAGCAATAGGTGTTCTCTCAAGCCCACATTCACAGCATGTTCACACTCCTGCCTCAGCAACACCTTCGTTGGCTTGGTCAGGTCCACAAAATGGAAGATGGGAGAATCCCCAAGAACATGTGATGCACATGGGGATCTGGCTTCAGGCACCAGCCCCATTGGCAGACCAAAGTATGTGTTACAAAGAGGTCTGCAAGTATGACATGAAGACTAGCAACACCAAACCCCCACCATGCATAGCTGTCAAGTACCCCGTATTTCCCGGGAAACCCCCATTTTTCCCTACCGTTTCCCGGCGGTCTCCCATTTCAGTTCCTCTCCCATTAATTTACCTTATTTTGGCTCCTGTCGGCGGCCATTTTCTGGTGCTGCTTTGCCCATCTATGGGCACCAGAAAATGGCCGGCACCGGAAGTCGCGCCTACGCATGTCCTGAAGTGCATAGATGCAACTTCCAGTGTCGCTTTGCCCATCAATGGGCAGCAAAAATAGCCGGCGTCGGCACCGGAAGTTGCGTCTACGCACTTTCGGACATGCATAGACATGACTTCTGGCGCTAGCGCCAGCCATTTTTGGTGCCCTTAGATGGGCAAAGCGACACCGGAAGTTGCGTCTATGCAACTTCCGGTGTCACGCGGCGGCCGATCCCGGTTTTCTCTGTGAGAGACTTGGCAGGTATGCCACTATGTGGGAATCCCCTTGCAGACTGCAGTGCCTGGTGACAATCAGGTTGTGTATCCACAGCAGTGAAAAGAGAAGGAATGACTGCTGGGAGGAGTGCAGATAGAATAGACAACATGGCACATCTGCATCAGCACAACTGGATGCTTTCATCTGCCCCAGATCCAACCAAACATGTGTCTCTTGTATAATAATAATAATAATAATAATAATAATAATAATAATAATAATAATAACAATAACAATAACAATAATTTTATTATTGTCAGAGACATGGCTGACAGAGAGGAGTCTGCAGAGGGGGAGGAAGAAGCAGAGGAAAACAGGAGCTTGATTATTTCACACCTTCTTGCTCTGGAAAGCTGCCTGTAAGTTTTCACAGCAGCACAGAGATGCAGGAGCAGGAGGCAGGTGGTAGGAAGGGGTTGGAAGGATTCAGCTCCAGAGGAGGAGGAATTGGCTGCACCTGAATCTCCAAGAAGTAGGAGGCAGAGCAAGTGATTAGAACAAAGGAAGAC
The DNA here is from genome assembly GCF_963506605.1 of Zootoca vivipara. Taxonomy (NCBI): domain Eukaryota; kingdom Metazoa; phylum Chordata; class Lepidosauria; order Squamata; family Lacertidae; genus Zootoca; species Zootoca vivipara. The sequence continues at coordinate 58,072,116 of NC_083286.1, read as the reverse complement.
CAGCAGGAAGCGGGGGAAGGATGTGACATAAATCTGACCATGGGAGGGGCCGGAAGCCAGTCAAGTCAATTGACTCCGATAGTGAGGAATGAGTTGTAGAAACTCGGACTGCTGAAAGCCTGTTGTTGCTAAAGAAACCTCAACTAGTAAAACTGCCAGCGTTCCGTGTCTTGTGTGAGAGAAGTGCTAAACCTGACAATTATTTATACTCTGCCCATCTGTTTCCCCAGCCACACTGGGAGGCTTACAGTACATATTAAACCATAGTAAAACCTCAAACATTAAAAAAAAAAGCTACCAATACAGGGTTGTACAGTGGTACCTCGTGTTACGGACGGAATCTGTTCCGGAGGCCTGTCCGTAATGTGAAATGCCCACAACTTGAAGCACTGTGTCTGCACAGACGCGAAGCACGATTGAGTATTTCTGCGCATGCGCATAGCGCAATTTAGCATTTCTGCGCATACGCGGGTGGCAAAACCTGGAAGTAACCCGTTCCAGCAATTCTGGGTTGCCGCGGGACGTAATGTGAAAAGACGCAACATGAAGCGGAGGCAACACGAAGTATGACTATCAGTCTCTACAGCCACAGCAGGTACTGTAACTCTCCACCGGTTTAACTTCATATCAAAGGTGTACTCTTCCATTTTTTCCTGAGATAGATGACAACCAACCAACCAACCAACCAGGTGTAGAATCTAGCTTGCTATTCAAATGTACAATTTATTGATTTACTATTCTTTTCAACTGGGTGACAGATGAGGGAGAGGAGGTCTGATGGAGCTGTCTCTGCTCATTTTTTTTTTCTTCAGGCCTTACTCACCATTGGCAATGGGTTGCTCCAGCTGCAAAAAGTTGCCTACCCCAGAGTTAGTGCAATGGGTCCTACTCCCCCACATAAGCAGTGCTCAGAGGTTAAATGGACCAAACCAACTCACAAGCCCCCTCTGTGATCAAAAGAGAATAAATGAAATCTGTTTCTTGCAAGATTTCACAGCCCTTGGGAACGGCCAACATATCATTCCATTAAATGACAGTAAGTGCCGGCTTCAGGATTCACAGACTTCCTTGTTATACTACAGAGCTGCACAGCAGCAACAGATGGCATCTGAACTCCAGACCTCCTGACCTATAAAATGCATGTGCAGGACAATTTCATCTCTGATGTGTATCCATAAAATCCATAATCTTAGAGGTGGCTCCTCCAACCGCATGCAACTCAGTGCTGAAAACACGTCGGGGGTTGTTTGTAACCGCCTGTTACGTGCAACATCTCCCCGTAATGATAGGCTTTTCAAAACTATCATTAACATGGTTGTTGGTTGTAAAACAATACCATACATAGACTGCACAAAAGCTGATACAACCGCAGTCAATCGGGCTCCTTGGGGACAGGAAAATTGCACAAAATTGCTAGGGTCCCAGATAGGAAGAAAAGTGAAAGTACTGTGGACAAACAAATGTGGTTTGAAGTTTAGATTCTACACTGGGCTTTGTCAACTGGATGCCCTCCAGATTTTTTGGACTACGTCTATCATCAACCCCATGCTGGCTACACAGCTGATCGGCAAAGACTGATCTGCATGGACTTAATATCAATACAGTGGAACCACGAGTTGTGGATGTATACCGTCCCGGAGGCATGCCCGCAACTTGAAGTGTTTGCATGCAGAAGCGCTGCGTCTGTGCATGTGTGTGACGCGATTTAGCGCTTCTGCACATGTGCCAGCGACGAAACCTGGAAGTAACTATTCTGGTACTTCCGGGTTGCTGCGGGACGCAACTTGAAAAGACATAACCTGAAGCGGACGCAACATGAGGTATGACTGTACAGCCACCAGCAAAGACCTTGCCTTCTGCAGTATCTTCTGCTCTAACACAACAACAAAGAGATCACTCTTCTGCAGTTTTCATGTGCCTTCCCATTTCTTTTGATTCCTACAGCACATGATGGGACTGTCTCTTTGTTGGACTGGGCTAGAGCTGTGTACCATGGATACTATCTATTGCCACATTAGTGTTGACACTTGAAGGCTAGAGGCCCATCATTGGGAACATCTCTGCTCAACGTAAAACATATCTAATGAAGAGCTGGTTGGTTCTGAAAGAGGGTGTGGGTGGTCTCTCCCTCACCAGAGATATTTAAACAGAAGTCAAACAACAATCTGCCGGGGATGTTTTGGTTGCATGCATCATTCATTGCAAAGTTGGATACAAACAGCAAGTATAGAAGTATAAATGGTCTGTACAGAAAGGCCCTAAATTAAGTGTGGATCTTAATATAGTTGCTTGTATTACATTTAGATAGTGTGTGGACCATGCCATCCTAAACACACTCAGAAGGGAGAGACAATGCAATTCTAAACATGCCAGCTTAGAAGTAAATTCTATCAAGTTTTACTCCCAGGTCTGTGGGATTAGGATAACAGGCTAAGACCCATTGAGCTCAACAGTACTTTCTTAAATATACTTAAACATCTAACTTAAAAACAAATAACGCTTTTAAATTTTGTTTTAACAAAACCCATTTTTCTCTTCTCTGCACTGAGATAAGAAGAAGCTTAAAGTGTGATTACTGGAGCTGAGCCCCGAGCATTTCAGCTTCCCATTTCAGGGAAGAACAGGGATCACATTGCATTTAATAACAGATTTCTTGTTTATGTTAGTTGATTTGCTTTGCTTTGTTTTGTTTGGATGACAAAGATTGCTGCCAGCGGGACATTAAAATATATGATGAAAACGAGTTAGGCATTCATCATCTTTGTGGCACAGGTCATTTGTATCGTTGACTCAAGACAATGAGTAATATCCTTCCTACCGATCAAGAGATCTTAATGAGACCACCCACTTCCTTCTCCCCTGCTGTGGTCAGTTAGATGTATCAATTATTTGTTTCTTTTTAATGACAGTGTTGCATAATCGTCAAGGGAGGACTGTTCGCTGGCTGAGGTTTACCAAAAGAATTCCATATACTGTACTGAAAGGGAAGGGAAATAATCAAGGACTTTCAATCCATTTGAGTGCAGGTTGAAAGGCTGGGAGAAGTCATTGGAGATCATGCCTCATAGCTGGAACAAATGTTCCATAGGCAGCAGGTCATAGGTAGCACTGTGTCCTCCCATTTCTTGAAAGTTTGTTTCCCCCAGGAAAGAGGCTTCCATTTTTTCAGCTGCTATCTCCAAGTGTTTTAGAGTTTATTTAGAATTCTGGGGAATATAGGATTAGAGGTGGCCATTGAAACATTTCCCCAGTGCTCTGCAGCCTCCCCAGCTGCCTGGGCTTCCCGGTCTGGAAAATCCCCTTGACAGTGGTGGGGGAACTTCAGGTGCATGAGCCTGAAGAGGGTTGTTGGGGCTTGCAATTTAGCCCCCCAAGCTATATCCGCCTGCCCTAAACCAGATTCTGTATATACTAGCTGTGGGCTAGTAAAGATAAAGCTGGGGTGAAAGGAGGTTTGCAAGCCCCATCAACCAGAAGATCCCCAGGGCTTCCATAGTGCTGTACACAGGCTTTACCGGTGCCATCGACCAGCTGATTGTTGGCAATGGCAAAGTGCTGTGCATATAACCTATGAGATGAGTTGCCTTCCCCTGACCTTGAGCTGAAGCTGGGGGTCTGGGGAGGCTGACTACTGAGTGCCTGAAACAGGTGCATTTACTTATTTTCTCTTTTAGGGAAACCCTACCTTTTACCTTGAAAAACAAACAAACCAGCTGTCAACACTGAATTCTTCAAGATTAAATACTTTTAAAATATCCACACACACACACACACACACACACACACACACAAAATTGCTTTCCAGTAAACTGTAGTCAACTTCCCTGCATTCCCAGCACAGCTGAGGACATCAACGTGGTTTTCAGGAAACACGGGCATGGAGCGGAAGAATACAGACCGCTGGAGAGCTGATTTGTAGAACGAAGCACTGTATCTAGAGGCTGGAAAACCTTCTCCATGTTTTCTTGAACCCAGTGCTCCACAGTGACTGGACCCTGTTTGAAGTGCGGAAACTAGCCTATTGTAAAATGTGCATATGTTTCTCCACCCATTTTTGCCTCTGGCCCAGTCCACCTGAAGTATTTGGCCTCCAGGAGGCCACCCAGAAGGGGATCTGGCCCCCGGAATGGAGGGGGGGGAAGCAAAAGGTTAAGGATAAATTAAGCCAAAGCCTTCAGATAAAAAAATGTGTGCAGGGTGGAGGACAGAGACTGAGAGAGAGAGAGAGAGAGAGAGAGAGACTTAAATACACAGTAGTAGAAACAAACCTCACAATCCTGTCTGGAAGTGACATTTGGAGCCTTAGCGGTGAGCATCTTTTGCTTCTGGCAAAAAAGCTTCCCCCTCCTTCCTTGCCGCAACATATCAGTTGGACGCTGACCTCCGGACTCCTAGAAAACTACAGAGACGTGACATTCTAACATGAACAAGCCAGGCTGCTCTCTGGAACAAGCACTGTGTGACAATTCTCTGCCCCAGCCGTTCCCCTTGGCGCGCTGCGCACAGCACCCCAACAGACACCAGCGCTTAGCAAAGCAAATGTTCTTCAGAGGACGCTGCTGCAGCAGCCAGCTATCACAATTATATTTTTATTATTATTCATAGCAAAAGAAGAAGAAGAAGAAAGAATTATAACTTTGTTGCTCGGCAGAGATGAGCATGGATCATGCAATATGCCCCCCCCTTCAGCGATGCAGAGGGTTTTTCAGTTACCCTTTATGTGAAATAAACATCTCTGCCTGCCTGCAACCTTTGCCTCCCCCGCCCCATTTTTCATGACCCTCAGCCATTCAAAGGTAGTGAAAGGGAATATCTCTATGGCTTGCACCAGAAATAAGCCAAATAGCTCTCTTAAAAAGAGGGGAGTGGGTAGTTAATCTTATCCATGAGCCAATTCAAATTCCCTTGTAAAACAAGCAAACAAGCAAACAAACAAACAAGACGTTCATATTTTAAAAGAGGGTTATCTTTTCTTTCTTTCTTTTTACTATTATATTTTCAAACAGAACATTTTGTTTCCAATTAATGATAGACATGGAGAGAGGTAAAAAAGAAAACACTTCTATCTGAAAATGAACTCTATTTAAAAGAACAAAATGAAAATTCAATGATTTTCATATGATATTCAGAGATTTTTTTTAAAAAATGTATGTTTTCTTCAACATTTCCTACACACAAAATCATTGGTTAACTTGTCCTAATTTCCTTTTTGCAGTGCAGAATCTTCAATCACTAAACTTGATGAACTTCTTAAAAGCACTTGAAATATAGCAGAATTCATGTATTTTTAAAATTCTTTTAGGGGCATTGGAACACTTTTTCACCAGTTGTATTTGATATATGTAATGTTGAAAACGTTTTTTGGAATTGTCTCTGCATTTTGAAATGTGGCTCTCAAACTACCAATAATGAGCTTGTAAGGTGCAGTGGGAGACTTTGATGATATAAAGTCCATTTTCTTGACAAAATGAAGGAAGTGTCACAATTCATCTTCAGAAACAACAGAATCAATGTCCTCTGAGTACATATTCAGTAATTTTTTTGGATGCTGTCACTCTTTGCCTCATCAATGTTCTTTACAAAAAGCACCTGGAATAAGTCCAAAATTGATCTCGTATAATCTTTTCCTTTTCCAGTTGTAGAAATAATTCATCACAAATTGTGTTAACGGTCTCCACAATTATGTTTGCTTCCCTTCTAAAACAGTTTTGTTGTCTTCAGCTTTATCACTTCCCCTCCTTTTCCTTAAACATTTCTCATTTCAGCCTTCATTTGGATTGACTATATATTCCATTAAAGAAAATGCTTCCATTTCCTCATAAACCTCTTTCAGAGCCAGAATGGGGATAGGCTCTTGCAGACCACCATGTATCCAATGATAGTTTTACTCAGAGTTCAGTGTTCAATGAGATAAATGAACATGAGTAACTTGGGTTTATTAATTTCAATGAGTGTACACTGACTAGGGCTAGTGTTGTATACAACCCTTCATTGCCAGCCAGCCACTTGAGACATGTAATCACTGCTATTCTTTCGCCAGAATGCCAAGACAGGAAAAAAACAGAATCAAGTGGCTCTATCACCAACTGATAGTAGTCACTGCCATGTTTAAGAAATCCAGTGAGTGTTTTATGTGTTCCGCTTCCGGAGCCTATAGCAGTTCTAGCCCAGGTTTCACCCCCCAAAAGTTGCAAGACACACATCATCCATTGCTGGCCAAAGAAGAATTGCTTGCTGCAGCATGTCAAGGAAGGAAGGAAATTTTATTTTCTCTTCTCTCACCTTCCCTCTCAACTTAGTATAAGTGTGCTAACTTCCTTAATTGCACCAGAGAATCAGGGTGTGTAAATTTGCTCCCACTATATGTTGGGAACAAAATTGGGTATGTTGGTTTTACTAATATACATTACTTTGCTGGAGATCTGCATTGTATAATTTTGAAAGAATATTATGCTTCAGAAAGAGTGTTTCAGAAAGAGCACATTAAATGAATACTGGATCTAATTTTCTCCCACATCTGTAAACCAGCCCCACCGGATGGATGCCTATCTTCCTTTCTCTCTCTCTCTCTCTCTCTCTCTCTCTCTCTCTCTCTCTCTCTCTCTCTCTTCTAGACTTCAAACATGGGAAGAAATGCAAGTTTTGGCTGGGATCTAGGTAAACACTCGAGGGTGTATGCAAAAAGTGAAGTCACCGGGGCTATTCAGAGCCTTAAAGTCACCTATGTGTGTAATTGCTTGCTAGATTATGCTTTCACAAACTCGGGTGCCGATATAAGAAAATACACAAAGCAAAAAGAAAACCCATCCTAGATGAGATCCAATTACACTTCCAATTTACAAGGTGATTTGGGCTGCTTGAATCTGCATCTTCCAACACTTGCAGAAATGTTACCTTTCAACACTGAGTGTTTCCAAGGATATAACACAAGTTTTCATCACTTTGATTCAACATGGGAGGAATTCCCCCCCCCCAAAAAAGGCCATCTTAACACACCTTCGCCACAGCTGTTGCAGAGAGAGCAGCATGGCAGATAACTCTACATGAGAGGCTTTCCTAATCATTGTAGGGCTAACGTCGCTCAAATGGGTCAGGACAGGTTTGTGGGTGTTTGGATGCCATTCCTATTGTATGTAGGCAAGCAGTCCTGTGCTGTTGGAAATCTTCCTGGACTAATCTATACCCCAACTGAGAGAGGAACAAGTTTTTGTTGTTGTTGTTTTTAAATGATTTCAACAGTTTATGTACTGTTTAACATGGCTGAGTGCAGATTGACCTGTTGGAGATTCATTCCCCGTGCCTACAGTCATGGGATTGCTGTCTATCACATGACAGTGTATGTTTTGACTCCACAGTGTGGGAAGTGATGGAGAAAGGATGCTTGTGATACTGTGTTCTGTGAAGTGGGACTATTGTCCTTTATTCTTTCTCTTTGCTGTCTGATGCTAGAGAGAGAGGGAGCCCTGTTGCAGTGCTCCGAGTGTATTATATGTAAATAAATGTAGATTAGCCAAAAAGCTGAGTTGCTGAGGTCTGTTACACAACTCCAAAGACTCTGCGTATCCCTGAGTGTGCTGATGTTTCTTGGCATCAGCCGCTGTGATGTTCGGGCAGAAGAAAGCTTTTGAAGCTCCCGAATGATCGACCAGGAGGGAGAGAACATGCCAGTTGGGCATGTGTCTCTGCAAGGGTCCTACTCGTGTGTAGGATGACTCCTAACATGACCACCACTCCTCCTAATCCACTTCCAACTGTCCATATTCTGTGGATCACACATGGTGTGCCTCCTGTTCCCCTAAAATTCAACAGTGAAATACACAGATGTGAAGAAAGCTGCTTTGTACTGAGTCAGACCACTGACCCATCTACATCATGTTGTCTACAATGACTGCCAGGGGCTCTCCAGGGGCTCAGACCAAAGGTTTTTCCCATGCCACCTAAAGATGCCAGGGACTGATCTTGGAACCTTTTCCATGCAAACCCGATGCTCTACAATTGAACCACGACTGTTCTTTTGACTCAAATCTTTTCCCTCATTGAGAGCATTGTAAAAATAATCAAGAAAATACGAATGTGATTTCTTTGAAAGCTAGACCTGGAGCATAGTAACCTGCGATGCTCCCCCCCCCGACTGTTCCCCCCCTTTCCTTTTCCCTTTTTTATGTAAGGCCATGTCTGCACATTCAGTAAAAAAAGAAGGTTGCTGAATTCAGATACAATAGAGTGGACTACACTACCTCATACTGAATATGGAAGAAATTGCATTTTCAAATGCTCCCTTCCAAAACATGAGAAGTTTTCACATGAATACACAAATGCATATCTGGGAACTGGGCGAATGTAATAATAATGATAATGATGTTGTTGTTGTTGTTGATGATGATGATGATAATAATTATTATTTATCTACACCCCGGCGATCTAGCTGGGTTTCCCCAACCACTCTGTGCAGCTCCAAACAGAATATTAATAAAAAGTGATAAAAGATGAAACATTAAATACCCATCCCCAATCTCCAAATATGCACCATGCCATTCACACTGTCCCCAACCTTTCCCATATTGAGTGTGGAAGCTGTATAGAGGTCTTTTGCTTGTGTTTGCTTAATCGTGAGAATAATGTTAGTAAATCAGGGACATACCACTCACCCACAGGAGTCACTCAGTTTATTAGCTGACATCTATTCTACTACTGCATCCAGACACTGGTCTCGGTCGTCCCCAGTTCAGATGTTACAGAGCTATAGAGTTGGGCATCATTAAAGTACTGGGGGCACCTTACTCCAAAATTCCTAATGACCGCACCCAGTCACTTATTGTAAATGATAAATAGCACGAGAGACTCTACAGTGTCCTGCAGCACCCCACAGCTATTGGTCAACGGCTCACATTAATAGTTTCTCTAGGTCCCTGGTAAGAAGTTGGAGAACTTTCCATAAGGAAAGGTTTTGGGTCTTATTGAAACCTCCGTGCTTTCCTTAGATCTTTCTCCTAAGAAGGAATATCCAACTGCACCTTGAGATTTCACATCAAGACAAAACTCCGTGGCAGCCATTCCTTTTGTTTCACATTTCATAATATAACTTAGTTCAGATTCCCCACTGCCACCTCTTGGAAGATGGCCAATTCGATGAACAATTTCTATGGGATTATTACCCAATTTTACGCCATGGCCATCTCTTCTACCTGGAAACAAAATGACAGCTGGCTCTACGGATGAAAGTAGGAGGTATTCATCAATGGGGTATCCTCATTGGAAGCGCTGGCAGGAGACTCCTCACAGCTCCTGAAAAAGCCCATCCTGCCAATTCCATTCAGGAATAATCTGCAGTGCAAAACCTTTTCTCCTGCTCATTTATTTCCCCACCACCAGCATCTCCCTTCCTCTGATTTGTATGAAGTCCTGCTCTGACACCATTCAGTTTTGCTACCCCGCAATTTGGCAGAAGGTGGCAAGAGAATGGGTCTCTCTGAAGGGTTTTTAAGCGCATACCAGGCAGCGGAAATGCAGCCGTGTTGCCTTTGCGTCGAGAGAAAGAGAGACAGAGAGAGCTGCTGCTCTCCAAACAACAGCAGAAATACGCGCAGTTGGTGGCTCTCTTTATTTCCGTCTTTGTGGACCTCCTTGGCACATAACTGCATTAAAATGATGCCTGACTCATCCCTCTGAGAGATTTGATTGCAACTTGGATTGAAGGGTTCTTTCTTTCTCCTAGAATAGGCTTCAAAATGCATCACTTTTTTTTAAAGGCCTCATTCAGCATTGAGGCATAATTGTTTTTAATATGCAACATTTTGGAAGGAGGGTGTTATAATCTCTTAGGCACCATTGCAGAAGGAAGGTAATAAAGCTGGTGTACTGCTGCTGGGCTGAAGAGGGGAGCTGGTTTGCTTCCGTCTGTTCTTAATTGTGTTATGCATTTCAATCTGAAGGTGTAGTGAGCTTAAGCAGCGCGCAGCATACATCGCACGCCTTCCTTTCAAATGTTTCACGTTGATCTGATCATTTGTAGAGGGTGAAGCTGAAGGGGGGAAGATCCAGGACAGATAAAAGCAAGCACATATTCACTCAGCACATAGTTAAACTGTGGAACTCACTGCCCCTAGAAGGCAGTGATGGCCACCTACATGGACAGCTACAAAAGAGGACAGGACAAATGCATGATGGAGAAAGCTATCCATAACTACTAGCCATGATGGCCATTTTCTGTTTCCAAGCTCAGAAGCAGCAATATTTCTTCTGTAAGCTACCGGAGAGGAGAACGCTCTTGTGCTCAGCTCCTGGTTGTGTGTTGTCCAGAGACATCTGGTTAGCCACTGTGAAAACAGGTTGCTGAACTAAGAAGGCCATTGGCCTGATCTAGCAGGATGACCTTATGATCAAGCGGGGGCAAATAATGATCTGGGCTGAGATGCAGATGAACTGGATTGCACCCAGACTAAATCAGAACTTGATGAAATAATAATAATAATAATAATAATAATAATAATAATAATAATAATAATAATACCCCACCCATCTGGCTGGGTTTCCCCAGCCACTCTGGGTGGCTCCCAACAGAATATTAAAATACACAATCTATTAAACATTCAAAGCTTCCCTAAGCAGGGCTGCCTTCAGATGCATTCTAAAAGTCTGGTAGTTGTTTTTCTTTTTGACATCTGGTGGGAGGGTGTTCCACGGGGCGGGTGCCACTACCAAGAAGGCCCTCTGCCTGGTTCCCTGTAACTTGGCTTCTCGCAGTGAGGGAACCGCCAGAAGGCCCTCGGCACTGGACCTCAATGGATATTTGCATTCATTGGTGTGTTGTTGTTTTTAATGCTATTTTTGGTATTTTTCCCCTTTAAAAAAATCTAGTTAGATAATTTCAACAATGCCATACCATCACAATCCATTTCGTCTCCCGATGAGAACAACCCGTATTTATGTCAGGGAAGTTGTGAGGTTGTGGTTGTTGTTGGGTTGTTTTTTTCCGCCCTGAGCTTCATCTGCTCTGCTCCTAACAAGTGACGCTCACAGTTGCTTATTTATTTTTGGCTGGCCTGTCGGCAAATGCACCATCTTCCCGAGCTGCTGCTGACAGACCAATTCGCAGGGTATCCATAATGTTCTTATTAAAGAGACAAATGAGTTATTTTTGCTTAAGCAAACAAAGGAAGTATTACCCGCAGGAATGCCCAAGCAGTCTCAATCAATATTGCGGAGAGGATTCCAAGGTTGTTCGCTTTGCATTTTGTCTCACTTGAGGAATGGAGCTTTTGCAATTCTGCTTTGTATCAACAGGTTGTCTGGGTAAACTCAAGGCATGGGATAAAGTCTCTTTCCAGGGTCACTGGAGGCGTTTGGCATCCATAGGCAGCTGATTCCTCGTCTCCCCCTGCCACCCTCACTACTGACATCTACTGTGGGACTCTCTAATTTCCAAAGAAAGAAGGCAATTCTTCATGCAGTTCATAATTAAACTATGGAACTTGCTCCCACAGGAGGCAGTGATGTCCGCCAACTCACATGTCTTTAAAAAGGATTAAACAAATTCATGGAGGTTGTGGCTATCAATGGCTAATAGCCATGGCAGCTATGTTCTGCCTCCACAGGCAGAGGCAGCAATGCTTCTGAATGCCAGTTGCTGGAAACCACAGAATGGGAGAGTGCTTCTTGTGCTCAGGTCCTACTTCCCACAGGCACATGGTTGGTCACTCTGAGAAAAGGATGCTGGGCTAGATGGTCCATTGGCCTAATCCAACAGGTTCTTCTTGGGCTCTTAATTCTCATTTTTCTCCAAATAGTCCCAGGAGACTTGACCTAGCCACTCTCTTAATTTACCACAATGGCCTGACTTTTCTGAGGGATTGTGGGAATGTTAAAGCCTGGTTTGATCCAGCTGCTTAATGCTGCTGTGGGCTGTGGTATCAACACCAGGTTAGCCTTATAGGGCTTACTGCAAAGGGAAAGGCAATGGTAGCAGTTTGTTCCAACATGGTGGTGTGTAGCACAGGTAGGGAAAAACCATCCTGTGGATCAAGCTTGGACTGTCAGGGAGTCCAGTTTGGCCCCGAAGGCCATTTACCCCAACCAAACCCTATTGTGGTTGTTAATATTGTGTATATGGAAGCATTAGGACAGGCATAGGCAAACTCGGCCCTCCAGATGTTTTGAGAATACAATTCCCATCAACCCTGGCCACTGGTCCTGTTAGCTAGTGATGATGGGAGTTGTAGTCCCAAAACATCTGGAGTGCCGAGGTGGCCTATGCCTGCATTAGGATAATTAAAAAGTAACTCTTCTTGAAATATTGTCCAGTTCAAAAATATTGTTCCAAAGTTTTACTAACAGAACTTTTTCCAAAACATACCCCAAACCAAGCAATGTTACATCCAAATAGTTGCAGAATATCATATCATAGGTTATATGAAATTATTCAGAACTGAAATCAAAGTTCTGCCTTTCTCTCACACAGATTTCGTTAGCCTGAGACTGTGTTCTCCTAGAGAGAGATTAGGCACACACCCTTTCTTCTCCAGTGCTTGAGAGAGAACAAAGATCCATTCACACGAAATGGAGATTTGCAAATGGATACTCCCCATATGATCTAAAGTTAAACACCTTGTGACAGAGTAGCTGTTTCTCTGTTACTACCTAGAGAGCTTCAATATAGCACAATGGCATTTCCCAATGTTAACCCTTTAGCAATACACATATAGAGTTCTTTTCCATTTCAATGTACAATTAAACAATTATACTTAACAAGCCCACCTGTCAAATTGTGCTCACAAAGGGTCTGACCCATGGAGCCCAATATGTTCCCCACCCCAAGTTCGCACTGCATGTTATGGGGTTAGACCAGTGCTATTCTCCCCCGACAGAGAGAGAGAGAGAGAGAGAGAGAGAGAGAGAGAGAGAGAGAGAGAGAGAGAGAGAGAGAGGAGGAGAGAGTCTAAACATTTTACTTCTAAAATTAGATACAGCAGCATGTCTAAGACATGATCATGCCTTCCATGAGCTACTTATAGATTCGTGCTCAAGCTGTTCATCCAGACTTGTTGACTTGCCACCGTGGAAGGACTGTTGAGTAGAAACACTATGGCTATGAAATAAATTCAACCATTGCAAACTGTATATTTTATTCTACCTTAATGTGTATGGATCATTAGTCTAAAAATAATCCAACATGTTTTGTATACAAAGAGAAAAATATATCTCCATGAAACCTGTGACCCAAGTATTTGAAGGATCACACCTCCTTATATCAGCTGGCAATGTATGCCCTGTTCCTCTAATAAGTATAGCCTTTTTGGCAGTGATGCAAGATATAGCCTTCTCTATAGTGGTATTCCAGCTTCTTTACATAGGTCACCAGTTAGCACTAGGCTTCCACCCAGGGAAGGCATACAACTTTATAAAAGGGGGGGGGAGAGAGAATGTAGTGCAATGTAGTGCATCTCACCGGATGACTCATGTCCAAATCTAATCTGTGTCCTATCAATATATATATGAAGTTTGTAACCCAACTACGGAATCCATAGGGAGAAGCTGCAAACATGTGTCAAACTCCTTTGCTGGATCATGTTCACTTGTTGCTATCTCCACCAGATTGGGGCATAGTTGTCAAGTTCTCCCTTTTTTAAAGGGAAATTCCCTTATGCTGAATAGGCTTCCTTGCGAGAAAAGGGAAAACTTGACAGCTATGGATTGGGGTGAAAGGTCAAAACACATAAATGTGTGCACCAACCCTTTGTACGCCATGGAGCCTGGTACCATTCCATCCAACCTTGGTTCTTTCACTATTAATCTTGGAGGAGGAGGAGGAGGAGGAGGAGGAGGAGGAGGAGGAGGAGGAGAAAAAAGAAGAAGAAGAAGAAGAAGAAGAAGAAGAAGAAGAAGAAGAAGAAGAAGAAGAAGAAGAAGAAGAAGAGGAGGAGGAGGAGGAGGAGGAGGAGGAGGAGGAGGAGGAGGAAAAATCAACAGGTGTAATGCCAGTGATATATAGCTGGATATTCAAATGCCATATGTTTAGCTGTAGCTGTTCAGAAATTCAGCCAGGGAGATCGGGCTGGGGTGGGGGACTAGATTACATCCTGAATGGGCATAAGAACAAGGGGAGTAGAGGAGCTCATAATAGATTCCCTCTGGAAGCGGGAATCTCCTATCATTCTGAAGTGCCGACCATGTGATTCAGTGGAAGGTGTAAATAATGCATGTGGCGCTGGAGACATCAGATGGAATTTTGTCTCTCTGACTGAAGAGCTTCTAACACAAACTCCTGTTTTGTATCCATTAGATGGAAATCAATCACATGGTGTGTGTGTGAGAGAGAGGGGGGGCAATGGGCAGCTACAACAGATTTATTAACTAGTGCTGATCCACAGCCTCCACTGTCAAATGAGCATCTCTGTTAATATTAACTTAGAACAGATGTTTCTGATGCATTTGGTACTGAGGTATAAAAACATGTGTCTATGCCCAAACTGCACGTACTTCATGTGAATTGTGTGCATATAAATTGTGGCTCCTTTCAGAGGCCTAGGTGGCAAGATGTGGCATTCCCAGTTAAATGGCCATCTCCCGACTTACCAGAGCCAAAAAGCCCCCCCAAAAAACACTGAGCAATGCTGTATGGATGACCCATTTGGGAAGACGGTCAATCTGACTTGTTTGAAGCAAATTTGGGATTGGAGGAAAGGCTGTGGGCAAGCAGCTCACTATTTAGCTCCTGGTGGTTCTAGCTGAGGCGACGTTCCCCATCTACCGACATCAACAAAATGGGACTATTTATTTAATTAATTCCATTTTTAAAAAAATTATGCACCCCTAGATTGTAGAAGTGAACAAAATAAGAGCTCAGTCTGCATTACACACAAAAAAAGCCAAAGCAATAAAATCACCAATAGTTAAACAATAATTGAAGACATTCAGAAAGCAGACTCCTATCAACTTTCTGAATAGGCATATTTTTGACAGGTGCTTACAAGAGTACAGTGAAAACACATGATCCTGTAGATAAACTGCTCCCAAGTTCCCTGTTTCTCCGAAAATAAGCCATAGCCATAAAATAAGCCGTAGCAGGATTTTTAAGCATTCAAGGAATATAAGCCATACCCCGAAAATAAGACATAGTGATAGGCGCAGCAGCAATGCCGGCCGCGGCAGGAGGAGGAGGGAAAAAATAAGACATCCCCTGAAAATAAGCCATAGTGTGTTTTTCTGAGGGAAAATAAATATAAGTCGGTGTCTTATTTTTGGAGAAACGTGGTTGTTCAGGGCTTTATATACTTGATACATCTTTAACTAGGCCCAGTAGCAAACTGAGAACACTCTGAGCCCAAGTCCTGCACTAATTGGAGCCAACAGATCAAGTGGAAGGGATTCCCTTCATAGAGTAGTACAAGAGTGCCAACTTGAATAAAATATTGGGGAGGGGGCAGGAAAGCTCTGCCATGCATCACATGACCCGGTGCAACACACCAATTGAATGGCAATACCCATCAACTTTGTGGGGGCAGTCCCCTCAATTATTTTAGGGATCTCACCCCCTAGGAGATGGCTCCTATGATTGTGTACAACTTTTCTAATGAGGGAATGAAGATGGCAGAAGCACATTTTGGATAACCTGTGCGAGCAGACGGGCATGAAAAAAGAGACAAGCACACACACACTTGTGTATGTGTGTTAGCCTTGGATTTGGGACGCGGGTGGTGCTGTGGTCTAAACCACTGAGCTTCTTGGGCTTGCCAATCAGGAGGTTGACAGTTCGAATCCCCACGATGGGGTGAGCTCCTGTTGCCCTGTGCCAACATCTGCCAACCTAGCAGTTCAAAAGCTCGCCAGTGCAAGGAGATAAATAGGTACCGCTGCAGCGGGAAGGTAAATGGCATTTCCATGCGCTCTGTTTTCCATCATGGTGTCCGGTTGTGCCAGAAGCGGTTTAGTCCTGCTGGCCACATGACCTAGAAAGTTGTCTGTGGACAAACGCCAGCTCCCTCAGCCTCAAAGCGAGATGAGCACCGCAACCTCATAGTTGCCTTTGACTGGACTTAACTGTCCGGGTGTCCATTGCCTTTTATCTTTAACCTTGAATTTAAGTATACTAGGGGTGTAAGAATGCAGGGATTTCCTTTCTGCCCTGTCTTTTTCACTTTTAGCACTGTTGCAAAAGTCAGGGGGTCTACTTACGTTCTTATATTCATGGTCAAGCTAGGAGAGAATGGTGATGTTAAGTGCAGAGGGGCTACTCTCCACCCCCCCCAGCTCTTTATTTGGATGCCATTTGAATTGAAATGAGATTTGACATTTTATTGGGGATCATTACACACACACCCTAGGCCCATAATTCCATTTCCTAACGCCCTCCATTCCTCCCTGAAAAAAGAAAACAGCTCTCTGTGATGGGATCTGACCCTTTTTTAATCCTAACACCCACCACACCATTTCTGCAATTGGTGATTATTTTCCTACAAGGTGTTCTGGTAATTTGGGGCCTTGTCAAAGGAGCATAAGATGTCTCTTCCTTTCACTGTTTCACTTCCCTCTGTCTCCCCAGGATGTACCTCAATGATCATTTCTTTCCATCTCTTCCCCCCCCCCCTTTTCATGCAACCCCCCCCCCCTCTATTTAACAGCTCTATGTCCCCTAAGGGAGATTTGCAGCAGTAAAGCTGTAGCGCCATTAAATGCAGTGAAGGAAAATCTAGACTGTTCGATTCTTTGGATAGTGGATTAACATCTGTATACATGGCATGAGCCGAGGGAGGGAGGAAAGGGAAGGGTGGGGGGGACACAGCAACAAATATATGCACAATATCTGCTTGTGCATTTTGAATCCATTAAATTAGAAGCCGATTTCCACCCACTGCTGTCAATATCACCACACATTTAAGCAGATGAGTGAAAAAGGCATTAACTGATAAGATATGTAAAATGCTTTTCAGCCGTTGACATAGATTTCTAGCAGAATCTTTACTTTTCAAAACAGATGGTATTCAGTTTGGGGTTTGGGGTTTTTTTTGCCAGTGGTGGTACATGGGAAATTCTGAAAGGGTGTGCAACTGTGTAATTGTGTGTCTTGTCATAATGGTCTATAGATCGCTCGATATTAGCTTTGGGTGATGCATGTTGATTCAACCTGCCCTCATCTACACAGATGCACACATTTATTAGCTCATTTATTTAAAAACTGATATTTTGCCTTTTAGGACATGTGTCATCACAAAACAGCATACGAAACAGTCACATAAGACATGCAAATTCAAGAATTTAGAATCCCTTTGATAAATACTGTGGCTTTTACAGCATTTGAAAAATCAAACATGATGCAGAAATTAGCAATTATGGGAACACTGGAAAAAAATTGAGTACACTGCCATGTGAATGATACCTAAATCATGCTCAGGGTAGACTCACTAGAGTGAAAATGGATCTGATCTGAGTAGGGGTATGGGAGATTAGAAGTCAGACTAGGGCAGGGGACCCCAAACTACGGCCCCCGGGCCGGATGCGGCCCAATCGGCCTTCCAATCCGGCCCGCGACGCCCCCCGCCGCCCGCTGTCGCCGCCCGCTCTCACGGCACGCGGCGCAGCGACGATCTAAAAAATCGCCAAAAAAATCGCCGAAAATCCTTTGTGCGCATGCGTATGGGCCTCTCCTGACCCGGAAGAGGTCATTTCTGGTGCACTTCCGGGTCAGGGGAGGCCCATACACATGCGCACAAGCGATTTTCGGCGATTTTTTTACCCGCACGGGCGCGTGTGCGCATGCGCACGGGCGCGCACTCCCCCGCCCTCCGGCCTGCTGCGCGCGCACTCCCCTGCCCTCCGGCCCACCGCGCGGTCGGCGCGGCGGGCACCGGCCCGCCGCACGGTAAGTCTGGGGACCCCTGGACTAGGGCTTCAAATAGTTTTGCATTTTAACACAAACTCTCTAATTTGCACTTCCATCAATGTGTGAACTGAAACACAGTTATTCTTTGAAATTCACACTTCTCTGAATTTTGTGCTGCAGTTCTCCAGTCAAGCTATGCATACAGATAAGTGTAAGATCTGATTATATATTCATATATTAGTGAAAATTGCATACAAAACTGAATTATATAAGGGAAAAAATGTGCATGTTAAGGGAAATTCCATGTAAAAATACATATATTGTGATAAACTCACACTAGAATCTTGGTGGATTTTCATGTCCAAGATATATATATATATATATATATATATATATATATATATATATATATATATATCACAAACCGCTGTAGAGAACTGAACTTAAGAAAATGAGAAGTGGAGAGAACCCATAACTGGCAGGTTAGTTCAGCTTCTGAGGATATCCTCCAGAGGCCTATTCCACAGCGCTGTTTGCAGTAGAGAGGTGCCCTGACAGACAAGCACTATTTGGGTACCTGGCTGTGTCCCTGTACCAGATCTTCTCTGACTCAGTGCCCTTCAGATGTTGCTGAACTTCAACCCCAGTCAGCCCCAGTCAGCAGAGCCAGTGTGGTGTAGTGGTTAAGAGCGGTAGACTCCTAATCCGGGGAACCGGGTTCGCGTCTCCGCTCCTCCACATGCAGCTGCTGGGTGACCTTGGGCTAGTCACACTTCTCCGAAGTCTCTCAGCCCCACTCACCCCACAGAGTGTTTGTTGTGGGATAGGAAGGGAAAGGAGATTGTTAGCCACTTTGAGACTCCTTCGGGTAGCGATAAAGCGGGATATCAAATCCAAACTCTTCTTCAGCATGGCCAATGGCCAGGGGTGATGAGAACTCCACCAGTGGGCTGTTCACACAATATACTGAATGCAGTGTAATGCAAGTGTTTGTGTGAAAGAGTGCACACTTGCTGATTTGTACAGCTCAACTAGTTTGTGCTCAGGTATACAGACTATACACTCACTAAACGGTAAATGCAAATAATGCAAAAGCTGAACAATTTGTGGGCACGGGTGGGCAGATTGTAAACTCATTGAATGCAATGTGTGAAACACCCCTGGAGGGCACAAGGTTGTGAGAAGGTTGTCCTATTCTTCTTCATATATATATATATATATATATATATATATATATATATATACAAAAAAAAATGCAACCACCCCATGAGCCAGCTGCTCCGCCCTCACAAAGAATGTGACCTTTTCAAGGTCTAACTCTGCAACTTCCTTCCACTTATGCATGTGAGCAAAAGATGGTCCTTTTGACCTTTAGAGATCAAAATAGCTCTTGCTTCTCCTTTGAAACATCCAAAGCCGCTTTTAAGCTTTTCAAGCTGGAGTGACTTTAAGTTCCAGGCGAATATTCAGTGAAATTATGGACAGTGTGAATACTGAGTGCAAGGCATATTTGAAAGTCCAAGGAAACACACACACACACACACACACACACACACACACCCCTCCCTATGTCAGGGACTCCACAGCGATCAATGCTAGATCCGCCACTTCTTTTCCAATCTCCCAAGCGTCTCCAAGCACCATTAT
This sequence comes from Zootoca vivipara, assembly GCF_963506605.1. NCBI lineage: Eukaryota > Metazoa > Chordata > Lepidosauria > Squamata > Lacertidae > Zootoca > Zootoca vivipara. The sequence continues at coordinate 58,052,654 of NC_083286.1, read as the reverse complement.
TTTAAACTAAGAATTTCTGCTGCACGGATGATGCTAAATTGGGAGGAAAGGTCACCCACGAGAAACAATGCAAGCAGGTAGGGAAGGCTTTCGATCAGTTAAGCGCTGCAGCTAATAGATAGCAAATTCAATGCAGATAAATGTAGAATAATGAGACTCGGAGAATGTAATAAAAGGATATAATATCTGCTTAATGGGAAGTTTCTACCACATATTGACCCAGAGAGAGCAATAGGAAGTTATTTTAATAATGGAAGGACCCCTGTATTAAAGTATTTGGTGCAGGGCTCTTAAAGAAACATAAGAAACACCCAAAGTGCCACACTATACATTAAATACGTGCTTGAAACCGACCATAAAGCACCCCCCTCCTCCTGAGTCATCTAATAGTAGTAACACAGAAGAGGTAGAGAGGTGTTTTAGGGAACCTAACTGTCATGCTGTCACTTAATTTCATCTAAGGTGAAATTTCCATGCATTTTTAGGAAACCGATTATATAGAGTTACCACTTGATTTTGCCTGAAGTGAAATTTCGAAGCATATGCATGGAGTTCTCCTTTGACAAAGGAGAACCATGGATGGTGCTGTCTTGCCTTCATAAAAGCAATGCCATTCACCCAGGGACACCAAATTCCACGTGGCATGGGGCATGTGGCACATGCAATACACACGTGTGACATCACATGCACCAGGAGGAGGCCACGAGGCCACAGGGACGCCTGCTGCCACCGTGGGGAGGCCCGCCAAGACCCTTCACCACCACAGGTAAGCCGAGCAGGGCCCTCCACTACTGTGGGGAGGTATGGCACAACCCACCACTGCCACGAGGAAGCCTGGTGGGGAGGCCCGATGATGCCCTCTGCTGTAGCAGGGAATCCTGGCTCGGTTCAGCCCCTCAATGTTCAGGGGAGCAGCCCCATACTCGCCTACTTCAGGGGGCTGAGCTGTCCTCAGCCCCAGAGAGTTGGCACATATGCATTCACCTTCTGATGTTGGAAAACGGCATCATTCTTTTGTCCTTGGTTGGTGCTGCTTTGGCTGCAAGAGCAGACACCTTATGGATTCTGAAAATGGAATTGTTTACAGGAGACAGCCTTGGGCACACAGAAATCTTAGCTGAAGGTTGAGAGCATCACTGGAGATGGAACAATATACTTTCAACTCTTTGTGTTCCTTCATATGCCCCCACCCTAACTATTCTTTCCTGGCCACCCATACTGACCCTACTGACCTATTCATGTGACTGTGTGCATTGATGAACCAGCACCATTGAATGCACCAGTCTCTGTTCTATGTAATGTTATAATCACATGCTCATTCCTTGCGTACACGGCATAGCAGGGAGGGGGGAAGGAATGGATAACAGAAGGAACTGAAGACAGAGGAGCTGGACTGGGCTAATGCTCTGCCCAAAAGCCCGAAATGAGGGGGGGGAAACCTCCATGGAAAAATAGGGAGAGAGAATTTTATAAGCATCCCTCATATTTCGACAGTTTTAATAGCCATCCCATCCCCCAGGGCATTCAGAGAACTGTAGATGCGTGAGAGGGGATAAGGAACTCTTAACAAAAATTCATAGCACTTTCACCAAATTACAGTCCTCGCAATTCTTTGGGGAATGTGGTGACACTTAAACTGGTATAAACTGATATATGACAGCAGTGTAGATGCCCTCTGCATCTTCCTCCTTTGGGGAGGAAGAATACTGATTCTCTGAGGAAGGGCCGAGATCCCTCTGGGTTGCACCAGTTTTCAGAGCCATCCCCGCTGACATTCCAGTGACCTTAAAACCAGTATCTTTGGATGATCATACATCTATTTTATTGGGATGGGAAAACCATTGCTGAATAGAGTCTTGGGGGGGGGAGCCATAAAGCTTTCTGAAGTGTAGTGTTTATAAGTTTTCAAATAGAACCTGAGAAAGCCCAATAAACTTTGGCTTCAGCTCAAATGTACCATCAAGCTCTGTGATTTTCCCCCTCCCTCCTCCTCTTCCCTTTTATGATCCATTTGTCTAGTCCCTGCAAAAGATCTATAGAGAGAACAACGGCCAGGGTGGAATGCAGATCCGATGGTCCATTGTTGGACTGGGTGCGAATGATTCCTCTTCTCATCATTGGGATCGATAATTTGCTAAAGCAGAGTCTGGGGCAGAGAGCTTCACCCACTGAATGGGATTTTCCATTGAATAATGAGCACTTGGGAAAGGGAAGAGCGAGAGGGGAGTAAATCCTTGCAGCCTTCTCCTATTGAGGTAGTACATGCGAATCAATACTAGCTATGGTGAGGCGATCCCATAAAGATGCTTTATCAGCCTTGGGAAGAAGCATGGCAGGCAAACTACACAGAGCATCACATGGCACACACCTCCTTGTTTTCTGAACTCTAAAACACTGTAAAGGACAGGATCTTCTTTCATTCAGAAGTATTTGGGTAGGTAATATACAGCTCACAAGCTGTATCTGATGGTCTATAGTCTCCAGCCTGCCCTGCCCTTTTCTCTTTTCATATGCCTGCTGGAGAATTTGGGACATTCAAGGAGGCTGTCCTGTGTGGGCCCATGGAAGTGTCTGGGTGAGATCTGTGTTATATTCCCCTTCAGAATGTTTAGGGGCATATTTTATTTTATCTTATTTCAGAGCATCTACAAACTGCTCTGGGACGCGGGTGGTGCTGTGGGTTTAACCACAGAGCCTAGGGCCTGCTGATCAGAAGGTTGGCAGTTTGAATCCCCGTGATGGGGTGAGCTCCCATTGCTTGGTCCCAGCTCCTGCCCACCCAGCAGTTCGAAAGCACGTAAAAGTGCAAGTAGATAAATAGGTACCGCTACAGCGGGAAGGTAAACAGCATTTCCGTGTGCTGCTCTGGTTTGCCAGAAGCGGCTTAGTCATGCTGGCCACATGACCTGGAAGTTGTATGTCGGCTCCCTTGGCCAGTAAAGTGAGATGAGTGCCGCAACCCCAGAGTCGGTCATGACTGGACCTAATGGTCAGGGGTCCTTTTACCTTTACCTTTACAAACTGCTCAATAGATTAAAATGTTTAAGCAATATACAATATATATATTATACAAAAACAGCAGTATAAAAAATATGTAAAAGCAAATTAAACAGAAATAATCTTCAAATATATCAAGGGCTGTAAGATGGAGTAAGCTTGTTTTCTGCTGCTCCAGAAAGTAAGACCTGAAGCAGTGGATTCAAGTTGCAAGAATGGACATTCCGACTAAACATCAGAAAGAACTTTCTGACAGTAACATCTATTTGACAGTGGAATGGACTTCCTTGGAAGGTGGTGAACTCTCATTCCTTAGAGATTTTAAAGCAGAGGTTGGACAACCATCTGTTATGGACACTTTAGTAGAGAATCCTACATTGCAGCGGGTTGAGTCCTTTCCAGCTCTACAATTCTTTGATTCTGTGATTCTAGGTGATCTTTGAGGTGACCTGGTCCCAAGTTGTACAAAGCATTGCATCTTAGCAATGAGAATGTCAGAGCATCAGACAAAGCCAGATGGATCAGCCAATAGCCCATTTACCATAGCCTTACTTCCTGTCCTCACAGTGGTCAACCTGTGATTCTCCCCTTATGGCTCCCAACAATTGGTATTCAAATGCATTTTTGCCTCCAACTGAGGCGGACTAGTAGAATTTGATGGCCCTCTCCTCCATGAAGTTGTCTATTCCTCTTTCAAAGCCATCTTTTTTGCTGGTGGCCATCACTGCCTTGAGCATGGCTCTTAACAAGGTAATCGACACGAAGTGGAAATGGGTCAGCTTGTCACTAAAAATTAAACCAAGCTTCTTCACTAAAGTAACCCACATTTTGTGCCAAGAAAAGGCAACTGTATGAGCTTTTCAAATATACATGTGTTTGATGCATTTCCATGTGACTGGATGTCACACCACAGATGTGCATGTGCCCTCTCAGTCTGTTGCTTCAGCTGAATGATCTACCACAACATGGAAACCAATCGCACCATCCAAATGTAAATATCTGCAATACAACAACTCCACAGGAATCCGTCCATGTGGGTCCTATGTTGCTGTTGCTGTTGCTGTTGCTGCTGTTGTTGTTGTTTTTTGGGGGGACAACTCCAGAAAATATATTGTCTCTTGGTTAGCTCTGTATTGATAATGAGAAGCCTAGATACTGATATGGAGGAGAGAGAGAGAATTGGTGCATAAATTGCACTGCAGATTTTGCTCTCCTCTGCCACACTCCCCAAGAGAACAGCTATATTAACAAAACATGTTAATGGAGTAATACAGCTGCTCCAGAGGGGAAAGAAGAGAATTATTTTATTCCTATTTTATCGCAATTTATGTCAGTATAAAAGTCATGGAGATTGCCAGAAACAAAAGGAACATGATGTAGAATCACATGAAAAAGTGTAAAATCAATAGCAGCAGGTTTCTGAGCACTGTGCTTGGCAACCCTTCTCTAATCCATAGTCAACACTATATTTTATGGATATGTAACTGAGGCCGAGATGTTGAGGGAATCTTCCTGAAGCTCCTGCTGAAAGATGTAGCAGGAAGGCAGGTGAGGGATCAACCACTCAACTCTGGGTGATGAAATGTGCAGCACAATTCAATCACAAACAAAAACGGGATTGGTGAACTCTTTCATGGTCTTGAAAGGGTGTTTGGTGACTCACGCATCCCCCCCCCCGTGGGGGGGAATACAGGGCATGGGAAAGTCCCCCCCCTCTCTCTCATGACAAAAGAACATATAGATATCCAACAAAGCTCAATGTTGGAAGATTCAGGACAGATAGAAGAAAGTACTCCCTCATAGTTTATGAAGTGCATAAACTATGGAATTTGTTCCCAGAGGAGGCAGTGATGACCACTAACTTGGATGACTTTAAAGGAGGATTGGACAAATTCATGGAAAGAAGAAGAAGAAGAAGAAGAAGAAGAAGAAGAAGAAGAAGAAGAAGAAGAAGAAGAAGAAGAAAGGAGGAGGAGGAGGAGGAGGAGGAGGAGGAGGAGGAGGAGGAGGAGGAGGAGGAGGAGGAGGAGGAGGAGTTTGGATTTGATATCCCGCTTTATCACTACCATAAGGAGTCTCAAAGTGGCTAACAATCTCCTTTCCCTTCCTCCCCCACAACAAACACTCTGTGAGGTGATTGAGGCTGAGAGACTACAGAGAAGTGTGACTGGCTCAAGGTCACCCAGCAGCTGCATGTGGAGGAGCGGGGAAGTGAACCCGGTTCACCAGATTACGAGTCTACCGCTCTTAACCACTACACCACACTGGCTCTCAATAGGAGGCCTATCAATAGCTACTAGCCATGGTGACAACACTCTCCATCCACAGTAAGAAGCAGCAACACTTCTGAATACCAGGTGCTAGAATCCATCCAGAGGAGTGGAGAGAGCTCTTGTGTTCAGGTCCTGCTTGAAGGTTTCCCACAGGCATTTGCTTGGCCATTGTGAGTACAGTGGTACCTCTGGTTAAGAACTTAATTCATTCCGGAGGTCCGTTCTTAACCTGAAACTGTTCTTAACCTGAAGCACCACTTTAGCTAATGGGGCCTCCTGCTGCCGTCGCACTGCCGGAGCACAATTTCTGTTCTCATCCTCAAGCAAAGTTCTTAACCTGAGGTACTATTTCTGGGTTAGTGGAGTTTGTAACCTGAAGCGTTTGTAACCTGAGGTACCACTGTAGAGAATCCTGTTTGTTATGGACCATTTGCTTGATCCAGCATGGTCTTCACCAGGGGTAGCAAATATTCTTGGACTCCAATGGACTCCCATCATCTCAGCTCCAGCCTACATGGTCAATGATGAGAGATTATGGGAGCTGGAATCTGACAACATCTGAAGGGCACCACGTTGGCAAAATCTGATCTAGAATATGCATTTTAACCAAGGAAGACTGTTGTGCAGCTAGGTTAACGTATAAGTCCTAGCAAGAGTGGGGCCAAAGTTGGATGTAGCTCTGGGATAGCCCCAGTGCAAGCCAACTCACAGGGAGAATCAACTGCAAATCAGGGTTTGACCGGAGATGTCTGTCTGAACGAGAAGGTGGAAGGAGAAGGCTAGATCTGTTTATTTCCACTGGTGACTAAAAATAGATAGAGTTGATGGAGGGGATGGTTTACCTGGGAATGGCTTGTTATATTTATGAACTTGACTTTTAGAAGAAGAAGAAGAAGAAGAAGAAGAAGAAGAAGAAGAAGAAGAAGAAGAAGAAGAAGAAGAAGAAGAAGAAGAAGAAGAAGAATTTAAGAAACCAGTCCCATGTAAAACAAATTCACAATGAGGAAACTCAGTTGGAATCATTACACAAACTCAATTTGCATAATAGCTCAGTTTGCATAATTACTCAATTTTCATAATTGATTTTGGTTGCAATCTAATAACACTGATATATATATATATATATATATATATATATATATATATATATATATGTATATATATATATATATATATCAAACAGAAAGTGCTTGACCTTCCTTATCTAGTTTCTCCTTTACAGGACCTTTAAGCCTCTGTGATTCCCATTTTAAAGAAGGGAAACTGAGGTTGGATACCCTTGTCTTGCCCAAGGTCCCCTAATATTTCTCCAATTGAGTTCAATTTTGACCACTTCTCCAATGGGTTCTGTGGATCAGGTTATAATGCTGCTGATGTCAATGATGGCTTTAATTATTCTTACTGCATAGCCAATGTGCATGGTTCTTGTAGAGTAATGAAAGCAAACTAGATATAGATAAATAATATTTATACTAATGTGACTGCTCCTATTTTGGCCGACTAAAACAAGGAACAGGAATAATAGAATCATAAGAGTTGGAAGGGACCACAAGG